>NC_039359.1:114085995-114407425 GCF_003573695.1 Papaver somniferum | reverse complement strand
AGAAACAAATACTACGAGATAGTTTTAGTCCCACATCGCGTATGTCAGAGTGCATAGGGGTTAGTGCTTGTGTGTAAATATAGACGAAATGAGCTGAGTGAAGTCTAACCCGTTCTGTCAGGGGTGAAAGGCGTCCCGTTGATGATCGAATAGTGACGACGGGTCGTGCCGACACCCACCAAAGCGAACACATCTCTATGGAGGCGAGCGAGGCTAGCCCTACTTTAGGCTAGGCTTGCCCGTCAATTTTTGGAAGCCCCCGATATTTTGTTGGGGACTATCACCAAACTCAAATTTTTTTCATATATTTCTGCTGACAGTATAGAGCAAATAAGTTACTTAAGCAAATACTTACCAAACTTAAATCGAATGTACGATTGTTAATGAAATGGGTTCATGGGATGCGGAAAATCCAAATTGAATTTGCTAATAGAGCTAACAAACACTGCATCTACTTTAGGCTAGGCTTGCCCGTCAATTTTTGGAAGCCCCCGATATTTTGTTGGGGACTATCACCAAACTCAAATTTTTTTCATATATTTCTGCTGACAGTATAGAGCAAATAAGTTACTTAAGCAAATACTTACCAAACTTAAATCGAATGTACGATTGTTAATGAAATGGGTTCATGGGATGCGGAAAATCCAAATTGAATTTGCTAATAGAGCTAACAAACACTGCATCTACATGATAATATTTATATACTATCTATTATTATACTTGTAAATTAGTAACTATGTTTCTTTTTTTTTTCTTTTCACATTGTATGTGTACAGTAATCTTCATCCTTTTCTAGTTCACTAATCAACTGTTCCATCATTTTCCTATACATTGGCATAAAATGATCATTAATCATAGTTCTTGAAAGTCGAAGCTTGCTATACAGTTGTCGAGGTGTTTCATAAATGCCAACACGTTCTTCAATATTGGCGGTGATTGGGTTATTATCATCATCATCCTCATCAGAAGAAGAGGAGGACGAGGTGGAGTTTCTCCTCGTCTCAACTGGTACAGAGACGATATGCATTATACGACCAGGAGGGTAAAATGGCTGGACCTCTGACGAAGCATCGAAGGCTGAGGCGCCAGATGTTTTAGTTTCTACCACTCCTACATTGCCTAGCAGAGTATTTTCCTCTTCAGTAATTTCTTTGGCAGCAGCTTCTTCTTCTTCCCGAACTTCCTGAACATTGACTTCATCTTCACCCCCTTGCCTTTGAAGCTCTTTCTCTAGTTCATACCACAATTCACCTGCAGTCATGTCTTCAACTGCTGACGTACTGACGTGATCAACCGAGATTAGTTCCCCTTCTTCCTCTGTATCACTGTGCCTTGGAACACCTCTCGAGCAGCCATAACCTAGTTCATCTACCTCTGAATCTCCAACCGACATGGTCCCTTGAGTGTCAACAGAGGTTCGATTACGAGATGTTAATTGAGAGGCTTGATCAGGCTTGTCAGCTTCATCATTAACATTTGAAAATGGACCCACACTACGGCGACGGGCACCCATGCAAGACCATGCTGAGAAAGATGAACGGGTCCTGACAACTGCCTGAGCAACATTCTGTGCCCTCTTCATTACAATCTGACGCAACCAAACATTCAAGTATCATGCAAGAGTTACACAAACAATCACCACGGATACCGACAAAGAAATACAAGGCATTATCTACAATGGAATGCTTAGGTGTAATATACAGCTACTGTTGTTGTGAAACAAAGCAACTCTTTTCTCCCTATTTGTTCTATCTGTTCCTATAAGCTTCTCTACTAATTTCACTAAGACAAACCTGAGTACTGCTGGAAACTGGTCGCAGAAGAGCACCTGCACCAGCAACCCTTGCCTTTGCTGTAGCTATAGATGGTAGACGAGATCCAAGAGCAGAAGCCGAACGATAAACAACATTCAAGATTCTCGTCTGCTCAACTTGATCTCGCAGGTCATTTAACCAAGATGATGCTGTGACCTGCTTTGCAGACACAGTAACATTATGTTCATGGCTTCATGCATTATAAAAATAATAACTGTTTAGATCGTAACAAACTATTTAATAAAGGAATAAACTTGTACTGCACCTCTGAACGAAGATCATCGATGGAAGCAGTTGAAAAAGTGGGAACCAGGTCAGAGCCATTGACAATAGTAGTAATGAAGTGTTTGCCTGATTCTGCTAAATCCCATGTCATACAAGCAGCTGGATAATACAAGTGTCAATTGATATTGAGCAACCTTCCAAAAGTCAACGCTTTCGTACTTATACAACAAACAAACTATAAAGTTGAGAACCTTTGGATTCCATGCCGGTATCCACAATAGTGGTTCACTTGAAACAACTTCTGATGAAACTACGCTAAAGAAGCATTCAATGGGTACATACCAGGAGCAAATGTTACACAGGTGCTCGAAGAGAACTCCTTTCGTTCTCGAAGAATATATGTCAGGAGTGCAGCAGTACCTCCACCCAATGAATGCCCAACAACCTGGAGAGGAGTAACAAAATATCACCAACAATTTTCATGCATAAAAAAGATGGATAACACCGTCTAAATGTACAACAACGACAGCCAGCAGCACCGTGAAAATGTATACCAACTTGTTAAAGCAAAGGACAAATCCATGGGTCGATAAAGAAGGAATTGAACACCTTCATGTGGACAGTGACATTTGATAACTTCTTCATATAAAAGTAAGAAATGAATACAATAGAACCTCTATTAAGACATGGTAGCCTCTCGACAGTAGAACCGCATGATACAGGAGCTTCAAGCAAGGTTACCTTCTCCTTCTAGTCACTTAAGAAATATTCTTGTGTCCATCTTAACTAGTAAGTTCAAGCAAGGTTACCTTCTCCTTCTAGTCACTTGAGAAATATTCTTGTGTCCATCTTAACTAGTAAGCTCCAATCCTAGTCTTGGCACACTTAAGGTATATTCACATTCATATACTATATTTAAAATTATAACAAAATCACAGATCCATTGAGGTGGTAATCTGGGTTGGTATCAGAGGTACAATGAATAGAAATCACACACATATCATATAGATTGATACAAATATGTACATGATTCGGCTAAGATTAGTAGATTAGATCCACCTTAATTTTGTAATCTGGATGTTCGTCAAGTGCCTTTAAAAGGATTGGGGTACTGAGTTTTGCAATCCACCGAGCTGCAGCAACCATCCCACAATGTGCATACCCTAAAACTAAATTACTAATACCACCTTCATGTATAACTGAATGATGAAATGGGACTACAGCCCCAGTTACCGCTGTAAGCGTGTCTTTAATACTATGAGTCCCCCGAATCAATAAGAGGAAAACTCTTGAACTTCTATCACACAAAATCGTGAAAGCAGGCTTCAAAAGCTGCAAAAGACAAAATAATTTTAAGTACTATAAGCATCAGAAGCTTTTATTGTCACACCTGAATCAGATTACAACTAGGATATTCATAAACCAAAGAATTGTGGAAACCAAAATGACTATGTACCCCTGCTTTAGGCTCTTGAAGGAGAACATCCTCTTGAGAATACCCCCCAGATTCTAAAAACACTGGGAAAGGCTTCTTCGAGAAAAGCATGCAAAGAGTCAACAGCCTCAGAAAATACACCAACTCCGCTATAATCTCAGGACCTTTAAGCTGAACAGAACTACTCCCAGCATAAACACTTGCAACATGCAAATTACCCTGCAACAACATAAGCTCACATAATTCAACAATAATATTTTCCAGTAGAACCATTAGTTATGACTATTTCAGGTATACCTTAGTGAAATTGGTAGGGAAAGCTTATAGGAATAGATAGAACCAATAGGGGAAATTTTTTACTTTTTTCACAACAATAGCTGTATATCACACCTAATCATTCCATTGTAGATAATACCATTACTTATGACCAATTCAGCTTCTTACTGGCATAGTTTTAGCAGTTTTCAAACTGAAACTTCATAATTTGATCAATTCCTTCACTGATAAATCCTAAATGTCAAGATGTCCGTATCTAAGAACGACAAATTTACTTCATTCAATCAAAAACGACAGAATAGTTCTAACAAGGAAAAAAAAAACTTACCTGACGTCTCATGAGATAATTTATACCAAAAGCTAAATCCCCAATAGGCCATTTTCCTAGGGTTTCAGAATAAGTAAACCTAAGTGTTTCAGATAACGTTCCCATAGTTTCAAACCAAGTAGCAGGTGCTTGTGCAGGTCTTCTTAATATCTTCCTCCTAACAGACCTATTTAATTTTGATAAATCTCCATGATGATCATTATTATCATCCTCTTCATCATCTTTAGGTGATAATCTTTTACTTAATACATAATATAAAAGCATTGCTGCTCCTGCAGCTGTAGCCATTGTTGCTGTCGCCATTAAAAATTTCTCCTTCGAGATTAGAACTCTCACATGACCATATTATCAAACAGTTGTCGTGCAGATCTAATTTCCGGTGAGAATTGAAGATCTTGCAGAAAGGAGTACGCAAAATTGGGGGTTTTGGAATTAAATTAAAATAGAAGGATTTGGCGTTATTGAAAGTTGAATCTTTTTGTGATCGGAGAATTTAATTTATTATTTTGTTAAGGTTTATTACAAATGCAAATCAAAGAGAGAGAGAGAATTCAACTTTTTTTCTGTTCTGAGAAAGCTGAGTGAGACGCTGATAAATTTTATTTTGGAATTTGCGATTTAATAACTCTTTAGATTATGGTTTGACTAAATTACGTAAATACCCTTAAATTTGTGTTTATGAAATGGAAAATTTCTTGTTTGGTCCTAGGTCCATATAGTTATTTATAGTAGGGTCCAACCGGATTTTTTTCTATCCGGAGGTCCAAAATTAATTAAAACATGGAAATGTGCATAATGCCCATTACTACCAAACGTGTGTGTCTACACTGCTTACAAGTTTGAGTACATATCTGGTACACTGCTTAAAAATTCGAGTACCTATTTGCTACACTGCTTACAAATTTGAGTACATATCTGTCGCACTGCTTAGAAATCTGAGTACATATCTGTCGTACTGCTTACAAATCCGATTATATATCTGAATGCTTACAAATTCGAGTACATATTTGCTGCACTGCTTCCAGGCAGAGTACAAATCTGTAAGAATCAATGATAAATAAATTAGAAAACGTGTTACATCACATACATTGTGATGATTATAATTTTTCTTCGACTGTATTGCCATGCTTCTGGGGGCAAAGCAAGGATCTTCTATTATCGTTTTCTTCTTAACTGCATATAGATTGACTCGCTTTACGTACTGCTAGTGTCAATGCCTGCAGACACACAAAAATTAAAACGTTCATCATAGGGGCCATAACTTATGCCCAAACATACAGAGTCTAATTTGAGGAACCATACAAACCAATGCAAATAAAACTCATAATGCACGACAAATGGTCTCCACCAATAAATCCAGAATTTAATGAACCTGAAAAACTATGGGTTGCACGGTGATATTACTGACTGAGTCATCCTGCTCTGTCGCGGTCTCCACCAATAAATCCTGCAGAAATACATCGAAGTCTGGTCAACAAAAGCAGCAATCTCATAGAAATCCAGTCATAATATAACTGAAAAACTATATTACTTCTGCTGAAATAAGTCGTGCAACTATGTTTTTTGTTTTTGCTAGTTTCTTACAGTTAATCGACAACCAAAAAACTAAACTGGAAGCACATAATTGGCATTCTTGATGCCCTGCCATTAATCCAAAGCATCTAATACACAAACAGTTAATACATTAAGAAAAAGAAAAAAAACAATAGGATCAACAATGAGAAGACATTTACAGCATAAGTTGTGCTTTACCCCGAAGCTAACATTAGTAGTTTTCCTCAATCATATCCATAAAGAATTTAAAAGGGGTGTAATTAAATTCAAATTACCATGGGAGGTTATCAATGATTTTACCTGTCGATTGTTACCACATAATGAGAAATTTTTTATCAGCAGCAGCTTAATCAAATCTAAGAAGAGCCGAATCTGAAACGCAGGAGACATTAATTTAACATCTAAAATAAAAATGGTTCTAAGCAAGCACAGGGATTGCAATTCGGTGGATCAATGAAGGAACCCCAACCTTGAGTGTTACTGAGAAAAGTACACATCTGTTCCAACAACAAAGTTCTCTATGTCACATTTGTTATGCAACTCAGATATGCGCACATATTAATAAATTTAATCTGCTTGCAAGGCTCTATTATTGTCATGGAAATATATACTCGATAGGATAATAAAATAGTAAAACCCAAACTCCTGAATCAGCTAATATCAATATAGAAGACAATGGTCATGGAAAAAATCCCACTGAAGAAGAATTCTTTTCAAAGATATCTAAATCAATTCCTGAGTTCTACGCCATGTCTCCAATTTATGCTCATTTCCTAAGCTTTATCAAAACCATTGTTTCATCTGATGTGTTCAACTTAGTCAGCATTAACAACTGTCTAGATGATAAATAAGAAAGTTAAGTTAACATATTAACTGAACCAAACCTGTGAGAGCAATCATTCTACACCGGAAAATCCCTATTATTGTGGCGATTTTTCAATATAATTTTTCTCATCTTTGGTCGACTCTTCCTGCAAAGGAAAAATAAAGAAATGGTTAACCATTTAGTTGTATATAGAGTTGATAAAAAAAAGATCAACATTGGTGTCAGGGAGAACAGACTGGAGCTAAAATGCATTCTTAAAAACGAAAATCGTTGCAAGATAAGAATATTCTTTGATAGTAATTAACTTAAGGTTAGTTATTTGTATACACGACTCATGGAGACTGTATTGGCTAATGCAACTCCATAGCAGTTGGGGCTTTAGTTCAATATTAACAGCTCAACACCATAGTACCAACTCCATATGCTCATCATCAACGGCCGGTTGTCTCCCAGCCAACTTTGATGTCGTTTGATACATATGGTTGAGAAGCAATACCAAAAGGCAGTACCAATGGAGTAACGGTGGTTTTGAGCAGCAAAAACAACACACGGCAAAAGGAAACACCAATGAAAGCCTATTCTACACAGTAATCTACTTTTCATGGATTTCATAGGTACATCAGCGGGAGAAAAAAAGCAATACCAAAAGGAGGGAAATTAAACCATGGTTGTACCTGCAAAATGGCGAGTACAAACCTGTATATGAATACGTACCGCGTAAAACACATCAACAAAACTAGAATCTATTTCAGTATTTCACACACGTACTGAATCAAACACAACAAAAAGCACTTACTATCACTATGTGACATATGTACTAAATATTCTTGAATTACAAACCAACTGCATGACAAGAATAGGTGACAGATCTATGAAAAATAAGAGAATCGAAAGACATATTACCGTATTTAACATAGTTACTGAAGGATAAGACTAAAAAGGTGACAAAACTATGAATCAAACACAACAAAGAGCACTTCATATCAGTATCTGACATATGTACTTGTGGATAATAACATCTGAATCTACAAACAAGCGTGGTTTTGAAGCGAAAAACAAAAAGATAATCAAATTAAGGAAGTTCTTTTCAGTATTCCATATATGTTCCTATGATTCATAAGTAAAAATCAACTGCATGTCAAAAAAAACTTATACATCTACAAATACAACAAAATCAAAACAGTTATATCTCAGTATTGCATATATGTACTTCTAGATCAAGCAAAAAAAAATTAAAAAACTATAAATACAACAAAATTAAAGAAATTTTTATCAGTATTCCATATATGTACTGCTGATCCAAACAATTTGTAACAACAAACAAACATGATCTGAACTATTTTCATCAAAAATTACCAGTACATCATATATGTATTGATGGTTCATAAAGAAAAACAAAGTGAAAAAAATCTAAAACTAACAAAAAGAAACTAGTATAGGCAAATCTTGTAACGAAATAAACAAAAAATGTGAGGATCCATCTAGATCTGACCTATTTTCACGAGAATAAACTAATCAAGCATGGAGATCGAAAAATCAAACATCAAACATCAAAAAGGACCATATATATGTACAGATCGAAAAAATCACCAAACAATGCAAGATCAAGAAAAAAAAAGAAAAAGAAAATAGGTTCCCATTCATATCATCACCATCATCATTCCCAATATTTCCAATCATTCAGATTGTGTCCAGCACACAATACAACAATAATTTGATTGATGATGATAATTTCTTCCTAAATCTCATCAAATATAAAAATCTTTTTTGCTGAATACCTGGGGCTTAACTTGATTCATGTCTATGAACGCGAATTGAAACAGAAATGAGTTAAAGAGTGTGAGAGAACTTACACCGGAGTGAATCCCAGGGCGATTGGTAGTACTCTTGAAAGTAGTGAAAAGAGAGATACAACAGATCAAAAGAACAATGAGTGCAACAGATAATCGTTCTAATAATCCACGAAGTCTCCAGAGTTGGTTAAGCTGTCGATTTCCTCTCCTTCCAAACACATCTCCTGCCCTGAAAAACAAGCAAATACTCAGATGAGATGAGATCAGATCTAATGAGCACTAGAATTATCCTAATACAAAAAACTAGAAATTAAAGAATGAAGAAAATGAATGAAGAAAAAACAAGATTTCCCGCATCAGTAGAGAAGAGGAGAGGGGGAGAGAGAGAGAGAGAGAGAGAGAGAGAAACTGAATCCGAGAAGAAAAAGAATATGGAGAGAAATTGGCTTATGTTTTTGTTATATATAGTAAAGGCTATTTTGGGAATTCTAAAAATGCACGTAATATTTACACACGTGTGCAGGACCTGGGCTTAAAAAATTAGGTCCATTTTTCTCTTTTCTTTTAATTATGCACCTACCATTACTGGGCTTTAATGGGTAGACCTGCCACTAACTAAGAACACTAGAATAATACATATTGGTAATTCCTTATGAAATTACAGGCAGAGATCATTACCGTTGTAAAGACAATCAATGCGCGTCTCGTGCAGCAATCACACTCTCTCCCGTCTCCGTCTAGGGGCACATTTTCCCGGTCTGTGCATGTCTTAACATGAGGGATAGTTATTTCTAATTATCTCTTTTTAAAGTCCAGAGAATCAGAGATGGCGTGCGACTTCTCCCTTAACAAACTACTCTACATGGTTTGAAACTATTATTTATTTGTTTCAGTTGTTAATAATTCATCGATGAGGATGTTGTTGTTGATACAGGTGCAGCCCATACCTAGAGTCCCAGACTGTCTCCCTCTAGTTTTCTTTTCGATAAGCTAAAATACTGATAGGATGTTGGCCAACTGCCAACACCTGTATGAGAAGGCCGGAACAGAACAACGAATTTTCTCATCCTACAAAAATATATAGTATATATATATATATATATGTTTTTCTAAGGCAATCAATGTTTCCAACCATACGGATATTTATAGATGAAAAATGATAACGGCAGGTTTGGTGTTATCATAACAATCATTTTTATACAATGGTTACTAAAATCGTCGGACCAGATAAAGTAACAATGCTTAAAATAAAAAATAAAAAATAAAAAAAATAACAGATTTAAACTATGTTTTGAAATCGACATTGACAAGGTCATGGTATTTGGTGTCACCATTTTCTAATATATTCCGCGGTTTTTGATAAAAAAAAATGTAACCAGCTAAAGGCACTTTAAAACGCCCAAGGAAATAATTAGCAGTTATTTTTAACCAATGAACATGTTTTGTTTTCGTTACTTGGTCACTCGCGGAAATTTTATTAAAATTGAGAGAAAATTAGACTTTTAGTTTGACCCTGATTTTTCATGACCGTCAAGAGTCAATTTGTGAATATATTGATTGGGAGCTGAAATTGAAATATCGGGTGGTTATTTTTTTGTATGCAGCGTAAATGATCTGGTTAGGTTAAATGTGATTGACGATCAAGTGACACTGTAAATAACTAACATGACTTTTTCTAAGTTGAAATATGCCTAGACTCGGTGAGCAAGTTCCTCTCGACGTGCCCATTCTAGAGTTGGACAATTTTTAAAAATTTTGCTCATAACTTATTCGTCTGACGTCAGAATGATTTCAGTCTTTTTTTTTCTTCTTTGAAGCATGTTTTTATTTTTATTTTTTATTTCTGCGTTAGCTTTGTAATTTCGTTCTTTACAAGATGATGGTAAGGATTCCCGAATATTAATAACTAGTGGATAGCCCGTGCCATAATGGCACGGGGGAGGAAGCAGTGCCGGTGTTCAAATGGTGTATCTCTATATCCACCAGTTTGTGGCCCTTAAATTGCGCGACATTCCGGACCAAACTGTTCTAATTGGTCTTAGCCGTGGAATTTTTTATGTTTAATCATGTCCATCCATTGCTAAAGTAAAAACTTGTCAACCTAGAAGCTAAAACCTTTTATCCTCCCCACTACCCCCACTATAACTTCCGCAACTACACCACCTCCTTTCTTTTTTCTACACTCTAAGACATATTTCTATGCACATGCCAAAACATGATATTTGGCATATATGCACCCACTATGTGTATGTCAAACTGCCAAACTCATATGTATATATGCCAGTCCTGACATATAGATATACGCGACAGAGTTTCCATCGAGCGATAGAGATTCCATCGCTCGATGGTCTTTAAAACGCCAACGATAGTCAAGCTAGCGCTCGGTTCTCTGATCATCGCTTATCAAATCTTCATCCAACGGCTACCATTTGTCCCCCTATAAATACCTAATTTCAATCTCATTTCAACTCACACCAGAATTTCTAAACATCTCTAGAATTTCTCAATCTCCAATTCTTTTCATCACTCTTCCAATTCCAATTCATTGTCTTCTCATATGGATGATAATATGAGCGTCGCTGAGTTCGTAGCAAACCAACATGCTGACGCAAATCGAAGAGCTGATGATCGTGCCAATGTGGATAATGAAATTAGATTGAGAAATAAAAATAGGAGAAGTCAAAATAGGAGAAGTCGAATAAGGCGGAAACCAAAATTCACTGTTGCAGAAGATGAATGTATTTGCAGGAATTATGTTTCTTCTACTGAGGATACTATATTCGGAAATGTA
This sequence comes from Papaver somniferum, assembly GCF_003573695.1. NCBI lineage: Eukaryota > Viridiplantae > Streptophyta > Magnoliopsida > Ranunculales > Papaveraceae > Papaver > Papaver somniferum. The sequence goes on along the minus strand of NC_039359.1, from coordinate 114,396,383 downwards.
TTACATCATGAAACATTATGGCAAATGATTTTTGGGAAATTTCAAGAACATATTATGAATCTCAACAATCGTGATGTTTCAGAGTTGATTCAACGCTTCAGTGCAATCAGTAAGGAAGTTATTAGGTTTGTTGCTTTACTTCATCAAGAAGGTCTAACTTTGAGGAGTAGTGAAACCATGATGGAATTTCAACAAAGGTGTCGTGCGGAATATCGTCGCATCTACGAAAAAGACTTCCATTTTAAAATATTTACCCAAATATTGTCCAATATTTATGTTTTAATTTCTCGATTGTCTAAGTATTAGTTTAAGTTCTTATGTTTTAATTTGAAAATTGTCTAAGTATTATGTTTTAATAATTGTTTAAATGTATCTTTAATTAAAATGTAAGATCGGATTAAGAATAGAATTAAGCTTAATTTTCATTGAACTTCGATATAATCATTAAATAGTCATTTTTTACAAGACATAAAACTAGACAAGAATATTTTCAAATATACACTTTAAAAATAAAAATTTGGGACAATGTTCTTCATCTTGTTAATCTTCTTCATTTCACCAAATTTCCAATCAATGCGCTGATGAACGGATTCTCCTTTGTTTATCTTCTTCTTTGGCTTCAAATTTGTTTTGCCTTGATTTTCCTTGCCTTGAACTTTTCTTTGCCTTTTCTTAGTTTCGGTTTTGACTTGGTTGATATCCAAAACTTGGAGATTTCTTTGCTTCTTACTTAATTCTTTATACTTATCACATATCTTCTTAACGGCACCTTCAAGCACTACTCCCGAAAAATCAAGTTGTGTTGCCGAATCAAGTTGGGTTTGAGATTGTGACATTTTGGAAATTTAAAAAATAAATAAATAAGATTTAGAAAGAGAGAAATAAAGAAATTTAGTTTAAGAAAAAGAGAATTAGAGAAAAAAAATTGTGTAAAAATTTTTGGGGTAAACATTTTGTTGAAAATTACCTATTTATAGCGATAAAGAACTAGCCGTTGGCGCTAGAGTTAATATCGGTCGATATTATTAATAACGCCAGCGATAAAGACTTTATCGCTGGCGTTATTCATAATACCTACCGATAGAAACTCTGTCACTCAGTGGTTTTTCCATAGTGGCACAACTCGTTTTCCATGCCACCTGGTATGCCAAACAACATTCTTTTGCCATACCCATAGGAATAGGCCTAAAAGGATAAACGATGAGTAGTTTGCAGAGAAACAATTTCGACATCAAACAACTTTCGGTTTTTATTTGAAAAAATTTCGATTTCTCCATCAGATTTCAATTCACCATCGCCGATATAGCACCACCACTATTGTTACTTCAATTCAAGAATGAAACACCATTTCCGCCACCACCGTAACCAGTAACACCACCAGTTACAACCACCAACACCGTCGCCACCACTGTACCACCACCAACCCCCGCCACCAACACTACCACCAAAACCACCACCACCACCTTCAAATTCCACGGAGTAGATTTTTATTTTTACTTAGTCTTTGGTTCTTCTCTATCAGTAAATTCCACTTCCTTCAACCTTTTATAGCTATTTCTACTTTTTTTGGTTGGTTTGTTCTATCAAATCTACAAAATGGAAAACAAAATTATTAACGAGTTATATATAAAAATTATATCAAATATGAGCATGGAGTTGATATTAAGAATAAGTATTATATGAACTTATCAAATTCCCCCACACTTTCCTTTTGCTAGTCCTTGAGAAAACTACCTACCTAAACTAACCTAACTCGGTCTTCTGGATCAAAGTTATGCTTAGCATGTACAACAAGACTTTAAAACCCTAGTTGTCTCTAGTGGACGAGTTATAGTTTTGTGAGGTTTACCGAGATGATGGTAGCAGACCCCCTTACTAAACTTATACCTAGAGATGTTTTCTTGACTTATATCAAGGCATTAGGTCTAATTAGGTGGTGATGGGATGAGTTTCGATTTGATATCTAAGACATGATGATCGATATGTTGTATGGATATTGTTAATAATTAATATATTATACTTTCGGTTATATTTTTGTTTTGTTTTGTTTTGTTTTTTACAAATTAATTACTTATAGGCATAGATATACACGTTGACCCTATTGCATATTGATGTACTATGCCAAGATTAAGTTGTTATGTCACCAGGTAAAAACTGACTTACTTACATTAGCAGTCACTCTTAGCGCTGGCGAATGAAGATGCATATTTTCATGTCCTTGAAATACGTATCTACACAGAGTTGTTTTTTGGTGATTCAATTGATTGATGACAGATTACAATAAATTACAGTCCTTTGTTGGTGATTTTCTCGATTTTCACTAGTTAGGGTTCATGGTTATCTTATCAGTCGATTCAACGATCAGTACAACGAGATCACAAAAGAGAGAGAATAACTTAAAATATAATTTATTGATCAGTGCGAGTTGTGTACATTGTACTGGCTTGTAATTGGTTTACAATATTAGCCTATTTGGCTATTTATACTAGCGTAGCTATCACGCTGGAAGCATGTCTAATCAGAAACCGCCTTGATCTAGCTGGAGATGACATCATAATATACTCAGGTATTGCTTCCTTTCCAAGTAGATTATCGACCTGGGCGTAGTCCTCTTCTCTTGTATAGTTCCTTCTCCAGGTCTCGAGTTCTTGGTTTAGATTTCCAGCTGTATCTTCAGTCTAGTCTTCGTTGTGTGATCCAGAACTCAGATCGTGCACATGGCTTAATCTTCGTCTTCAAGTCGTAAACGGGAAAATGTAATGACCTTCAAGTCTTGCACTTACTAAAGACTTTTTTACCTGGTCTCGACCTAGGTTTTATCTCAGCACTAAGCTTTCATGACCTTTACATCTGTCAATACTTGGTAGATGTTATATTTTGTCATTAACATATTTACCCTAGTTTATTTAAAGTTTATCCTTTGATTGTACTTTATTTAAACTTTGGTTATATATCTCTGCTTATAGCATATCATATCGTTTTTCATAACTGGTTGAGATTTGAGTTCTTACTTAGCTGTAAATATTTTATGTGTAGCTCAGCTTTATCAACTTAAATATGAGATAAAAGAATTTTTTTTATTTGAGCGGTAGTACATAGATCTCGGATCTTCGATATCTCTTCTTTGATCTGGTACTCCCCTCTCTCCCCTCAAAAAGGAGGGTATCTTTTGGAAAAGATATTGGTTCATCAGTAGCAATCAAGGTAGCATTTAATCCACATATTCTGATTATTTAGCACGTGTCAATTTTTGGGGGCATTTACTATTATTCTTTTACGGAATATTAACCGCTAGTCTTTATTAATTTCAAGAGTTATTGTTGCTTCATTAGGAACACATTTTTTTTATGTTGGTTATATCTAATAACCTTTCACAGAAGTCGAAAACTTAGGGTCGATGTTCTACACTTCTTTTCGGAAGCTGAAGAGTTAAATTGGTTTTCTTCACCTCTTGAGATCATTAGTTATTATGACTTGAGATAGGGGGTCTTAATGCCACTTTTCATAATGATGTAGAGTTTTAGTGGGGAGGTGTACCAGCGGAGTTGGTTGCCCCTCTCTTTCTCTCATTTTCGTCCTTTTATAAATGATTTTAATATCTGTCAATTTCTTTTGTAATTCTTTCTTCTTCTCAGATCAGAGCTCAAATTTTTAGAACTTTTCAAACATTTTTGGCGGTTTCAAATTTTTCATAAGACTTTTTATCTCTTTTTCTTTCTGGTGATGGAAGACTAAGTTATTGCTCCTCATTGTATTCATCTCTATGGAGAATACAAGTTCTTGCAGAATCCAGTATTTTCAATCTGTTGTCCCTTTCCATACTTTCATCACGTACCTCGAGTTAAAATTATATTTTGGATGAATTATTGATATCGAACTCTCATCTCAGATATTTGACTCTTCCAATTCATCCTTTGATCCGAGAATATTTAATGTTGATCTAGTCCTGGGAAAATATGTAACTGTTAGAGCATTGCTCGGTTGAACCCACTAAGTGTTGGCATGTCAAGGCTGGTTTTCATATTTTAGTATTAAATCTCGTAAACCGCATGACTAGATTCAACTTCGTTAGGTTAGACTAGGAAGCCTAGAAATGTTGAGACATACAAGTATTACTCCAAAGACCTGAAGATTCGGAAGACGTATCGATAACGACGATAATATCATGCTTCCACTTAAGGTTAGTAATATATGACTTGACTTGTTTACGTTTCAATATCGTTAGCTTTCAAGTCGTTTCTGATTGAAAACATAACATGCGAAGTTATATATGTGAAACTCTAGTATAATATACTTTGATCATCATATTGTGATTTACGAAGTATAATGCTTATCTTTTGAACTTTGTAATTGCGACATTGACATAATATTTGTAACTCGTTACTAGATTGTCTAATGAACATAGGTTAGATTCCATTCCTTGAAAACTATGTTTAATTACATAAGTTTAAGGAAGCAGACGTACCAACCTGTTTCGTAGTCTAAAGGAAATCAAAAGGATTATGGTCTCGGTTTTATTGAAGATTTTAAGTATGGACCGATCCTAAGCTATATAGAGAATTAAGGTAGAACCGATCGTAGCTTATGTTTGGAGTCAAGGTAGGACCTATCCCTACCTATATTGGGAGTCAAGGTAAAACTGATCCTTACTTGCTTTAGGTTTCATGGTAGAACTGGTGCCAATAGGAAAAACCGATTTATATAGGTCATGTACATTTTAGGGTTTGTGTGATTTAGAAGTTCGGTTTACAAAATAGAAAAGCTCAATATCTCGACATACTGAGTAATTTGAACATGTCCTGAAATCTTATTTCTTAATTGTTCAAAGATATTCCTTGATACTCAAGTGAGATCCCAAACCGAAATAGTAGAGAATATTTTTGAGATTTTCGAAATTAATATGTTTTGTTTTACCATCAATCAAAAAAAATTTCTTTAAATTTATATTAGTTAATTGCTAGCTAATTTTGAGTTATCCATTGAGATTTCGGTTATACAGTGGGATATTAGTTGGAATTGGAATTCGTAAAACCGAATTTATGTGCTTTATTGCATATCTTTTGAATACCTTCGGTTATGGAAATTCCTTGGTGTCCAAACTACCTTGGTCTATAAATAGTGAAGTTTGTTTGTCTTATAAACTTATCCCGAGCCAGGAAAACTTCATCTTTGTTGTTCTTTTAATACTAGCTTGGAGAGAAGAGTAACCTAATCATGCGAAATGTCTTACGTCCACTAGTTTAAAGACTTCTTTGGGACCAAGAAGAGTCTACTAGTTGATAGACGCATTTATGTGTCTAATTTGTCATCAATGTTTCGTATTGTTAGTACTTGTTTTCGTCCTTATTATGGTGTTTTGTGTGTTTGTAGGTATTTTTGGAAAATAATCATTGTTGGAAAATTCGGCTCGAAAAGTTGCACGGAGCACCCCTGGAGGACATTTGTTATTCGTACTCTCATCATTGGTTAAGGGGCACTCAATTACTAAGGGGAAACCCAGGTCACCCCAAAAAGGTAGATGTTATTCGCACCCCAGGATCGGATAGGGGGACACCATCTTCAAAAATTTGAATTTTCATTTTGGCGGGAAATTTTCTTCTTCAACTGGCAGATGTTTCGATCGATTTTTGGACGTGATTTTGTGCGATTCAATCGCTGAAACTTTGTGGAAAGATGTGATATAACCATATTAAGCTATTTCAGGTGTTATCTCGGGCCAGAATTGGCTGAATCAAATTGTGGTGCAAAACAGGGAGCACGTCATTGTATGAAGACTGTCACGGGATTTGCATGAGTTGGAATGAGTTTGCGTATGCTATGATGACTCTAACAACCATCTGGAGTGTGAAGGAGATAAATATAGTAATTTGGCAGCTTCAGAACTCGTGGAGAAATCAAATATCTAAATTATTTCCTAAACAGACATTGAAGAATAATAGAAGATTATATGAAGTTATGGCGAGATATTTTGGCTGTGGAGTATATATAGGGTGTTGGGAACTCAGAGAGGGGCTGTCGAGACTTAGGGAGGTTTCGGGAAGCTCAGAAACAAAGAAATTTTTTTACAGAGAAACTGTCGAGTTGCAGTCGGGGAAGAAGGTGAATAGTGAACTCGATAGTTGAAAACAGTCGCAGAAACCATGGCCTAAACTTTCAAATCCAAACTCTTTGTAACAGTATTGTAACAATTATTCCAACAATTAATAAAGTTTGCAACAGTTCACTTTCGTTTTTCCGTTACAGCGAGTTTTGTAGCAATTATAACTGTTACAAACTCACAGTTTCATACCTTTTCACTCTTTTGATCATCTTTTGAGTCATAGACCAATCTTTTGAGACCATGATTGATATGAGGAGCTAAACCCATCCTCTGGGGCGACGGAGGAAGCTATTCTGACAATGAAAAAGTGGTAATTTCTATTTTAAATAATTTATGCAATTTAAATTATGATTTTTTGCCTAAAACAAAAGAGTTTTTCTAATGATTTTTATTAAGTAATTGTTATTTTAATTGATGGTATATGCTTAACTTTGAGTTCTTGATATTCCATGCTTTCAACTTACAATTGCTCTTTTATAAAATCTATTTTTGCAATAATTAGAATCACTTAAATGGGAAATTGCATAATAATAATAATAATAATATCACTTTGGAATTGATAGAATAGTGGAACCCTTAGCCCTAGTTTCTCCAAAATCTTGACATCACTTTTTGAATCAAATTTGCAATATTTATTTAAATTTAAAAATTCTTTCCTTCACAAGTCTGAAAAGAACCTATTATTTACCACTATTACAACAACTTTGAGAACACATCAAATTTTTGGCGCCGCCGACGCGGACTTGTCTTTAGGATAGAGTTTTTAGATTTATTTTTTTTTTTTTAGTTTTTTTTGTTCTTCTTTACGTTTTTGTGTTTTTGTCTTTTCCTTTCAGATTTTGGGAATTTGGAGCGAAAGAAATTTTTGCCAAAGCTTTTGGCGAATATTTAAAGACTTGAAGTAAAAGGCAAAGCAAAAGGATCTAAAGAAGAAGAATTTTTTTTATTCTTTTATAGAAAAAGAGAGAAAAAAAAGAGTTTTATTTTATTAGATTGTATTAGGAATTCTTTTTATTTTGTATTTTTCTTTTTCTTTTTGCACTTTATTTTTTGGACCTTTCTTTTGGACTTTGGACATTTGGACATTATTTTTTTTTAAACCCTAAGGAAGGGTAGATTAAATATTAAACTGTTTGCAGAGAAGGACGGTGATTACGATATCACCTCGGCCACTCGGGTTCGTACACAACATAGGAGTTGTGGCCCGAGTCAACGACAACGGTTCATCCCCCGTCTAGAACGGGAGGTAAGTCTGTCGAAACACTCGTGAATCCCCTGTCAGCGAGTTACTGTATTCCTTCGTTTGTATATATACTGAGGAACTGAAAACAGTTGTTTTAAATTCCTAGTAAAGGGAAAGGACTGGCCATACAAGATAAGGGTTCGGATTTCATCACCGTTCTCTTCTTGCCCGCCTTAGGAAAACGAAACCAAACGCGAACCTAAGCTTTAAAATTTGGAATATAACGAGACCTATAGGGTAACGAGCTTAGTAGGAAAGTCGTTCGAAAAATATTGGTTACTCTTTTAGCATACTTCGAAGTTCATGATGGTTTATGTGAGTTGAATGCGTGACTGCGCCGCCTTGTGATAGCGGTGAGGCCTTGGGTATCAAAGCTCCACTGAGTTCCCTCGCCTCAATTCAACTTACTTTGACTTGGATTGATTCCAGAGGGGTTTTCTTAAATTGTAACGAATTCCCTTTCGAAGGATTAGAAGCTGGTCTATAAACATTCTAAGTGGAACCATCATGCTTTTTGTTTGCTAGAAATCAGTAGGTTTGCTGTGGTAGAGTCAGCCTTGTTTGTGTTTGCATAGAACTTCCCTTCCTTTTAGGACTTTCTCTTTTTTTTTTTTTTTTTTTTAGTGTATGCCCGAAAGGGCTTGGAAAATAAATACTTTTGGCCGTTTGATTAGTGACGAGCCTAGAGGTTCTTCTTGTGAAAGCGGGGAGCTCGAAGACTCTTCTTTTGAGAGCCCCGTTTTTGGAAACTTCAGTTTTGAAAATCTGTCTTCGTGAGGAAGGTACCCCTAGTACTTCAGCTATGCCAGCGATGGCAACTTTGAAAGATTACATGTTCCCAAATAGGACCAACCGAGCTTCGTGCATTAAATTGCCAACCAATACGGCTAATTTCGAGATAAAACCTAGTATTCTTCAGATGATCCCTGTGTTCTTAGCAAAATATGATGAGAACCCTTATTTTCATATTAGGGACTTTGAGGAAATCTGTGGGACAGTTAGAATAAAAGACCTCACTGATGAAGTTTTGAAACTTAAGATGTTTCCCTTTTCCTTGAGAGATAAAGCCAAGACCTGGCTGAACAACCTACCACCTGAGTCCATTGAAACATGGCAGGAACTTGTTGCTGCTTTCTATATGAAATTCTACCCTAAGCATAAAACTGCAGCTGTTAGGCAGAAAATTAGTGTTAGTGTGCAACAAGAGGGAGAGTCTCTTTATAGGTTTTTAGAGAGATTCAATGATATCTTATCCCAGTGTCCCCACCATGGGTTTGATAAAATGAAACTTTTTGAGATTATTTATAATGGTTTAGACTATTCGACCAAAGCCATGGTCGAGTCTATGTGCGTTGGTGAGTTCACCAGTAAAAATGCTGATGATGCTTTTACCTTCTTAGGAGCTATTGCTGAAAAATCCCAACAGTGGGAGTCTTGTGTTGAACCCCTAAAAGACTCTTGGTCAATAGAAGTAGCACCAATGTGGTAGATATAAGCTTCGAGTCAGATGCTAAGTTTGCTGTTTTATCTAGAAGGTTAGAAGCTTTGGAATTGAATCATCCTAATTATAGGTCTCTTGTTGAACCTGATGATAGGATTAGAGACGCTCAAGTCTCTAGTTGTGGAGTAGAGCCCAATAAATCGTTTTGAGAAGGTCATGTTAGTGAAGAACAAAGCCCATGCTGTCTATAACAACGCTAGGTTTGAGAACCGTCAGAAGTTTGACCCATACTCAGAAACCTACAACCCTGGTTGGAGAAAGCATCCTAATTTTTCTTGGTATAAGGGCCAGAATCAAGGTCAATCTAGTAATTCTCAGTGATGAGTCCTAAAAAGTACATATTTCTATATCTTTTTGTTGGCATTTAACTCATCTTTTGTGCATTAATTCTACATTTTATCCCATATTCTGTATTTTCTTTGTTTTCAAGAATAAATATTTTTATTAACTAATTTTGCATTTTTAGGTAATAAATAAAGTTTGGATGAATTGCGGAGCGAAAAGAGCAGAAAAGTAGTGAAAAGACGGAAGAAATTACGCAAGGAAGTCGCGAAGAATGGTGCGCATAAACCCAAAAGACTAGAAATGGGCTCAAGAAGGAAGATTTGTTCTTAAAGAAGAAGTGGGCTCAAGATTTCCCAAGCCCAAACTCATTTCTTAAACCCATATTCTATACCCAAAAGCCTAAAACCCAAATCCATATCCGCTTGCGTTTTCAGCCGTCAAAACAGTTCTCAGAAGCATCCTACGGTCGCTCCCTTGCTGTGCATCAAAGTTTGATATCTCCGCTTTACACTACAGTACCTAACTCCACCAAGTGCCGTTCGTTTCGTTGTATCCCTTCATCCGACGGTCGCTCATCGCTTGCCTCCGCATCGCCTTCAGATCTACCTACCATCTTCTCATCCTACGGCGCAGATCGCATAACATCTTCCCTCGCTGAAACCGCTCAACACCATAACATCCGAGCCATATACCCCTACCAAACATCCCCTTCCCCTTCTTCCATCGACCTCTCCTCCTCCATACCCTGTGCAGAACCACCTCCATCTTCTCCACCTGCTCTGACCTCGCCACCACCACTCCCTACGCCACCAAACCAACCCTAAACCTAAACCCATCACTACCATCATCACCCCCTCTTTCTAGCCCCCTATTTGATTGATATTTCTTCTCACCTTTCTCTGAAACCCTAGAAGAAAAATCAATCGATTAGGCGAGTCTAGAGTAGCAATTGACACATGGGAATGGAGCAGGAGAGTCAGAGGAAGAATGGGTCGACGCATGGGGGAGAGATTGTGCCATCAAATTAGGTAAAGTCGAACCCTAATCTCAACTGCCAATTTGGGGGAAAATTGTAAACCCTAAAAATTTGGGTATAAATAGGATGTATGTTGTGTTGTAGAGGGCATGCTGGACTAGCCAGTGTCAAAATTGGGAGAATTGGACTAGCCAGTTCCCCAACTGTGTAGTTTTTTTTATGTTCAGTTCTTTGTTTCACTTTCAATTCCAAGTTCAATTACTGCCTAATTCATTCTACTGTTATCTTCAAATGTTATTTATGTTCTAAATCCACCACTAGGGTGAGAGGACCCTTAAGCCATGATGGTTAGCCATTAGGTTAGTTTTTGTTGAACTCAAAATCGCTTAGGCTAGTTAGATTCCTAAAAGCCCAACTCACTTGTGATTAGTGGTGCTGTAAGAAGACCACTAATGCTAGGGGTCAGTGGTGGTTCTAAGGGGTTAATCAGCTATATTAGTTAGTAATCCACTGCCTAGTTGACCTGTGATTGCCTGTGCCTTAAACAGACAGCCAATACTAGGGGTTAGTTAAGGCTGTAAGGTTAGTTAACTAGCCATATGACAAAAAATTAACCTAGGTGAACTAGCTAGGTGAAGGGGAAATCTTAACCCTAGAATCACACCTTCATTCCCACTGTCACTTATTTTAGGAAATTAGTTAGGAAATTTAGGAAAACAACAATAGCTCCCTCCAAGTCCCTGTGGACAAACCCCTGCTTATTCACTTTCTACTTTAGATCCTGTGCACTTGCAGGTGTAAATATAACCATAGTTTTAGGACATATTCTTTTTGCTACCAAGTTTTTGGCGCCGCTGCCGGGGACTCGGTAGCGGCGCTGTTGCTGTTTGCTCTTTATCTTTGCTCTTATTTTCTGCATTTTACTGCATACTTTTCATTGTCACTGCATATTTGCACTTTCATTGCATATCTTGCACATAACCTCATTCTTGCATCTTCATCTGTCACTCTTGCTGTCACTCTTACAAGTTATTTCCCTTTGCTCATTTGCTGCTCACTTGCTCTTCTAGCTTGCTGTGTAGTCTCTCCTGTACATATGCATTTTTAGCTCAATCTTCACTGTTGCCATTCTTTTGCATTGCATTCCATTCCTGTAGCATAATTCATAACTGCATACCACTATATCTTAAACTTGAATTTTTAGTCTAGCTGCATACCATCGTCATCTTAAACTAATTCTGCATTTCATTCACTTTAGCATCTTGCTCTGTAGCCTCAGCCTTCATCTCTTCCTGTAACTTAGCTCTTGTAATGATAGCTATGCATTGTCGTTTTCAGCAACTTCTTAAACTGCATGTTCTCAGCAACTTTATATTCTGCATTCTGTAAGCATTTTCTCCATCTGCAATTGCACAACTGCATTGCAGTTCTTCAACTTTGCTTACTTTGCCCATGTTCTTTGTGTATTGATCACACACATTTAAGTGTGCAGGTAACTGGTGCTGCTGTTGGTTGTTGCCTTGCTTGCCAGAGCTGCTGGTGGGCTGTAGGTACACTTTGCTTACCTAGCTGCTGGGCTAGAAGAACCTTGCTGTTGGGCTGTAAGCTGCAGAGGGAGAGGAAATTGAACCAAGCCCATCTGGGCCTTGAGTGTTGAAGCCAAAGCTTAGGATGATCCAAAGCCCAACTGGGCTTTTGCAACCAAACTGAACAGCTGGGCTGTGCTTCAAAGGTAAGCCTAAACCCATTAAGAGAACCCAACCTGTGGGCTTCCAAATTTTAATTGTGGGCTTGTAATAATTTTGTTTCTATTTTGGTCTTGTAATAATTTTTACTTTATTTCTTTTTTTTTTCTTTATTTTTTATTTGGGCTTGTAATAATTTTTCTTTTTCTTCTTTTTCTTTCTTTTATGGGTTTGTAATTATTATTGTTGTTTTTATTTTCTTTTATGGGTTGTGCTAATTTATGCTAGGATAATTTAAAAAAAAAAAAAAAAAAAATTGCTCCTAATTTCAAAAACCAAAATTGCTCCCAAATTAAATTTTTATCATCTCCCTTGGGCCTTACTTTTTTGTGATTTGTGTGATTATTTCATAAAACAAAGACATGTCTGGATTTTGGTCTGCCTCTGGGAATAAAACTATTAGAGATGCTTACGGGCAAGATTCACCTTATGAGCCTCCCACAGACCATGATGTCAATAGTTATAGGGATTATAATTATGGACCTTTTCAAGGTCATGAGCCTCAATATGCCAACCCGTATAACTATTCACCCATGTATCAACCTAGCCAACCTAATATGCATGTTTGTACCTTTTGTGGTGGTTTAGACCACCCTGATGAATATTGCTATGTTTTGCATGAATTTAGGAAATCTAGGGGATACCATGAAAATCCAAATTATGAAATGCCCACAAATTGTGAGGCTGGTAGTCATTGGGACCATAATCAACCTTTCGAAGGTTGTGATCAATATTTTGTAAACCCTAATGACCATGCACACATGTACCATTCACCACAATTTGAACATGAAGAATTTTGTACTCCCATGAATTTAGACTCCACCGTAGAAGCTCTCAGACTCGGTGAGCAAAATTCTGATAGAACTATGTCACGCATTCAGGCGAAGTTAGATCAGATTTTGCTTCAACTACAAAAGGAGGAAATTCATGAGAAAATGCATGTTGTCCCTAATGAAGTGTCCAGTCCCATTCATCTAAATGATATTGAATATGAACCTGATTTAGAGGAACATGAATCGACTAAGGACACCACCACTTTTAATGAGGATCAATATGCATGTTACCATGATGATGATTATGATGATAATGATATGTTAGAAGAACATGTTTTTGCTGAAAATATTGTGGAACCTTTTGGTTCAATAACATATGGCTTCTCAGCCTCAACCTTCATGAATGTTGTTTCTTCTGATACTCATTGTAATTCATATGCTTTTGATTCTAATATGGGGCTTGTACAATTCTTTTGTGAAGATGAACATGACATAGGAATAGTTGAATCTTCTGTAGACACTAATTTTATTATGCATGAGGACGAATTTGATGTGTCTGATTCCTTGCCTAAGTCACAAAATGTTATTTCTTCCGGTGATGATTTGAGTACTTCAAACAATCATGATACTGATTTAGGTCTTGATGTTTTGTTCGATGAATGTGAGCATGTTTTACCTGTTTCTGATTTAGGGAAAGTATGTGTTGGTACTATTGATCTTACCCATGAAAATAATTTAGATGTACCCACTTTCTTACCTAAATCTCAAATTGAGATTATTCCACCCAACCTAGATTTGGTTTGCAACAAAAAATTTAAACCAACTTTTCTGAAAATTCCCAATCTAGGATTGGAACTGTGTGCCTCCCAAGTCCTCTTGGACTATTTTGCTTCAAAATATAACATTTTTAAAGAGCCACAGTTGGAATGCATTTCTTTGCCCATCCCGAAAACAGTCCATTATGAGTTAGACCTTTTGAATCCTGAACCCCTAAAATTAAAAGATTTTGTGCTTAAAAGTAAACCTGTTGAACAATTTAGGTTTAGGGGTGATTCATTCGGTTTTTCACTCTCACTCCCATTTCAGTCCAGTTTCAGTGTTTTGAAACTTTCTATGTTTCAACACTTTGTCTTTTGGGTTGATCCTCAACTCTTTAGACTTTATGTATATAGTGAATTTTTGTATATAATCCAGTAGATAATTTTTAAAACTTTTTGGTTTCTGTTGTATATATTTTTGCTAATCCAATATAATCTAAGTTGAAAATGTTGGATTCTAGCCGGTGAATAATGGAGTTCGGTTCGTGTTTTCGACGAATCGGGTATTCTCTCTCCTTTTACTCTACTTAGCATGTTCCTCTTCATATGTTGCATTATAATTTTGTTATCTTTTGAAACATTGAGGACAATGTTTAGTTTAGGTTTGGGGGTATGGAATGGATACCATGATAATATGCTATAATTGAAAACGAACTCCTTCTTCTTTTGAAAAAATCGAAAAAATTCAAAAAAATTAAAAAATTAGAAAAATGATAAAAACATAAAAATGGAGCTCATTTACCTTGAAATGTTGACTCTTGTGCAAATATGTAATTATTAGGAGTCTTAGTCTAGATATTTAGGCACCCTGATTCTAGCACAATTCACATAGTGATAAGAAATTTGCACGCGCACGATCTACCAATACATGTATGGCCTCGATCTTCAAGGTGTTTGATAGGAAGTTACGATTGCCAATCACTTTAGAATACTGAACGAAACTTGACTAGCTGTTCTTTGGTTGGTTGGGATAGAAGGTGGAGGTTACATTAAGAAAGACAACCATCGAATTTAACTGGGTGCATCAAAAAGGGCTACCTCTTGCAAATGTCATGTAATATTTTTTCCTTTGTATATGTATCAAAAGTGTTTCCTTATCAATCAAAAAAAAAAAAAACGATGTATTTATTCAGAAGAAAAAAAAATATATCAGAAAAATACAAAAAAAATCAAGTATTTATCAATTTCATCATCATCTTGTTCCAAAAATAAAAAGAGAGTAGTCAATGTAAATAAGAGTCATGTAAATAGTCATTTTGTTGTTTCATTGTAATAAGCAAGGAGGGTGTATGCCATTGATGTACAACGCGAGTAATTGTGAAATACCTCCAACTCATTCACAATTCTCGTAAAGTCCGGACAGCTAGCTAGATTTCGACCTTGGTTCTTAGCCTGAGAAACTATCTCTTGGTGATTAGTAGTCATAACATCCGATCTTTCTTTACACATGTGTAGATACACTTTACACTCTTATCACATGTCTTTATTTGTTATCAGTGCTAGGATTGTGCCTTTGATAGCTAGATTGACATCTCCATTTTGCTGTGAGCTTAAACTGTCTTGCACATGTCACATTTGATGGAATATGAGCTTATATTTTGACCTAGAACTTTGTAGGTACGTTCTAAGCAAACCTTCACGAGACTTCACTCGTCCACTAGGGACACTTAGTGGTTTAAAAGGCTTAGTGCATACGCTAAATGCATTCGAGAGACCAGCGACAGTGGTATAGGTAGGATTTCCTTAGTTTTGTTTTACTTGAGGACAAGTAAAATTCAGGTTTGGGGGTATTATGAGTCCTAAAAAGTACATATTTCTATATCTTTTTGTTGGCATTTAACTCATCTTTTGTGCATTAATTCTACATTTTATCCCATATCTGTATTTTCTTCTGTTTTCAAGAATAAATATTTATTAACTAATTTTGCATTTTTAGGTAATAAATAAAGTTTGGATGAATTGGCGGAGCGAAAGAGCAGAAAAGTAGTGAAAGCCGGAAGAAATTACGCAAGGAAGCCGCGAAAGGTGCGCATAAACCCAAAAGACTAGAAATGGGCTCAAGAAGAAGATTGTTCTTAAAGAAGAAGTGGGCTCAAGATTTCCCAAGCCCAAACTCATTTCTTAAACCCATATTCTATACCCAAAAGCCTAAAACCCAAATCCATATCTGCTTGCGTTTTCAGCCGTCAAAACAGTTCTCAGAAGCATCCTACGGTCGCTCCCTTGCTGTGCATCAAAGTTTGATATCTCCGCTTTACACTACAGTACCTAACTCCACCAAGTGCCGTTCGTTTCGTTGTATCCCTTCATCCGACGGTCGCTCATCGCTTGCCTCCGCATCGCCGTCAGATCTACCTACCATCTTCTCATCCTACGGCGCAGATCGCATAACATCTTCCCTCGCTGAAACCCGCTCAACACCATAACATCCGAGCCATATACCCCTACCAAACATCCCCTTCCCCTTCTTCCATCGACCTCTCCTCCTCCATACCCTGTGCAGAACCACCTCCATCTTCTCCACCTGCTCTGACCTCGCCACCACCACTCCCTACGCCACCAAACCAACCCTAAACCTAAACCCATCACTACCATCATCACCCCCTCTTTCTAGCCCCCTATTTGATTGATATTTCTTCTCACCTTTCTCTGAAACCCTAGAAGAAAAATCAATCGATTAGGCGAGTCTAGAGTAGCAATTGACACATGGGAATGGAGCAGGAGAGTCAGAGGAAGAATGGGTCGACGCATGGGGGAGAGATTGTGCCATCAAATTAGGTAAAGTCGAACCCTAATCTCAACTGCCAATTTGGGGGAAAATTGTAAACCCTAAAAATTTGGGTATAAATAGGATGTATGTTGTTTGTAGAGGGCATGCTGGACTAGCCAGTGTCAAAATTGGGAGAATTGGACTAGCCAGTTCCCCAACTGTGTAGTTTTTTTTATGTTCAGTTCTTTGTTTCACTTTCAATTCCAAGTTCAATTACTGCCTAATTCATTCTATTGTTATCTTCAAATGTTATTTATGTTCTAAATCCACCACTAGGGTGAGAGGACCCTTAAGCCATGATGGTTAGCCATTAGGTTAGTTTTTGTTGAACTCAAAATCGCTTAGGCTAGTTAGATTCCTAAAAGCCCAACTGACTTGTGATTAGTGGTGCTGTAAGAAGACCACTAATGCTAGGGGTCAGTGGTGGTTCTAAGGGGTTAATCAGCTATATTAGTTAGTAATCCACTGCCTAGTTGACCTGTGATTGCCTGTGCCTTAAACAGACAGCCAATACTAGGGGTTAGCTAAGGCTGTAAGGTTAGTTAACTAGCCATATGACAAAAACTTAACCTAGGTGAACTAGCTAGGTGAAGGGGAAATCTTAACCCTAGAATCACACCTTCATTCCCACTGTCACTTAGTTTAGGAAATTAGTTAGGAAATTTAGGAAAACAACAATAGCTCCCTCCAAGTCCCTGTGGACAAACCCCTGCTTATTCACTTTCTACTTTAGATCCTGTGCACTTGCAGGTTAGGATAAAACGTAGTTTTAGGACATATTCCTTTTGCTATCACTCAGCCTCCCCCAGGTTTTGGTTATGCTAAGAACTCTTCAGGTCAACCCCAGTTTCAGAACCCTTCGGATAAAAAGATCACAAGTTTAGAAGACATTATAGCCTCGTTATTAAAAACTCTGATAAGATCAACCTAATGGTTGCTCAAGGGATAGAAGAAAGTAAAAATATAGGTTATGCTAACTCCCAAGCTATTTCTGAGTTAAAAAACCAGGTTAGTCAGATAAATGAATCTTTGAGGGAAAAAGGTAAGTTTCCTAGTCAAACTCAACCCAATCCTAAAGCAGAGAAATCGTACAATCATGTGAACTCTATTACAACCCTTAGGAGTGGAAAGAAAGTTTACAATAAGGTTGTCATGCCTGATAGTGAACATGATGTAGTTCACCTTTCTGAGCCAGAAAATGAGGAGACTGATAGAGTCTCTAAAAAGACCAATGAGGGTCCTGATGAGCCCGACTTTGTTCCCAGAGCCCCGTTCCCCCAGCTGCTAGTTCCGACTAAGAGGGAGTCCAACTTTAATGATATATTGGAGGTTTTTAAGCAGGTAACTATTAACCTTCCACTACTAGATGCAATTAGGCAGATTCCCTCTTATGCCAAGTTCCTTAAGGACTTGTGTACGCGAAAGCGTAAGCTCAGTGTCCAGAAGAAAGCCTTCATATCTAGTCATGTGAGTTCTATTATTCAGAATACCACTACTCCTAAGTATAAAGACCCAGGGTCCCCTACTATTTCTTGTACAATAGGTAAATACCGTGTTGAGAAAGCGTTGCTTGACTTAGGAGCCAGTGTGAACTTACTTCCGTACCATGTGTACCTTAAGCTAGGACTTGGTGAGATGAAACCTACCCAGATAACACTTCAGTTAGCTGATAGGTCCGTTAAAGTTCCTCGTGGTGTGATCGAGGATGTTCTCATAGAGGTTGACAAGTTTATTTATCCAGTGGATTTTATTATCCTAGATACCCAACATGTCCCTGACCCAGAGAACCAAATACCAGTGATTTTAGGTTGCCCATTTTTAGCCACGTCTAATGCGATCATAAACTGTCGAAATGGTATTATGAATCTATCTTTTGGTAATATGAATATTGAGTTGAATATTTTTAATGTCAATAAGCTACATTCTGAGCTAGATGACACGTGCATTGAAGAGGTCAACATGATAGGAACCTTAGTTCCGAAGTCTGTACCAAACACCGAATCAGAAGATCCATTAGAGAGTTGTCTAGCCCGTTTTAGCATGGATTTCGACGATGATAGCAACATTGAACAAGTAAATGCTCTGTTGGATTCTATTCCTATGTTAGATACCGATAGATGGAAATCTAGGTTTGAACCATTACTAGCTACCGAATCTACCTTAAGCCCTTATTTCGAAGAGCCTAAAGATCCTCCTAAGTTGGACCCCAATTACGCATTTGTAGGCCCATCTGAGATTTTTCCTATAACTTCCGATTTGGATAGTGATCATGAGATTAGGCTAGTAACCGTGCTTCAACACAATAAGGAAACTCTAGGGATGACCATAGAGGATATGAAACATATAAGTCTTATAGCTTGTATACCTCAAAAGAATTTAGAGGATGAACTACCTGATTATAACTCAGAGAAAGAAATTGACCTTTTTCAGGAACCGGATGGTCTAGAAATTAGGAATATTGTGACTAGTTTATCTAGAGACACCCAAAACTCTAAGTTTGGGGGTAGTGAACTAGAAGAAGCTCTAGAGTATTTTAAATACTCTCCGAATCCGTAAATTCAAGCCATAGTTAAAGGTCTTACGGAGAATAGTGATTACCCTAAATTTGGGGGTAGAGATTGTCAATTATCCCCAGTAGAAGTCCCTAACTCTGGACTCAAGCCTAGTGCATCTGAGGTATCGCTTGAGTCTATTCAGACTCCACAACCTGATCCGCCTGATACTGTTCAGGAGGAAATTCATATATTAGAAACTCGTTTTTCGGATGAATCTATTTTTCAAGACACTCTTATGAAGCCCAACTGGAGGCTCTGGATAGATCCGGTTGTCTTGCAAGAAACCTTAGATGAGGATGTGCTCCTTCTGTTCATTTTTCTGAACCAGTGCAGTTGTCTCATATTGGTGTTAGCTCTATTTGGTATTATGGACCCACAACTTTTTCGGTTATTGGTATATGACTTTGGAAGGTGAAGATCCTTTTTGAGGTATTTGATGTCTGGCTGAAGACTTTAAACTTAGTACTTCTTGGGAGGTAACCCAATCTCACGCAACACGGTAATATCTTTCCTCAACCCTTTTTGCTTCAAGTGGTAACAATTTCTCCTCGTTCATGCTGTTAATTTTATCATTGGAAACATTGAGGACAATGTTAGATTTAAGTTTGGGGGTATGGGAAAATCTTTTAGTTGCAATAAATAAATACGCTCCAGAGCCTAGAGATTTATGCGTATTCAGGATGGCACTAACTAATCTAAGTGGATGAAAGCATCTTGGTTGTAGGAGTTGAGAAACCAATCTGATTAGATGGAAACATCTATAGAGTCTATTCATAAAAGCACAGAGCTCAGGTGTTAGAAATAACATGATAGTTGCACCATATCTCGTTGATTCCTTTTCATTTCTTTTTTTTATTTTATTTTTTCATTTTAAACTATGTTTCTCTAAGTGATTAGGTGGGGCACACGATTCAAGTTGTTACCACTGCTAGGGTGAATTAGAGTGACTAAGTTACTAAAAAAAAGACCGGACCAGTTAGACCAATCGGAATAAGTATTAACACTTGGTTAGCAATATGCGTGTGTTCTCCCTGTTTCCGTCGCCTAAGCAAGCGTGGAATGCAGGACCCGTGGGAAATATCGTGTAATCTGCTGACAAGAAGCATGCGCTTGGATCAAAAAGATCTATTCATGTCGTTAAGTTAAAAAAAAAAGGTTATTGTTCTGTGTAGTCAACTGCTGGTTCCCTTGTATTTGCCAGTTTGTTGATCTAGATTTAAGTTATTGACTACTGGTTCCCTTGTATATGTCAGTTGTGTGGATATTAGTCAGACCGGTATCTCAGTCCATTAGGATAGGTTCATTCTGGCAGTGGCCTTCAGACAGATATGTGAAACATCGATCATTTGGTTAACATCAAAACCATCTACATTTTTCTATTTCCATCTCCTTTTTCTATCCATATGATTAGTTTGACTCCGAATATGATGTCCATAGTGCAACTATCTGAGTAGAGCTCTGTCACTTTATATGAATTTTAGTATGCTTGAGTGTAAACTTGTGTACAAAAATTGGAATTTCGCATCAGGGTACTTCCTCCTGTAGTCAGTGATTGTAAGCCAACCAAGGAGATTCTTTAGTGCCTTCCAAGGTTCGACATAGATAGCTAGGGTCTGGAGTTATGGTTTTGTGGGTACACCTCTGGTAAACCCTCCCGAGATTAACTCGGTTTTATTTTTTATTTTTGCTCGAGGACTAGCAAATAATAAGTTTGGGGGTATTTGATAGACGCATTTATGTGTCTAATTTGTCATCAATGTTTCGTATTGTTAGTACTTGTTTTCTTCCTTATTATGGTGTTTTGTGTGTTTGTAGGTATTTTTGGAAAATAATTATTGTTGGAAAATTCGGCTCGAAAAGTAGCACGGAGCACCCCCAGAGGACATTTGTTATTCGGACTCTCATCATTGGTTAAGGGGCACTCAATTACTAAGGTGCAACCCAGGTCACCCCAAAAAGGCAGATGTTATTCTCACCCAAGGATCGGATAGGGGGACACCATCTTCAAAAATTTGAATTTTCATTTTGGCGGGAAATTTTCTTCTTCAACTGGCAGATGTTTCGATCGATTTTTGGACGTGATTTTGTGTGATTCAATCGTTGAAACTTTGTGGAAAGATGTGATATAACCATATTAAGCTATTTCAGGTGTTATCTCGGGTCAGAATTGGCTGAATCTAATTGTGGAGCAAAACATGGAGCACGTCATTGTATGGAGACTGTCACGGGATTTGCATGAGTTGGAATGAGTTTGCGTATGCTAGGATGACTCTAACAACCATCTGGAGTGTGAAGGAGATAAATATAGTAATTTTGCAGCTTCAGAACTCGTGGAGAAATCAAATATCTAAATTATTTCCTAAACAGACAGTGAAGAATAATGGAAGATTATATGAAGTTATGACGAGATATTTTGGCCCTGTGGAGTATATATAGGGTGTTGGGAACTCAGAGAGGGGCTGTCGAGACTTAGGGAGGTTTCGGGAAGCTCAGAAACAAAGAAATTTTTTTACAGAGAAACTGTCGAGTTGCAGTCGGGGAAGAAGGTGAATAGTGAACTCGATAGTTGAAAACAGTCGCAGAAACCATGGCCTAAACTTTCAAATCCAAACTCTTTGTAACAGTTTTGTAACAATTATTCCAACAATTAATAAAGTTTGCAACAGTTCACTTTCGTTTTTCCGTTACAGCGAGTTTTGTAGCAATTATAACTGTTACAAACTCACAGTTTCATACCTTTTCACTCTTTTGATCATCTTTTGAGCCATAGACCAATCTTTTGAGACCATGATTGATATGAGGAGCTAAACCCATCCTCTGGGGCGACGGAGGAAGCTATTCTGACAATGAAAAAGTGGTAATTTCTATTTTAAATAATTTATGCAATTTAAATTATGATTTTTTGCCTAAAACAAAAGAGTTTTTCTAATGATTTTTATTAAGTAATTGTTATTTTAATTGATGGTATATGCTTAACTTTGAGTTCTTGATATTCCATGCTTTCAACTTACAATTGCTCTTTTATAAAATCTATTTTTGCAATAATTAGAATCACTTAAATGGGAAATTGCATAATAATAATAATAATATCACTTTGGTATTGATAGAATAGTGGAACCCTTAGCCCCAGTTTCTCCAAAATCTTGACATCACTTTTTGAATCAAATTTTCTATATTTATTTAAATCTAAAAATTCTTTCCTTCACAAGTCTGAAAAGAACCTATTATTTACCACTATTACAACAACTTTGAGAACACATCACTAGTATTGTTGGTGGGAAACTAGAATCATATTGTTATTTTAGTTTCAATTATCTATTTGATTTCATATTATTATTTTAGTTTCAATTCTTGATTTGATTAACTAATGTTAGTTTTCTCTTGATTTGCACCTAGTTTGATTATTCTTGAGAGCCTTCTCTTCTAACATAAGGTCACTCAAACTATATCAAGAGTATACATTGAGTTATGATCATCCATTGTTAACAGAATTCGTTCTATGCATGATCGATCATAAGTCATGAATCAAGTTTGTTATTGTGCAGGTACAAAAGACTATTGAAGATTGAAGACAAAAAGATTTTTCTTATTGGTTTTGTATCTTCGTGATTTGCTTCGTTCACAAACTTGATCGACTGGGATCCGATTAGATCTTATTTATTTTTTGAAAGACTGATTATTGACTAGTCGTATTTAGATCGACAAGCTATCATTTGGTGGTACTCTTCAATATCCAAATCTGGTAGTTCTATTTGACTTGATCTGGTTAACCTGTTTAATCCAGATCTTGGAAGATCTAAAACCCGACAAAGGAGTTTAATATATTTTAAACAGTTTAGCCTTTTTCACTCTCAACATTATATATCTTTTATTAAATTCTTGAGATAGGAGAGTGGTTACCAAATAGATTAATCCTTTAGTGTTCTAAAGAAGATCCAAAGGGTTGAGTGCTTCAAGTTTTCAGAGAGACTGAAGCAACTTAAGATAGTGGACTCTATCTTAAGATTCACATGCGTTGGCCAGATTGGTTGTAGGCGAAGGGATACTGAGAAAACTAGGTAACTATGGGTAGTTTACTTGGTCTCAACTATACGAAGTTTGTAATGTCTTTGTATAGAGGTTTAATTATAAGAGTATTCAAAACTGGACCAGGTCTTGGCGTTTTTCTGCATTTGCGGTTCCCTTGTTAACAAAATCTTGTTGTGTCGTTACTTTTACTTTTCGTAATTATAATCATTGGTTTAGTTATAATTAAAATTAAATATATTGTACGTTAATCCAAAGTCACTTAATATTGATCCTATATTATATCGGTCTTATACTGTAACTATTATCAAGTGATTACCTTGTTATTGTATTGACTCGACTTTTTCCAATAGACGATCACACAAGGTATCAGACTTATAGGTTGATATCAAAAATATTATAGTGTACTTGGTACCCTCGTCATTTCAATTGGTATCACAGCAGGAAAACACGAAAAGATCTAACAATTTGTGTTTGGTGCAATCCAACCTATAAGATATGAGTTCGAATGATCCGAGTTCAGTTAACACACCACCAAGATTTGATAGTTCTAATTATCTGTGGTGGAAGTCTGCTATGAGATATTTTCTTCAGTCACGCGACTTTAATACTTGGTTATTAGTCGTTGAGGAATATGAATGTGCTTAATTGGAAAATTCAGAAACTGAGTTTAAACGCTTAGTGTTCTATACCAATGAAGAAAAGGCTCTCTCCAAGACGAATTCAGATGGTTTCAATGCCATAATCATGTAGTGATTTGAGATCTTCAGCATCATGTCTCTATATTTGAAACTTCCAAGGAAGCCTGGGATACTCTTGAGACTGTATTTGAAGGTAACATATCAGAAAAGGAAGCTAGACTTCAATATCTCACCTCTGAGTGGGAAAACCTTCAAATGGATTATAACGATTATT
Organism: Papaver somniferum; assembly: GCF_003573695.1. Lineage (NCBI taxonomy): Eukaryota > Viridiplantae > Streptophyta > Magnoliopsida > Ranunculales > Papaveraceae > Papaver > Papaver somniferum. The sequence continues at coordinate 114,372,676 of NC_039359.1, read as the reverse complement.
ATTTTAAGGAATTCTATGTAAAACTCTCTGAGATTGTCAATACCTCTTTCTCTCTTGGAAAGACTATTTCCGAAAAGGATATAGTGTGTAAGATTCTCGTATCGTTACCATCCATACGAGTCTAAAAAATATGCTATCATGGTAAATGATCTTGCGACACTTTCTCGAAGCTCCCTTGTTGGAAAGTTAAAGATATTTGATCAAGAGGTTTTGCCAAAAGACAAGAATGTTGGATTTAATGTCTCAAATAATAATAATCAATATTCATAGAAAATCAGTATTAATTGGGTTGATCAATGTTACAAAGAAGACAAATTACTTTTTGAAGATGAGCTTGATTCAACAATTGCTTTTCTAATGCCACATGTTAAACATTTTTTTTTTAAAAGGAAATATAAACATATCTTTAATAAATCAACATATATACAATCTCCTTCACTTAATATAAAAGATGTTGTAATGACCCGTCCCTCCACCGTAGTGTCCCCACTTAGCAACGGACATCCGGTAGTGTGGGGTTTTCAACGGGCATCACTGCGGTTATCCAACAACAAATTCCTGGGTGGTTACCCATCCCTGGATTGCTTCCCCCTCCTCCACCCACCCGAGCACGCTTAACTGCAGAGTTTTCTGCCAAATCTGGAGCCAAATGTGTCAAAAAGGCTTCAGTGTTAGGAAAGGACAAACCATTACTTATATTCCATTCGGCTAACCACTGCCAAATATCGGCATTACAATACCACCATCTTAAATTAGAGACGTCCTCGGCTCCGGAATATGTATAAACCCGGATCTCCGACGTTTCATGCCCCTCATGAGAAGCACCTGGACCAACCCCGTCCAGCGTACTTTCCCACCCTCGGCAGGTGAACTATCGTCGGTATGATACCATTTATAATGACCCATCCCTATACTGATACTGTCCCCACTTAGAAACTGCGATCATCCGTAAGTTTGGGGTTTTCAACTGGGAATTGCTGCGTTTTCCAACAACAACTTCCCAGGTGGTCACCCATTCCTGGATTACTCCCGCCCGACGCTTAACTGCATAGTTTTCTGCCAACTCTGGAGCCAACTGTGCCGAAAAGGCCTCAGTATTAGGAAAGAAAAAACCATTATTTATATTTCATTCGGCCAACCACTTCCGAATATCAGGGTATTACAGATGTTGTATCAAAATATGATGAAATCCAATGCTTCAAATGTCCCAGTTTTGGACATATGGCCAAACACTATTCCAGCAAAAGAACCTATAAAAATGACAAGGCATTTCACACTACCCTTGATGATATTCCTGAGGATAAAGCCTATGAAGGGAAATCATATTGTAATGCTTTTTTTATCGAAGCTAACGACAACCCTGTTGAGGAATCTGATCAACTTTTCCAATACTGTCTAGCCAATCTTGAGACTATCAGCAAAGATAATCAAAAATTGATAAAGGAACTTGATGATTTAAGATTGTCTAGTCAATAACGAGCGGCTGGTGTTTCCTCTCAATTTTTTGTTAGTTCTAGCAGCGTATGGTCTTTAAATTTGGAGCCAGGCATTTCTTTTGCTAAGTTGGTTGCAGTTAATGCCCAAAATAAATAGTTGGAGAACGAGCTTAGTTCTTTGAACACTTCTCTTGCCTCTTCTCGTTCCCGTATTACTGAGTGCCAAGATGAACTTTTTAGACTTTCTAGTATTTAGAGGGGATACTGATTGAGTTGTCATACCAACATCTCTTTTGATAAAATTTTGTAAGTGATTTGGACCTTTTGATAGTGTAATTCCTTAATATGATGTTTTTTTCTTATATTTATTTAGTTCACGTTTGTGCTGTTTTGGCTACTCAACCCCCAACCCCACCCCTTTTTTGGGGAAGATTTTAGTTTTAAATTATCAGTATTCTTATTCAGATTTTGGTCATAGTAATCTGCTAATCTGATTGAGATTTTAATTAAGATTCAAATTTCCATGCCCTAGTTTTTACCTGGAAGTGGTATTTAAACTTGGCCGAATTCATAGATAGATCAAATTCTTAGAACTTTGATGACCTGCTTTTTCAATTTAAAATATTTTTTTTATCGGAATTAGATGATGAGATTAGGTTAATCTATTTTCCCAAATTCTTTTTGTGTGGTCTTGACTCTTTGATTCTATCGACTTAAAAATATTTTGATTCTTCGACCTCTGTTGTGGTGTAATATCTCTGACTTCAGTCTTTGAATGACTTAGTCTTAATTTTATGAGGTTGTAGTCGTACTTTGACCTTTGACCGTAGTTTATCGACCTGATTTTTTTCTAAGACCGAGCTATACCTTGGGTCTTCGTTGACCTTTTAGTTTGGCAAATATTTTATTTCTTCACTAACGATCTAACGTTTCGGACCAAATTTCAGGTCATTTTTTTTTATATTATTCATTTTGTCTTGTTCAGACTGTAACTTTTTATGAACGGAATTATACTCTTAGATCGATATACATCTTTGGTCTCTCTAACCCGTGTGCTAGGATATATTTTCTCCTTACGATCTTTTTATTCGATCGCATTCGACCTGAGATAGGTCCTTCATCTATTTTCTTTATGAAATTTGCTGATTTGACTCATTTCTAGATCTCGATCTGTGCCCATGGTCTTATTTTTGGCCTTTTGGTTTTATTTATACGTGTTAAGGTTACTTTGACTTTATTGAAGTCGATTATTATATATCCACCCTTTGTTTTTTACAAACATAGGATTTTGTCGAGATGAGTTATACTCTTAGATCGGGTTTTGTCTTTGGTCATTTTGACCTTTTATATATTTTAAATACATTTCCCCGACCTGACTTAGACGAGGTTCATAGATCTCGTAAGTTGCTTTATATAACCGATTTTTTCTTTTATATACAATTCAGCTGATTGCTTATCTTATATTTATCTTTTTAGATGTTTTTGAGCTATTTTAAACTAATTGTATGATTTTGCTTGTGAGCTAGCGATGACAGCTACATCGAACTACAATATATGATGGACAATTTTTACTTCGAGATACCTGGCCAGCGTCCATTCTGTGTTGTCATCTGCTGGTTCGGAGTTAAAGCATTCGGTCTTATTTTTCAGATGCTCTCTCACCAGGATGGGTCCTTTTGCTCTTTATAACGTGTCTTTGGTTTGAATACCCATACAACTGGGAAAACCAGATCTTTCATTTTGGAGTTATCAACCAACTTTTTCGAGATATAAGATTTTGAGCAATGTGAAAATTTTAAATTTTCACTTATGATCTTTCTGGGAACATTTTGTGTTTCACCAGGTTTTTAGTGAGTATTAAATACTTTACTTTGGTTTTTAATGAGTATTCATTTTGGCGATAGAGTGAGTTTCTTGTACTTCACCACCTCTAATGTGTATCAAATACTTCATTTTTGTTTTTCTAAGATTTATTGAGTACATTATACTTCATTTTCTCTTGTATTGTAGTTCAATGAGCATCTTGTGATTCATTGGTTTTTCTGTGAGTGTCTACGCACTTCACCATTTCCCTTTTACGAGCTTAAATTTTGTTCCAGGGTAAATGTTCAGGGAAAATCTGCAGGTAGAAAGTATCTTTATTTCTAAGCATTAAAGAATGTAAAATTCAAGTAGTACACCTATCTACAGAAGTTGTCAATATAGTATTTCAAGTATGATATCTGCTAAACAACTACAAATACTTGTTTCAAGTAATATCTCGAGATATTTAGAGCTTTGGGAGCTTTTAAAATCTCACCGTTATGAGTGTTCATACCATCACTTACAAAGTACAGTTTTCCTAACGTTGTCAGTTCAATTTTTCAGATAAAAGATGTGCTCTTTTTGCATTCGACAGCTATATCTATTAGTAATATTTAATCAAATGAGAAAAATTGTATAGGCAACTCAGTTCTTCTCCCAATAGATTGTTCAACCTATAGGCTCCATGACCTGTCTTTCTTGAGATCACGTATGTACCTTCCCAAGTCGATGCAAGATTTCCAAGCTTATACTCTGGGCGGCTTGGCAGTACTTCTCTGAGCACTAAGTCTCCAGGCTGAAACTCTTTATGTTTTGTATCTTTTTGGTTTTTTCTCATGTTCCTCTGATGCTTTTCCATTTGGATTAGAGCATTCCCCCCTTTCATCTCGATTTCTTATGTGCTTTTAAGTATAAGCTCATCATTCATTTCAGAGTTTACTGCCAATGTTCTCACAGTTGGGAATTCCAACTCGGCGGGTAGAAATGCTTACATACTGAATGCTAGTGAGAAAGGAGACTCGAGTGTGGAGATTATTTTTGTTGATTTGTAGGCCCACGACACCTCATGAGGAATATCAACCCAATTCCTTTTGCATAATCTATATTTTTTTTTATTTGTCTAACAGAGTTTTGTTGGATATTTCTGCTTGCCCATTATCTTGCGGGTAATATGGTGTACGAAACATGTGTTTTCATATTACAATTCAGAGATACCGTTAACAGATAAAGCTCAGAGAAATGTGATAAGAGCTAACTGTTGATGGTGGATTCTCGACAAATGTCAAAATCTTAAAATCATGATACTGCATGTTTCTGACCCGGCTTCAGGAATGTATATGACGATTCATATTTTATGATCCGTGAATCATTTCACGATATATGACTGAGAAAACATTCCTATCAGAGCTATGATGAATATGTTTCTCGAAAGGCCTCTCAGCTGAGCATTCGGTGCTTCACAAATTTCATCATCACCTCTACATAGAATCAAAATGATTACGCGGCTCCTAGACATAATGTTTGTTAGAGAGCTTAACGCCTTCAGGACATCACGATTCTCGTTGTTCCATGACTATGTAGAGAGACCGTGTATAGAATATCTTGATGATTGAGCGGTTCCTAGACATAATGTTTGTTAGAGAGCTTAACGCCTTCAAGACATCACGCTGCACGTTGTTCCCTGACTATACACCCCCTCAAAACGAGTATGATGCTTCAATTATCTCATATCTCGATTCTGCAAATAGATTAATTCTAGCATGTAATTTTTATCAACTGAATTCCTAAAAAATAATCTATTCAATCTCATTACTTCATTCCATGGTTGATCCTCAGCTGGATTCCATGGAATAGTAATAGATAATCTTTCTATCTCATTACTCTATTTCATGGCTGATTTTCAACTGGATTCCATGGATTAGTAATAGATGGCCATTTTATCTCATTACCACGTTCCCTGAATTCTTTGAATCTATGGATTAGTAATAGATACTCAATTAATTTTATTGCTCTGTTTCATGACTCATTCTCAACTGAATTTCATGGATTAGTAATAAATATTTATTATCGGGCATCTGGGCCACCACCGAGTAAGCCCCAAGAAAATGGTGCGAGTTTACTTAGCAAATAATGCACAAACGAGCACCCGAACGCACGAACGAGCATTCAAAAATATGGACGAACGAGGAAACCTGTGCAAAACAGGGAGGAAATAATATCAATAAAAAAATAAAGAGGCGCCTAAGGGGATCGGTCCCACCGGTCGGCCAGTCATGCCGATGTGGTCGGTCCCACACCTCTTTCCGTTATTTTATATTATTTTGTTATTTTTACTCATCTCATGAAGACTCCTTCGATTGAGCAAACTCCCTCGTTTGAGAAAAACTCTTAGTTTCTCCATATTTTCCCTCAACCGATGAAGAAATAGTAAAAAATAGGGAAAGGTGTCACGGGACCAGGCCACCTAGCCGTGGACGGTCCCACACCTTACAATTCCTTATTTTCTCATATTATTATTTCCTTCATCTCATGAAACTCCATCGTTTGAGCAAAAACCCTAGTTTTTTCAATATTTTCTCAAAAGTTGCTCAAACCATGAAAACGCCAAAAAGTCAAATGGTCACATGACCGATTAGGTTTTTCATGTCAAAAATTAAAATATTATTATTTTAAGATTCCCAAAATATCGGTCGCACAAGCAAAGTTCTACTTGCTCATTTGAGCAAAATCGAGAGTTTCAGTCAAGATCAAACTCTTCTGAAAATCTAAAATATTGCTCAACCGCGCACCAAAAAATACCAAAACTCTCAGGACTGAGACATGGAAAGTATGGTGACATGGGCATGCCACCTTGACCGGACATGGTCGGCCTTTAGGCTTGCAAGGAGCTGGTCCCACACTCTTTCATAATTTTGACCTAATTAACTCTCAACAGTTCATAGTGGGTCCAAACTCTCTCCAACCAACTTGGAATTTGCTCAATTGACCACCAACTGGTTTCACGACCATCAAGGGCCGGTCCCATGACCCCCTGGGTCCCTCATCTCTCCATAACTAGGTTTTATTACCTAACACTCAGACGAGCACTATTTTAATAAATGATTAAACCAGCATTTGATCATCCTTAATTTCACCAACTGGTCAACAACGAACTTTGGTGCATGCTCACTCGAGCACCTAGACGCTACATGATCATCCATCATCCCATGTAGACCGTCCCTCCTTCACTCAATGGCCTTTTTCAGCAAATCATTATTTGATCAGCAATTGGTCAAAATTAGGGTTTCGAACGAATGTTTCACAATCATAATACTGAGCAAGTTCAAACACTAATAATTTAATCATGATCTAGCAATCAACATCTGGATTAATTATACAATATTTGGTCCAGCTACCAATATTTTAATTAATATTTTATTTGGTCACGCTACCAATAATTCATCAAATGAGCAATATTTTCTTAGATGCTCGAATATTGATTCAACTATCAATATTCATTAATTCATCGAATAAGCAATATTTTCTCAGATGCTTGAATATTGATTCAACTATAATATTCAATAATTCATCGAATGAGCAATGATTGCTCAGATGCTCGAATATTGATTCAACTATCAATACTCAGTAATTCATCGAATGAGCAATATTTGCTCAGATGCTCGAATATTGATTCAACGATCAATATTCAATAATTCATCGAATGAGCAATATTTGCTTCGAATATTGATTCAACTATCAATATTCAGTAATTCATCGAATGAGCAATATTTGCCCAGATGCTCGAATATTGATTCAACTATCAATATTCAGTAATTCATCGAATGAGCAATATTTGCTCAGATGCTCGAATATTGATTCAACTATCAATATTCAACAATCCATCATACGAGCAATATTTTCTCAGACGAGCAATATCCAAGTGTAGTTTTCTGTCAAAAATCTAAATGATTAAGAGAGTAAAACATTAACACCACGATTCCAGGATGCAACAAAAACTTACATTGAATTATTTATTTGATTGCATCATCTTCTTTATTGAACCAACCCGTCTTCACCATTTCTCAGGAACACAGATGAAGCCATGATGCAACCAATTGATCGTAATCAATGGAAAGGATTAGGAAGTGAATGATGTTGGGTGAGTTTTTGAAATTGGGTTTATATTAAAACTCGAATCTGGGAAGATTTTGGTGATGTTTCAAAACTAGATTATAGCTGAAAATGAGTGTTGTTGCCGAAGATCTTTGGTGATGAATGGTGGATGATTAAGAGAAGTATTAGCATTGTTGTATACTTAATGAAAGTTGGGTTCTTACCCAGCTCGAAATTGCAGGTTGATCAGGAGCTATATAAAGAGAGCCAAGCAATCAGCAAGGTCTCTATCCATCACCAGAAACAAACGCCCACAACCTGCTTGCAAAAATGCCTAAACTACCTCATTTGTTTTGCACACATGTTTTATACCGCTAGTTTAACCCTGAACCTCCCCAACGCCCTTACAGATTTTTTTCAATGCATAAACTGATTGGTCGAAAACCATTTCCTGCATTATACGAAGGAGGTACATTTTTAGTGGTCAATAATTATTAGAAGTAAATAATTTTGAGCAGTAGGAATAGGGAAATTTAACAGCTGAAATTGGTCACGATATGCACTGGTATCGCTTCTTTCCATCCACTCGAGAATGCATGCAAGGTGAAAATGATGTTCGCATTTTGTAATATATTTCTTGGGGTTCTCATCATCATACTCTGGATTAAAAAAAAACAACACTGTTATCAAACACTAAACACAGTGGAGTTCGGAACAAAGAAGAGTAGAAGGATGCATCTTTAGTAATAGGTGTGATGAAATAAAGACCTATCATCTCCTTCAATTAAAAGATTTTCCGTGCGCGTACCTTCAAAAGGCTGGAGATAGCAATGAAATGGTCAACCAGAACAAGTTGTTGGGAAAAAACTAGAACTAACTTTACCTTCAAGGGTAAACATGTAAAAAAACTCAATTATTAATGCCAATAAAAGATTTATAAAATAGAAAATCAAATTTAATTGGGTCAAACTTGGACTTTGACAGTCAACAGCTAATCAAGGTACCAACACTTAATATTTGAAATGTTAGGTACCAAAGCTAGGTGTTGGACATTTGTTGGGTACCAAGCGTTAAATAACCCTTGATTCAATTATCAACGTCATTCATTCGAGAACTATACTGCCCAGCAGACATGTTCGATCCATGAATCATAGAGAATTCAGCAATCATACTCGACTGCACAATACTAAGACTCATCGTCTAATCAATTCAACGACTGACTAACCAAATACACGTCTACCTTGCAGACTCCACGTACGTTCGTGAGACATCAATCACGTCACATCATGGGGGATATTAATTAGGATTTTGGTCTGGCGGCCTACGGCACGTGTGTTCATTCATGATGATAAATATGAGTAAGTCGTGCAAGCGGTTGAGGGAGTTAGCAAAGTAGTGGGTGGACAACCAACCAAGTCTCAGCAAGATCTGGAACTGGTTAAACCACGATTTCCCACTTTCCCACTCTTTCACTCGAGCAACCGTTACACTTACTGGAGATCATTGTGTCCACATTCTAGCAATATAAATAAGTTTCTGAATTCACCATTAAAAAAACACTGGTTGAACGGACAACATTCCATCGTCTGACCAAGAATCATCGTGTGAGAAACACTCTCTCAATGAGCGAACTTATTCATCATTTGCAGAAACACACAACACATTCACAATCCTTGATCATCATCGATCTCACACACTTCTCAACTTCCCTCCTACAGATCAACCCTCTTCCCTCTTTTTGACCGAATTAACTCTGAAACGGCCATTTCTTGGTTTAGGATGGAGTCTACAGATTGATCTCTCGAACTCAAAGCACTCCCGTGCAATGCATCTGTTTGAGGTTAGGAAGTTTGCTCTGTTAAGGAGCCTCTGTCCGCACGGTCGTCTCTCTATTCCCTGAAAAACCAGCAAATCATTTTTTTCCATCAACATATTGGCGACCACAGTGTGAGCAATCTCAATTTGTCGAAATGGTTGATCTTAGGTCAGGTTCAGTTACAAATGCTAACCCAAACGGTGCTATCACTAGCAACAATAATGGTAGTACTCCAGTCATTGTTCCCGTTTCCAACAGCGGCCTACTGATACTACCCTTCAAATAAACAATACCAGTATCCATACTGAAACCAACATTGGTACAGGAAACAATACTCTCTTAGGTCGGGCTCCTGTAGAAATCAGAGAAGATCCACCTACCATAGCCGATCTCATGAAGGTTTTAGGAAATTATTTCCAAGAATCATACATGGCGGCAACACAGAAAGAGTTGTGCGCCTATCTCAAGACTCTGATAGACAAGCTGTCGTCTAACCAAACTCAGCCCCAATGTCAGTCAGACAAAGGAAGAGCTAAGGAAACATCCTCCATTGTTGATCCTGAAATCTCCCAAATCCACATCATGGAAGATGATGAAGCCTGCAATGACCCACCAGCAAGGGAATCAACAAGTTTCATCACTCGAGAAGATTTTGAGTGCTTTCTAGAGGATCGTGGAAAATACAAGACATCATCTGTCCATCGTCACCAACCTCCATACCTTTATACTATCCAGAAAGTTCCACTTCCGAAAGGTTATACTTCTCCAATGTTCACACTTTATGATGGAACAGACAATACTTAAGAACATGTCTCTCGGTTGTTAGAATCATTGGGCGGGCATGAGTACAACCATGTTGTCCACCTGAAGGAGTTTTCAAAATCCTTAACCGGATGAGCATACACATGGTACAACAACATCGCACCAAGAAGCATCACTAGTTGGGGAGAATTGGTTAATGCTTTCTGCATAAAGTACTTCTTCATTTTAGAATAGGTCACCCTCTCAGACCTAGGAAGAATATTTCAGAGGAACAATGAACATCCCAATGATTACGTGAAAAGGTTCAGAGTCCAAGCTTTGTCATGATCCGAATACCACTGAGCAACAACTTGTAGACTTTTGCATCAATGGAATGACCCCAGTCTACAGAGCTTTACTAGAAAATCTCTGATTCCAGACTTTCTCAGAACTTCATGAAGCATCCAAACGATCAGCGACTACTGCACCTTCTTTACTGCAAAGAGAAAAGTCTGCAAAGGTCGGGGAACCTCGTAGAAGACGACGCCTGGTCACTGATCAGTACGATCTCCAACCTTCAACAAACGTTGTTGCTGAAAGGAATGAAAGGAAAGCCGAGACACAACATAAGAATGCTTCTCCAACATCCCAGGCTCCTCCGAAGGTGCAAAGAAAAGATAAATGCACAAACCTCGATCCGGCATCAACGAACGGGGAAATGATCAGACATACTCAAACTTCCCTCTTCTCATGAAGGAGTGATCGAGTTAATGGAAGTCTGGGTTCAATATGGTGCAATCAAATTGTCGTTCATCCGGAGAGAGCCAACTGAAGAAGAAATGGAGAATCCAGGTTGTGTCGCCTTCATAGGTTCATAAATCATCCAACAAGTGACTGCAATATTTTGAAGCACATCTTCAACGAGAAGGTTGAGCCATAATAGCTTCAACTGGGGATTTAAGGAGTACATAGAACCCTCTCCCAATCAAGACCTTCACTTTCTTTGAACAACCTATCAAAAAGGCAGTTCAATCCTTGGTCGAACATATATGTGAATTACTTTATCCGTTGAAGGCACAAAGGAGAAACATGTTCACATCACTGAATCACATCGTGTCAGCAAGTCTATTCCGGAAATACTTCCTGAGCTTCTATCCACATACAAAGAGATGTACGACTGGGGACTGCTTACCACAGTCAATCTCAGAAGAAACAAATTTGGAAGAATGTTGATCGATACTGACACCGCCATCAACAATATTCCACTGAAAACCATCAGATCCACAGGTTTCACTCGACAAGAAGCTACTTATGCTCCCATCTTAATCAGAGACCACGAAGGAACGCTCAGAGATTCTTATGGCTATATCACTCTCAAAATGAAAATAGGTTCAACCTGGACAACAACCAAGTTTCACATAATCAGGAAGATCCAAGATATGACACGATCCTCGAACGAGCGTGGATCCACGCTGAAAAGGTGGCTACTGACAAAGTGTCTTTGGTTGCACATCTATCCAACGAAGAAAGTTCTGATCCGGAAGATTTGGCGAACGTTCCATCATTATATCACTTGGAAGAATTTTGAACATCGACGAGGTTGAAACAAGAACCTGCAAAATATGCATAGACATTCATCAAGAGGTTCTGTACTCAGGCAAGTCTCATTCCTCCCATATCTATGTCATTTATTTCTTCACATGCTATCCTAGCATGAGGGCTCAATTCTCCTAGCAACTGTGTTATTGCAAGACGTTATGAATGGGTAACTTCACCACATTAACCAAGTGGTCGAATCTGACACTTTTCTGAATCGAGCATCTCACTGAGACATTCATTACTGAGATGATGTCCAAGATTGGAAAAGAACACTTTGAGCGTTTCTCCATAGCCTTGCAGGAGTCTCCATGTGTGCCACAAAATCAGAAATTCTGCACAAGTGTTGAATTCCACTACCGCAACGAAAGGAATGCTGAATCAACAAAAGATACTCGAAATCGAGACGGTCAAGCCTAAGACATTCGACGCTTAAGGATTGTGAGGCTTCAAACGCTCAAGCAGCTAAGGTTTGAAGCATTTATGATTTTTTCTTAACTTACCCATTATTTTCAACTCTTCCTTGGTTTAAGAAATTGAGTCTATCAAACCAAAAGAAAATCCCCATAACTTTCAATCATCTACTTCTCCAAGACTGAAAGTCAAAAACCTCTCATCTCTAAGTGCTACATTCTTCAGAAGCCTTCAAACTATATTCCCAATCAAAGAGTACACCTTCGATAATGACGCCTCCAGCTTCAACATAAATATCTCAACGCTGACACACTGATTCAACACCAGCACAATCAAAGTGAAACTGAAGTACAATCAATAAGTCTTCATTATCCCATGATAAGACTTCTGAAGAAGATGCAATATCATTCATTAATGGATGGCACAAACTCCTTCAACATACACTGGGGACTTGATCTTATTGGAGAAATCAATTCAGATCTATTTCAATAAATGTTATCCACATAACAAGTTATTGCAACCTGATGTGGTTTCATGAAACTTTATCAATAGGACCTCGCTACATCAAAAGCCCCTGCATGATTGAGGAACTTCCTATCTTCACCAATTACATCCGGAATGAAGACCGTTGCTGCTATCTGCCGTAACAATGGAAGCCAGTTCATAGTAAAGTCATACTGTTCACGAAAATTCGGGTTGAAATCCCAGTACAGCTTCATATTAGGGATGCTCAACCCACCCACTAGTTCGTGAATGTAAAATCTCACTGGATGGAGGAGAAAATACTATGTCGATAATCATGGTTCTAGCCTTTTCGGTCTCTAGAGAAACTCTGACCATAGTATCAGAATCAATAAGGATATCTGGAGGAACTTCGTCCATGGTATCATCATGAACAAGAATGTCTGGAGAAAATTTAATCGTGATCTCAGCATCAACAACGGTATCAGGGGCAACATCCTCATGACAGGGCTTCACCGACTAACCATTCTCTGAAGTATTGCTCGATGAAGCGAACTTCTCCAAGCACTAATGATTCATTTCAAAATGCGTATACATGAAAATATGTTCTCATGAAATTCTTCCCAAATCTTGCACGACGGGCCGGCACAAGCCAAAGTCTTCTACAAAATGTTCTCATCACCTCTACAAATGAGATACAATACACTTCATGCCATGGGTTTACAAAAACTTACAAATGGGTGAGGAATAAGATGATGCTTCCTCAACAAACGATGTTCGTCTATGTCTCTTCTACCACATGCCAAAAAGGGTGCATCAATCGGACATACAAGCTGAAAGATATGGCCTTTACCGTCAGGTTTATGAAATATGAAAGTTCTGTACGGGATTACAAATTACAAATGTATACACTTCATTGGCTGACCTATGCAACTCCAAATTGAGTTATTATTTTCTCATATGATTACTCAGTCTCTTGGCTTCAAAAAATTGGGGTCAAACACCGAATTCCGACGTCGTATGAGGTTCCTATAGCTTCCAGAGCATAGAACATGCAAGCAATAATTCTTAGACGAGATTCATTACCTTCACGGTCGATCGATGTCCACCAGGTCTTTCCACTAAGTCCTTCATCAAGTTTCACATTCCAAGAGTCGTGAATGGCACCAAAATCGCCTATGATAATCATTCATCATAAAAAAAAATGCTACAACTGAGACATACAACCATGGCCATTACATTATCCCCTGTTTAGGGCAACCTCATTTATGGTCCGGTGACCAGGGTTTTGAGAAGTGATGTTTCCACGATTGACAGAAACAAAAAGTAGTACTGCAAGAACCATACTCATGTATCAACCATGGGGTTCAGATTGCAAATTAATCAATGGCATTGAAATCCTTCATCAAGCGTTCAAGACACAAGAAAATGGTCTAAAGACACAACATGTGCGTTTTACAACAAGCTCGTCTGAGACGATTTTATACTGTCCTGCATAAAGAAGCAGATCTGGGAGAAATTGGTGAAGAATCTAGGGATGGGTCATATACCATTCTCTTCGTATAGATGTCCTCTACAACATATCCAAAATTCACAATAATTGGATGAAGGAGCAAAAAGATGTGGTCGAAACATCAAAATACATGACAGCTGAAGTTTCTGAAGACTTCTTGGAAGTTTACTGTTTCGTTGGTTTCGACCACTAAATGTGCTCAAAACTCAAAATCTTCTTTACTAAATCTAGGAAATTTCCTAGTCATCAAAAAGTTGGGTATATCATCAAAAAAGAACATCGTATGAAGATTATACAACATTTTCAATGAAGACCTAACTTTTGAATTTTCTGATGATGGATTATGACGAAATTCTTCATTCATCCACATATGAATCAGGAACTACACCATCAACGCAAGGCCGAACTTCATCTTCAGCCGATAGTCTCACTTGCAAGTCGGCGGTGCTTATGCTGATGAGATATGAGATTTTCATTCTTCGGCTCTTTTATTCTGTTATATTTCATCACGTCTCTGCTATCCCTCCGCATATGCTAATACCAAGAAAGCATATATCTTAGCACGAACCACTCTCATATGATCAAGATACATACCATGTATCAACTTTCTAGCATCTCTGAAAGGTTGATTCACCTTGGCATGAACATCTGCAGAAGTCTTCATCTTTGACTGGATATTCTGGAGCGTTCCCCGGAAGAGCCAGAGGGTGGTTGTAACTGGAAGTCACCATTATCTGAGGTGAAATACATGGAGTCATGGATATACCAATAACAAACATGCAACAAAATTGGTAACACTACAACTCTTACCTGTTTGCAATTTCACCAACAGTAGTGAACTTAGAACAAAAGTTTTAAGAACTTGCCCATTTCTTCAAACCTGCAAAGACGGGAAAAGTCCATTATTCAAAAATCATAAATTTATTTTCATAAAACCGTGAACAACCCACATAAATTTTTACTGTGTTAACATCCACTGATTTTTCAAAAATTGGACAGACGTCCATTGTACAATTGTGAAAACTCACATACAGATATTATTTTACCATGTATAATTGTCTACTTTCAACAGATGTTCAAAATCAAAACATTGATTTTACAAAAAAAAAAAAACGTGAAACACACGTAAATTTGATATATATATATATATATATATATATATTTGTTCTCTCGTACAAACATCCACCTTTGAAACGAGAGTTTATTCCATTTTGTGAATTCTCACATATTTAAAAAATAAAATTTTGGTTTTCGTGAAAGCTCATAGACAAAATTTCTATCATTAGACGCAAGTCTGCTTTAAAAAAAAATCTCTCTTATGATAGGGCTCATTGTTTGTTTCTTAAACTGACGAATGAAAAAACGTTTGTTCCTAAAACAAGGATTTCCTTTTTGGGCCCTGGTTCATAAACGCTAAACCGACCAAAACCGGACGTCTGATCGTCCAAATCAGCAATGCTTCATCTCTCTGTGCTTATGGGATGACACTCTATCATACTGCTAGAGTCCTTACCTGGGTATTTCCTCGTACATGATATCATTGGAGCAAATCGGGGGTTCTGAAAATGCCTTTCTACGACTAAGTTCAACTACTTATCTCATTTACTGGAAAATCACCATCCAGTGCTTACTTCGGAACATGACTGTCCCTCACTAAGCATGGGACTTAATGTTGATGGTGGATTCTCGACAACGGTCAAAATCGTAAAATCATGATACTGCATGTTTCTGAGCCGGCTTCAGGAATGTATGTGACGATTCGTATTTTATGATCCGTGAACCATTTACGATCTTTGAATGAGCGAACATTCCTATCAAAGCTATGATGAATATGTTTCTCGAAAGGCCTCTCAGCTGAGCGTTCGATGCTTCATACATTTCATCATCACCTCTACATGGAACCAAAATGATTGGGAGGCTCCTATATATAATGTTTGTTAGAGAGCTTAACGCCTTCAGGACGTCACGCTGATCATTGTTCCCTGACTATGTAGAGAGACCGTGTATATAATATCTTGATGATTGGGCGGTTCCTAGAAATAATGTTTGTTAGAGAGCTTAATGCCTTCAGGACGTCAAGCTGCACGTTGTTCCCTGACTATACACCCCCTCAAAACGAGTATGATGCTTCAATTATCTCATATCTCGATTTTGCAAATAGATTAATTCTAGCGCGCCATTCATCAACTGAATTCCAAGAAAATAATCTATTCTATCTGATTACTCCTTTCCATGGCTGATCCTCGGCTGGATTCCATGGATTAGTAATATATGATCTTTCTATCTCCTTACTCTGTTTCATGGCTGATCCTCAACCGGATTCCACGGATTAGTAATTGATGACCATTTTATCTCATTACTTTGTTCTATGAATTCTCAGCTGAATTTATGGATTAGTAATAGATACTCAATTAATTTTATTGCTCTGTTTCATGACTGATTCTCAGCTGAATTTCATGGATTAGTAATAAGTATTTATTATCGGGCACCTGAGCCACCACCGAGTAAGCCCCGAGAAAATGATGCGAGTGTACTTAGCAAATAATGAACAAACGAGCACCCGAATGCACGACCGAGCATTCGAAAATATGGACGAACGAGGAAACTTGTGCAAAACAGAGAGGAAAATAATACCAATAAAATAATAAAAAGGCACCTAAGGGGAACGGGCCCACCGGACGGCCGGTCATGCCGTTGTGGCCGGTCCCACACATCTTTCCATTATTTTATATTATTTTGTTATTTTTCCTCATCTCATGAAGACTCCTTCATTTGAGCAAACTTCGTCGTTTGAGCAAAACGCTTAGTTTCTCCATATTTTCCCTCAAACGCCAAAGAAATAGTAAAAAAAATAGGGAAAGGTGTCACGGGACCAGGCCATCTAGCCGGCTGCCCATGCCCTAGCCGTGGCCGGTCCCACACCTTACAATTCCTTATTTTCTCATATTATTCTTTCCTTCATCTCATGAAACTCCATCGTTTGAGCGAAAACCCTAGATTTTTCAATATAATCTCAAAAATTGCTCAAACCATGAAAAACCCAAAAAGTCAAATGGTCATATGACCGACTAGGTTTTTCACGTCAAAAATTAAAATATTATTATTTTATTATTCTCAAAATATCGGTGGCACAAGCAAAGTTCTACTTGCTTATTTGAGCAAAATCGAGAGTTTCAGTCAAGATCAAACTCTTCTGAAAATCCAAAATATTGCTCAAACGCGCACCAGAAAATACTAAAACTCTCAGGACTGAGACACGGACAGTGTGGTGACGCGGGCATGCCACCTTGACCGACCATGGTTGGCCCTTAAGCTTGCAAGGAGCCGGTCCCACACTCTTTCATAACTTTGACCTAATTAACTCTCAACAGTTCATAGTGGGTCCAAATTCTCTCCAACCAACTTGGAATTCGCTCAATCGACCACCATCTGCTCCCACGACCACCAAGGGCCGGTCCCATGACCCCTTGGTCGGTCCCTCATCTCTCCATAACTAGGTTTTATTACCTAACACTCAGACGAGCACTATTTTAATAAATGATTAAATCAGCATTTGATCATCCTTTCACCAACTAGTTAACAAAGGACTTTGGTGCATGCTCACTCGAGAAGCTGGGCGCTACATGGTCAGCCATCATCCAATATAGCTGGTCTCTCCTTCACTCAATGACCTATTTTCAGCAATCATCAATTGATCAACAATTGATCAAAATTAGGGTTTCGAACGAATGCTCTGCAAATCATAATTCTGAGTAAGTTCAAATACTAATAATTTTATGTTGATCTAGAAATTAACATCTGGATTAATTATATAATATTTGGTCCAGCTACCAATATTTTAATCAATATTTTATTTGGTCACGCTACCAATAATTCATCAAATGAGCAATATTTGCTCAGATGCTCGAATATTGATTCAACTATCAATATTCAACAATCCATCATACGAGCAATATTTGCTCAGACTATCAACATTCATTATGTTGATTCAATTATCAACGTCATTCGTTCGATAACTATACGTCCCAACAGACATGTTCGATCCATGAATCATAGAGCATTCGGCAATCATGCTCGACCGAACAATACTAAGACTCATCGTCTAACCAAGTCAAAGACTGAGTAATCAAATACACGTTTACATTGCAGATCCACATACGTTCGTGAGACATCAATCACGTCACATCATGGGGGATATTAATTAGGGTTTTGGTCTGGCGGCCTACGGCACGTGTGTTCATCCAAGATGATAAATGTAAGTAAGTCGTGCAAGCTATTGAGGGAGCTAGCAAATTAGTGGGTGTAAAATCAACCAAGTCTCTGCACGACCTGGAACTGGTTAAACCACGATTTCCCACTTTCCCACTCTTTCACTCGAGCAACCGTCACACGTATTGGAGATCAATGTGTCCACATTCTAGCAACATAAATAAGTTTCTGAATTCACCATTGAAAAAACACTGGTTGAACAGACAACATTTCATCGTTTAACCAAGAATCATCGTGTGAGCAACACTCTCTCAAATGAGCGAACTTATTCATCATTTGCAGAAACCCACAACACATTCACAATCCTTGATCATCATCGATCTCACACACTTCTCATCTTTTCTCATACAAATCAACCCTCTTCCCTCTTTGTGACCTAATTGACTCTGGAACGACCATTTCTTGGTTTAGGATGGAGTCCTACAGATTGATATCTCGAACTCAAAGCACTCCCGTGCAGTGCATCTGTTTGAGGTTAGGAAGTTTGCTCGATTGAGGAGCCTCTGTCCGCGTCGTCTCTCCGTTCCTTGAAAAACCAGCAAATCGTTTTTCCCCATCAACACTAACATTTCTAAAACTTTTTAAAAGATTTGTTGTTAAAAGATATGAGATATAGAGGAATTTCTAAAAAAGATTTTTAGTTCAGAATTTTATTTTTTTTGGATATTTTCTCTTCTGTAGAAAGCCTCCAAATCCCGTGATTTGAACTATGGATCATTGTCTGCCACTAGTGTCATAGGCATTCCAAATCTACAGATTATGTGCTCCAAGATAAACTTTAGAAAATCCTTTTTAGTAGTTGTGGCTACAACTTTCGCTTAAACACAATTTAAAAAGTAGTTTGTAGCGACTATCAGAAATCTTCTCCCACTTGGGGGATGTTTTATTTAGGTGAGTTAGTTCCCGGATGTTTTTTTTTTTTTGCAGGAGATTTAACTCATTACTCATTTAGAACTGAGTTATGAGTGATTTTCGAACAATAACAGATCCATTACTCATTTAAGATTGAGATATGAGTATAGAATCTATAGATGCTTTACCGTTGTGAATGGTCCCAAAATTTCTAGCGCTTATTGGACGAACAACCACTGGCTAAGTACATTGTGTTGTAGCTCAGCTAGTGCGTTGTATTTTGCTAGCATATCTGCACAACAATATTTTTCAGATAATGTTACACTTGGACTTTGTAAATCTCGCAACAAGCTGCTAAAATTCGTTACTATGAGCTCAGGTTCTTAAAGCTTCTCCGGGATTTCAAATGTATGTTATTGACATCATTTATATAAGATAAGCATTTCTCATGTGTGATGTAGATTCCAAATGCATGTTTTATTCCAGCTAAAGTTAAGCTAAGAAGTTGTAGTTACGTGCTTTTATTTAAGCTATGAGCTCAGGTGCTATAAATGCGTGCTTTTATTTGGGTTAATGGATGAGCTGAGAACCTAAAGATGTATGCTTTTATTTAAGCTAAGAGATAAATTGAGAAGCTATAGATATATGATTTGCATATTATTTTGGAGACTAGGCTTACCTATGGTATTTGTCGCATGTTCTATTTATCAGGTTAGCTGTATCTGCCATGATCGGCCAAAAGTAAGCCTAAGATCGAGGTTTGTCTGCTGGGACCTTTTCCCAGCATGGTTTCCGCAGTCACCTGAGTGCATATCCTCGATTATGAACTTTCTTTGCTCTTCAGTTACATATCTCAGGAGCGGGCCCATGTATGTTTTTATGTATAGGTCGTGGCCTATTGGTTGGTACCTTGCGGCTCTGATTATAAATTTCCTTTCCTATAGTGAGTTAGATGGGATTTTTCCAAACTTCAGGTAATTGAAAATGTCTGTCATCCATTATTCATCTTCTTCTTTTTGTGTCATATTTGAAGTCTGGACTTGCATTCCAACCACCCCTGTTTCGGCTAAGTCAATGGCAGGAACTTCTAGTACTACCACATATCACACTTATTGTACATGCTCCTGGTATTACAGTTCCAAGAAGAACTAGTGCATCTGTCTGACTTTGTTCCTTGCCACTTGCCTTATGATTACTTTCTCAACGCTTGCAATTAGCTTAATCACTAGGTCTTTATACAGGACCATCTTGGTGTTCTTGGCTTCAAACTGTGCCCCTATTTTCTTTGAATTTAACTGAGAATCAGTATAGAGAACAAATTCTCTGAGATGAAGGCTTTTGGCAGCTTGAGGCCCCTGTATCAGCGCCTCGTATTCGACTTCATTGTTAGTTGGTATGAAAGCCAAGATATAGGAGTATTTAAGGAAACTATTTTCTCATTGTTATGGCTACGGATCTTCAACAACAATGATGCTGAATTGAATACCTTTGGAATCATTGAAGTACTTGGAAGTGACGAAGATTTCGAGTAATGTTAAAGAACCAAGGAGATCAAGCATTTGGATGAGAATCTACAAAGTTTATTTATTTTGTATTCCATATATATTGATAGTTTTGTCATTAAAATTGACAAAGGGGGAGATTGTTAGAGCACTTCTCGGTGGAAATCTCAAGCGTTGCTATCTCAAGCTTATTTGTAGTTTAGTTGCCAAAACTATAAGTCTTGATTTCTAGTCTACTTATAGCTAAGTCTCGGACTAGGATAATAAGTGTAGTTGAGATTTAGACTCCACGACGTTCATCATACGAAGACGAAGAACTACTCAAATAACTTGTGGAACTTCATCGACAAAAAGGTATGCGGAGACTTGAACTTATCTATCACTCAAAAGTCTATCTATTTTATCTCATATCTTGAGACAAAGGTCGTATTGTTATATAGACTTCGATTACACACATTTGCTATTTCGATCCGAGTTTATCTCGCTTATCTATTTCTCCAAATATGTGTTGGCAAGCTTTCGCTTTGGCCAAGTTCATCTTTACTCGTGACGAAAGTCATGTTGATTATTTCAATAACTTGAAAATCGCTTTGATGAAAAATAGTTTGTGAATAACAACTATATAACATCCTCTAAGAAAGTTTCAATGATTCAAATGAGAGTTTAGAACATGTAACCATTGAAATAGCTAGAAGATAAAACATTGATAGAGATACAAAACATTAGCATTAAGTTCAATAGTAGAAAACCCTAATTCAAGAACACAAAATAAATCAACCTACAACTTCATCCTTTCACCCTAACATGGAAAACTAGCAAGACATGGAAGAAGAAAAAATAACATTGCAAACCCTTGTCTTCTCTGTAAAACGGCTCTGTGCCGCCTCCCTCTTGTCTTCAGTCCCTTCTTTTCTTATATCTCTTCTTTTTTCTCTCGGTGTTGCTGCGAACCAAACCAAAATAAGACCTAGCAAATATCGTATCTGCCAAGGCCCAGTCCATCAGTCCAATACTGGCTCCAACTTTCCTATACAGACTCTAAATGGCTTAGCACCTTACTCCAACTTTGCTGCACTAGTTCAGCTCCAGAACGTCAATGTTTCAATCCATCATTACTGTTTGAAGAAGTTCATATAACGCCACTGCCTATCAGACTCCCATCCCAGCAGCAGAAACCCACCAATTCTCGGCACCCAATTCAGCCTTATCTTCAAGTGTTCGAACCCATACAAATCCCAACCGTTCTCCTCATATCTTCATCTATTCGAACCTGACTTTGTGACCATTTTTGAAATCCCAGCTTAACCTCTTCGTACACAGCATAAAATCACGGCAGTTGATCACCGGTTCTTCTATCCATCTTATTCTCAATGCACTCCATCTTCTTGTATTTCAATTCTCATGGCAGACTTCGAGCCATCACCAGCAAGACTATTTCAGAACGAGTATGAACCAGAATTATCTTCTTTCAAATCCAAGAAACAACGAAATTCTCTTCTCTGAACGGAGTACCGAGACCCTAACTACTACTGCCGTTTCTGCCAGCTATCAACTCAGCCAACATGAGCATCAGTGCCTGTCGATATGCTTCTTCCATCTACAACATCTTTCTTCCCGGACGGCACAGCTCAGATCAACACCAACTGCTCATCTTCCTCCCTTGCACCATCAGTCATCCATTTACATCGAACCCTTCACCACCGGCAGCTGATACCCATCGAACTATCGCCACTGATCAACAACAACACCATTTCCAGTAACGCTGTTGTTGTAATTTCTCCATCAGCAAATGGGTAATACCCAATTGAATCACCAGTGATAAGAATAGCGTACTCTTCGTTGCTGCATTCAATCACAATACAAGCTCATAATCCTCTCTATTCATTCACACAACTAATGGAAGCAACATCATCAAGTCATCTTCACCACCGAATATCAACTCCATTCGTTTGTATCTTCTCACAAATTTCAATCTCGCTCCATTTTTACCCATCTCATCATGTAGAAAATGTGAACTGGCAGCTTCTTGGAACACTTACTCTTCTAATAAACGCCACCGTCTTGAGAGAATAAAGAAATGAGACGTAGTAGATATCAGTAAGATATGCTATTTTTTTGGAATGTATCCATTATGTGGTATCCCCTGGCCGTAAAATGAATTAGTAATGCGACTTGTCGATTTGGCAGCCCACGAGCCAATGTTGTCATGTTAGGTGCAGTGAGTCACAAACTCCATTATAACTCCATTTAGCCATTATTTTTTCTGAATGATCGAATTCTTTTATAACTCCTGTAAATTGTCTAAAACAATATTATTAGTTCGATAACGAGAACTAGCTAGTATAAATATGGGAATAAAATGTCACAATTACATGCTTATCAACCATCTTTGGATATAAATATATTGTGTCCTCACATTTGTGTAAAAGTCCAAAACTGGGAACCCAAAGTATGCGTACTCGTAAGGGTACTGGAGGTTGTTGGAAATCCGGGAAGTATGCGTACCCGCGCTGGCGGAAAGTTCACGTCCGTGAATTTTTGCTGGAGTTTAAAAGTAAAAACAAACTCAATCCGGTTACTTAAGTACGCCTACCCGTTTGCATACTTAGGTAGGTTAATTTCTCAAATCGGTTTGTTCATGAACTAAAACATTTATATAATAAGGAATGCAATCTTTGCAAACCGTGGCTATAATGTTCATGAATCGATTCGAGTGAATCAAAACTGATTTGGCTTCGATTGTGTCTTGTATACTTCTATGAGATCTAAGCAATTGAACAACTCTCTAACTAGTTCATTTGAGTCATTTGAACTAGTTATGGTGAAGATGAATAAGGTTGATATGAAAGTGCTCATATGGCTAACCATTGGTGAATTACTGTTGAACCAGCTAGGTGTACACGTTTAGGTACGGTGACACAAACCTAAATGAACGTGCATTTCATTTGTGTATAACAAGATAAGTTCGATCTAACGATTGAAAGATATTAGCTTGAATCTAATCAGGTTTTCATCTAACGGTGAATATTGAATGCTTTGTTACCAAGGTAACTTAGATTGCAAACCCTGATTTGGAGACTATATAAAGGAGAACTCTAGCAACTGGGAAACCTAATCCCCACACCTCGTGTGTGATACTAGTTGCATAAACTAGAGTCGATTCTCCTTTAACCTTAGGTTTTTCACGAAACCATGCAGGTTAACGACTTGGAGACTTCATTAGGATTGTGAAGCCAAACCCAACTATTTTCTCTGTAGTTTCGTGATCTGATCTTTCTGTTTCTATCGTGATTGAGTGCAATCGTAAGATTGGCTTGAGATTTATATCTCCGATAGGCAAGATAGAAAAGTAGTCAAAAACATCTTCGTCTCATCGTTTGTGATACCATAATATCTTGTTTCGCTAGTCTATTAAGATTATTGTGAGGTGATTGATATTTCTAGGCTGTTCTTCGGGAATATAAGTTCGGTATATCAATTGGTTCCTGTTCACCTTGATTTATCAAAAGACAGAACAAAACCCGTAGGTATTTTTGTGGGAGACAGATTTATCTATTCCTGTAGACTTTTCTATGTGAGACAGATTTGTTTATCAAGTCTTCGACTTTGGGTCGTAGCAACTCTTAGTTGTGGGTGAGATCAGCTAAGGGAATCAAGTGCGTAGTATCCTGATGGGATCAGAGACGTAACGAATGCAATTGTACCTTGAATCAATGTGATATTGATTAGGGTTCAACTACAGTCCAGACCGAAGTTAGTTTGTAGTAGGATAGTGTCTGTGGCGGCTTCATACTGTGTGGTGTTCAATCTGGACTAGGACCCGTGGTTTTTTTGCATTTGCGGTTTCCTCGTTAACGAAACTTCTGGTGTCTGTGTTATTTTTTTTCCGCATTATATTTTGTTATATAATTGAAATATCACAGGTTGTGCGTTGAACCGATCAATTGGTAAATCTAACCTTTGGTTGTTGATTGAAATTGATTGATCCTTGAACATTGGTATTTGGTATCGTTCAAGTTATTTCTCTTGTATTCAATCAGGGTCGCAAATTCCTATTTGCTTGATTGCGGATTAAATCGAGAAATTGAGAGATAATTCTTTGATATACTTTTTATTAAGATTGAATCTGACTGTCTATTTTATTCTCTTAAAAGTATATTGGAGTTAGTCCATACAGATTGCTGAGAGAAATATTGGGTGAGGTTGTTAGACCCCCGCTTTTTCAATTGGTATCAAAGCAGGCAAACACGTTTAAAGACCTCATAAGTCCGTGTTTGTAGTGATCTGACTCTATGGACAGAAATTGTATCTCCATAAACGTACCACCAGTCTTCGATGGCTCAAACTACTTGTGGTGGAAAATCGCTATGCGTGCTTTTCTTCAAGCTCGTGATTTTCAAACATGGGTTCGTGTTGTTAATGGCTATGATCCTCCGGTTAATACAGAAGGGGATGCATCTATAGTCCAGAAGTTTGCATTTCGAGCAAACTAATCCTCAGAGCCAGCAAAACTATCTAGTTATGTTTTTACTGGTGGAGCCGTCTATTCGGAGAGGAAAGTACCCTAATTAGGCGAAATCTCTTACGACCGCTCGTTTTAAAGAATTCTTTGGGATTGAGAAGCTCTACGAGTATCGTTGGTGGGAAACTATGTAATTATAGTTTATTATTAGTTTTCGATTGATTTGATTGACTAACTGTTGTTGGACTTTGATTGCACCTGGTTTGTTTATGCTTGAGAATCCTCTCTTCTGATATAAGATTTACTCAAAATAGATCAAAGTATCGACAGGGATCTTTAGACTGTTTGTATATCTAAAGACGTCTTGTGATAATCCATTGTTAACAGGCTCCGTTCTGTGTGTGATTGATCACAAGAGATTCAAGTTGTTTATGTGCAGGTGTTTATTGAAGATCTAAGAAGATTTGAATACAAAGAAGATTTCTTATTTGAGTTCATAATCTTTGGTGTGCACAAAACTTGATCGGCTGGGGATCCAACTATAATCGGTTTATCTTTTGATAGATTGGATTGATTAGTTGCGTAGATCGGCATCAATACATTTCTTTGTGATTCACAGTATTGATTGCATAGTCTAAACAATTACTTTGGTAGTTGTTGAATATATTGATTTAAGAACCCGTCAAAGGAGTTTATTGGTTAAACCGAAGAGCCTTTTGTCAATCTCATATCACATTGTTTGAAAAGAGTTGTTACCGAACAGATTTGTTGTTCCTTTACTGTTTGGAATATGAACCAAAGGAATTTTTCCAAGTGCGTGACTTATTGCAAGTTGGAGGCGCAGGGATACTGAGGGAACTAGATGAACTATAGGTTTAGCTGCTTGGTCTCAACTATACGAAGTTGGTTTAGATTTTTTATAGCGGCTTAATTATGAGAATATTTAATTATGGACAAGGTCCCGGGGTTTTTCTGCATTTGCGGTTTCCTCGTTAACAAAATCTTTCCGTGTCTTTTACTTTTCTATTTTCGCAATTGTAATTGATTTATTATAATTAAAAGTAAAATGCACAAACATTAATTCCTCATTGATAGAAATCCTATAGTGTTTGGTTAAGTCCGAATCTATTATCAAGTAATCCTAATTCGTTGTTGTATTGTCTCGATCTTGTATCCATAGTCAATCACACAAGTTATTTTGTTGTCGTATTGTCTCGATCTCGTATCCATAGACGATCACTTTCGGAGAAATGACTTATAGGTGGAAAAGTTTTAGATTGAAGTATATTTGGGTACCCTAGTCTTTTCAGATAGCATTTAAGCCGTCAGAATTTTTCTTTGCAGTAAGGATGTATAAACATTGAAGTTTGCATTTCGAGCAAACTAATCCTCAGAGCCAGCAAAACTATCTAGTTATGTTTTTACTGGAGGAGCCGTCTATTCGGAGAGGAAAGTACCCTAATTAGGCGAAATCTCTTACGACCGCTCGTTTTAAAGAATTCTTTGGGATTGAGAAGCTCTACGAGTATCGTTGGTGGGAAACTAGGTAATTATAGTTTATTATTTGTTTTCGATTGATTTGATTGATTTGATTTCATGATACATCCCTTTCGATGTATCAAGAAATCTTTGATGATGGTCATTTGAGCTTCGAAGTTGAAATTATAACCTTTCCATTTTCTCCATTCCTTGTTAGCTTGATTACGATTTCTTCATCAGTCTCACCTCTAAGTCGAAGTTGCTTGCACATACAAAGTAAATCCATATACTCTTCCACTTTTTTGCGTATATTTGAGAATCGGAGATACAATTCAATCCCATCGCGGTTTTTAGTGTTGCTTGTTTGACTACAAAAATTTTCAAAAATCTTTTTCCAATAAGATTGACTTGGTACACCACCATTCTTTCGTTCTTATCCCTTCTTTGGATAGCATAGCACACAATTTTGGCAAAGAGATAAGTCTTCATCCAAAGTAAACCAACTTTGTAATGGCGATATATTAAGCATGTAATGAGTTTTATTGTGGTCTAGTTGATGAAAGTATTAGTAACTTTCAATCATATTAAGAATTCATGTTGAATCAAAAATTTCTCAACTTTCAAATCTAATTACGGACGGAAAATTTATATAAACCCAGCCGTAATGCAGACTCAGGTTATATTGGGAAGAATAACGGCCAGAAGTTCATAAAATCCCATCTGTTTTATGTGTTCACGGCTGGGAGTTCCTAATATCCCAACCGTTTTATTTAATTTCGGTCGGGTCGACACATTTACCCAGCTGTAAGAGCAGAAAATTCCAGATTTTTTATAGATTTTTGACGGATTTGAATTGATAAAATTGATGTTGGGAGATGATTATAAGGTTATCTTGAGTTTTGTGATGAAGGTTTTCATCATTTTTCTTCAAATATTTTCAAAAACAATTCACCAAAATCACCATTTTTCCTTCTTCAAAACTTAATAAAATCAAGTTTTGATTTGCAAAAGATTAATGTTTTGATTAGTCTAATCTATTCACTAAGACTGATTAGTTAGCTTAATCAATTTAATTAGCACTAATCAAATTAAGGGTATATTAGACATTACAAAAAAGGACAGATAAGGAGTCCTATGGGTTGTTATTTTATGACCTCATTAAGCCCCCAAAGACCCACCCTTTTTAACCTAGTTTAATTGGGGGCCCAAAAAACAATTAGGGGGCTCACACTACAGGACAAAAAAGGTCATGAAATAGTATTTGGTGGCTATCCCTTATCCCATTATTTTTTAAATGCCTGAACTACCCCTAAATCATTAGTGTTAATTAAGTTAGTTGTTAATTAGTTTAGTTAGATTAAAATCAGATTTAGGGATAAATTTTTTCTAAAAGAAAAATTGTGTTTTTGTGTTGTGGAGAAGGAGAAGTTGAGTTTTTGGGGGAAAACTTAGGCTTTTTAGATATGAGTGATTCAAATGGAGGAAATGATGTTGGTGAAGGTTTAGATAACAAACATGATTGTGTTGATGGTAAGATTATCTTAAATTCTCTTATTGGATTGGTCGATCCACTCTAGATGGTGCTCTAAGTGGTCGATCCATTGACACTATGCCACAACTCAGAGAAAAAGTCGTCAGTATCGAGGGGTGTATACCCCAACGACTCTGAAGAGTCGTCAATGAGTTGACACCAAAATTAACGAACTCAAACCTGCAACTTTTCCATGTTGTGAAAAATCGTCAGGGTAGTGTGATAAACCATGACGACTCTAACTAGCTTGGGCCATCTAGAGTCGTTAATGTATTTTGTTTATACCCAGACGACTCTGAAACCAAACCAAAAACTCTCTGCAAATATAATTCTCTGGGTCGTCAGAAGGATATTCATATAAATTGACGACCCTAACCTACCATTACAAAGATACATAAGAGTCGTCATGCCCGATATACATAAACATTAACGACTCTTTCTTTAGATTGCAAATAACGACTCTATGGTAACAGGTGACGACCCTCGAGTTTCAAATGACTACTCTATGAGACATAAGTTGACGACACTTTTATTTTTTGGGACAGAGACGTCTTTTTTATTTCTTTCACTTAGCGTCGTTAATGTTTAAAAAGGAATTGTTCAAAGAGGATCGTCATATGAGTCTATAACATGGTAACGACTCTAATCTAGGTCAATTTTTTTTTGAAATACCAGAACAAGGGTCGTTATCTTCTACAACATATACCCTAACGATTTTTCATAGTCTCTACATGCATATGAAAAGTCGTTAGGGTATATAATTATTCAGGTTGACGACCCTTGTTCTGTAACTGCATTTTTTTGGTTAAAAAACCTAATTTTACAATCAGTACATCAAATTAAACGCAACCAATAAATATATTAGGGGGTTTTAGTTCACATATGACATACCTACCTACTAATCAGGTGAAGATTTTTTTTTTTTTGATGTAGTCGTTAATGGCGGAAGAGTCGACAGGGAGAGGGGGAGATGTGTTTCCTTATTTATTTATTTTTTTATCCGGTAATGTATTAAGGGTTAATATGATTTTAAGATTAGTTATTAGTAAAGGACAAAATAGTTTTTTCACTATACTTTGGAACTCTGTATGATATTTGGAGTGAGTATAAATTGGTTGAGACCCCTAATTGTTTTTGGGACCCCTAATTAAACGACTCTTTTTAAGCCCGAATAATAGGGTTTTTTTTTTTTTTTTTTTGATAACGGGAGGATCCTCATTTGAAAAACTAAAAAAGAACACTAGTGTATTCCAATACATCACCACATCAATTAGGACGGCTCTTCCTTTGTTTCTCAGATATCCACCGGATAACTATCTTCTCTAAAATAATCTAATATGGATTCAAAATTTTACTTTGGATATCTGCCTTATGTCGATCTGATAAGCATTAGAGTCAGCCACCGCCAATGATAAATACGTACATATCCATATGATTATGTCAGAGACACTACTGACATTTCAATACAAATGGCGGCAAATCCAGTTGTGTTTATGTCTTTTGTTGTAGTTGGTGGTGACTTGGTGTTGTTTGGTGCTCTGTCAAGTGTGAGTTTGAGTGAAGCCAGGCTGGCAAAGTACTTTTTTAGAAGATATGATTGGAAGTGGGTCCCGCTCATTAGTCCTCCTGTCACCCACATGTGCTCACTCTCTCTCTCTCTCAAAATGATGTTTCCACACCTCTATTAATAACTGAAGTTCACTATTCTTGCACAGAGAAAATGACATTTTTAGACAAAAATACCCTTTATGTGGGTACGTGTGGTCGAGTGGTTCTATCCTGTAAGCTAGGGCAAGCGAATCCCTTTTTTTGTTAAGATTTTTCTTTTTAATCACTTAAAAAATGGGAATATTTCCGTTCTCGCTAATGTTTTTCTTGTACCAAAGTTTTTTTTTTCTTTTTTTTTTATGGAAAAATTAGCATAATATGAAGTAAGCAATATAGTACTGTAGGTAAATAATTTTTGGCTTGTTGAAATTATTATATCTAATGCTAGATTTTTGGATTCTCCGGTTTAAGTGAGTCGACATATGATGGAGCTTCTGATTCCTAACTTCTTTACCCATTGAGTCCGCTGCCGCATTGTGTTTCCTACTAATGTTTTGTATTCGAGTTTGTGGAAGAATTTGAAGAACATCTTTCGCTTTTTCTATTGTGTTTCTGTTTTCGACGGAATTTTCTCATTTTTATTATTTATTATATCTGCTAGCTGTTTGCAATTTGTAATTATGGTCACGCTAGATCAAAGATTGTTCAATAGTCAATTACCTGTCTTAAGTAGAGCTTTTGCTTATGCATGAATCGACGAAGTTGTTCTGTCCCAACTTGCTTCCAGGTACATGAACGATTCTTGGTCTACGGAGAAAAGGATGAAAATATATCCCATTCTGTATTCTTCTTCATTAAAAGTACCATTATTACTTACAGAGGGAGATTTTATATCTTTTTTTTGTATAGCTTTTCATTTCATAATATTTTTTTATTAAAATTCTATATTTGCATCGATAAGTGGGTTTCATAATTTAAAATTTTAATCCTAAAATTTTAATCATACTACCCCGGTATAAAAAGCATTTTCTTTAAAAACTTATATTTGTTATTCCTCTCAAAAAAATATTTTAATAAACAGATAATTCATACTGGTAGTGTATAATTATTTGCTGGAAAACTTCCATAACTAATATGCATAAAGTTGCATAAATATTTTACCAACCATTTTATTTGCTTTCACTTTCGCTTTAAATCACAAAATATCATTTTTAGACCCGATAAGAATCAAAATATAGTAATAAACTGCTCACCAAGATAAAATGAAAAAATGATACGAAAACATATTTTTCCGCTCAATTAACAACTAAATTCACTCTTATGATGAAAAACACATTCCATCGTGGAAACAAAATTAACCACTTTCTTTAAATAGGCGCACTTTTAGTATGTTACAAGGATATTATTGTCATTTAAAGTAAGAAACGGGGTGGAAAAATAGAGAATGTTGAGTCGTAGTAGATCTACAAAACTATACATGTTTTCAGCTCTAAAAACTCTTCACCTTCTCTCTCTCTAGATTTTGAGAGAGAGGTGTGGAAATGTTCTTCTTAATCACTTGATAAATTACACAGAGAAAAAGAGAAGAAGCAGAAATTAGTATTACTGGTAATGGATGTTAATTGCGTTATTAATCATTTCATTCATATCAGTTGATTGATTATTATTATTTTTTTCTGAATTCAATTTGATGTTTATATTGATTTTAGTTTCAGTTGTTTGTTGAAATTACTAGCTGAAAAGATGACGAGAAGAAGAAGATCAATAAATACTATCGTGACGACAAGGCTAGTAAGTACGTTGTTTTATTTCATTTTATAAAAGAGATTCAATTTTTATATCTCAATTCTCATTTCTGATTGTTTAATCATGATTCCCATAAATTCCAAAGCTTCGGTTTTTATGTGTGTTCGGTAGATTCCAAGAATGAGTGTTTGTGAATTTGCTATTATGAGTGTGTATTCTTTTATGTCTAGATTGATTCAATTGAGTCATTTCTTAATGTGTAATTATAGTTTTTTGTTTGCTTAGAATTTAGTCTTGTGGTTGTCTTATACTTACTTTTGTCTTGAACTATAGGTGAAATTTCTATTGCTTCTAGCACTTAGTAACATGATTGGAATTAATGGAGAACGGGATGACGGGCACTGCAAGTTGAGTACGGCTTTAGTGCCAAGACCTCACAGTGTGTCTATCTTGGAGTTTGGAGCAGTTGGGGATGGAAAAACACTGAATACTATTGCTTTTCAAAATGCCATCTTTTATGCCAAGTCGTTTGCTGATAAGGGTGGTGCTCAACTTTATGTACCATCTGGGAGATGGCTCACCGGAAGCTTCAATCTTACTAGTCACCTAACACTCTTCTTGGAAAGAGGTGCCTTCATCCTTGGAACTCAGGTCTTTATCTTATTCTAGTTCACAAGTTCTCCCTTTTGCTTGTATTTGTTTTCCACCATTCGTCGAATGAGTAGTACCCTGTGACGTTACAAGATTCCATTCATAGTGGCAATACTTGGCTACTCCACAGTAATTTTTGTGATGTTTTTCTTGCACGGGTAATTTTCTCAACCTCAAGGGTGCACACTAAAACAGTGATTCCCCTAATATGTGGGTATGGGATTGAAAATGAAACAAACTATGTTCCTCTATAATTAATTTCAAGTATACCACACAATTAAGTGGTTAGCCATCTCTTCTGATGACTTTGTTTCTGGTTAAGCTGGTCTCTAAGTTTCATATCACTATGAGCAAGAACATCTGTTGCTTATATTCAGTTAATAACCTTGTTCCTGCAGGACCTGTTGCATTGGGGTATTGTTGAGCCATTGCCCTCATATGGTCGAGGAGTTGAACTTCCAGGCGGTAAATATACCAGCTTGATAACGGGATACAATTTAACGGATGTGATTATAACAGGCAAGTAATAACATGTCTCTTAATTTCTGGGTTTTCATGATTTAATGGTAATGTATGTTCTTTGT
This sequence comes from Papaver somniferum, assembly GCF_003573695.1. Taxonomy (NCBI): domain Eukaryota; kingdom Viridiplantae; phylum Streptophyta; class Magnoliopsida; order Ranunculales; family Papaveraceae; genus Papaver; species Papaver somniferum. Next base: position 114,340,179 of record NC_039359.1, on the reverse strand, counting down.
TTTTCTTTTCAACCTCCGTTTTTCTGTGTAATAGCTTATCTTAGCTCGCCTGTCTCACATAAAATGCTTGCAACCATTAACTCCACAGGTGATAACGGAACAATTGATGGCCAAGGTTCTGTTTGGTGGGAATGGTATAATTCACATTACTTGAATTACAGCCGGCCTCACCTTGTGGAGCTAGTCAACTCCAATGACATTTTAGTCTCGAACTTAACCTTCTTAAACTCTCCTGCTTGGAGCATCCATCCTGTCTATTGCAGGTAATAAGTTTAATTTTCTGCTGGCTACTGAACCGTTCTAAAGTTATTTTGAGTGGAAAAAGAATTTGACATCTAAATATCTGTCTGTTTGTCAAAAATGCAGTAATGTACGAATTCATAACATTACAATCCATGCTCCATCTGATTCTCCTTATACGTATGGCATCGTCCCAGGTTTGACTTTTAATATCATTGTTTGATTTGTTATGCCGCTCTCGGTTTTGACTTCTGATTGGGTATTAGGAGGAAATTTTTTGGTTTCTATTAGATTATTTTATGCAAAGCTGTACTTTTGTCTGAAATCTTACATGACACTCTCTAACTTTTGTTTTCAGATTCTTCTGATAGTGTATGCATTGAGAACTGCACCATTAGTGTTGGTTATGATGCAATCGCGCTCAAGAGTGGTTGGGATCAGTACGGCATTGCATATGGTAGACCCACCACAAATGTCCAGATCAGGGATGTTCACCTCGAAGCATCTCTAGGCTCTGGTCTTGCATTCGGGAGTGAAATGTCAGGTGGCATCTCTAACATACGTGCAGAGAACCTTCACATTCATGACTCATATACCGGGATCAAATTCAAAACTACCAAAGGAAGAGGGGGTTACATGAAAAATATACTCATATCGGATGTGGAGATGGCAAACATTCACAATGCAGTTGAAGCTACAGGTCAGTATGGGTCGCATCCTGATGATAGTTTTGATCCTAAAGCTCTACCATACGTAGGTCTCATTACATTGACCAACATTGTCGGCACAAACATTACTGTCGCTGGAATCCTAGATGGAATTCAAGAATCTCCCTTTACTCCCATCTGTTTTTCCAATCTCTCTTTATCTATGAATACCAATCATTCTTCTTCCACATATTGGGATTGTTCATATGTTTTCGGATATTCTCAATCCGTCTTCCCCGAACCATGCGTGAACCTCCAGAACCCATACTCGCATTTTACTTCCGCTTGTTTTTCATTTATTCAGCTTGGTTCTCGTGCTGCCGAAGTGTTGTGAGATCATACCACCATCATTCATTCAATCCCTTTGTACAATGAGATAGTCTCGAATTCAACTTCCAAAAAAAAGAAAAAGAAATACAGATATCATTCAATACTTGTTTCCTTGGAATTTCAGTTTCTTCATGTGTACAGCCTCATTTCTTCATTGTTGTGTAATGAAAGTTTTGGTAGTGTTAGAGTAAATGAACCCTTGAAAGACGATGTGAGATTTGAGTTCATTGCTTTTGTTTATTTATTTTTTTATAATTTAAATTGTAATTCAAAGAATGATGGTAATAATAAAAGAAGAAAATATCAGAGTTGAACTGGGTTTTTTCTGCTTTTGCGCTTGGTATCTAGTGTAAAACTGTATGCGTTCAATTGATTTCATTATTGGCGGATTTCTGTGAAACTTCTACTAATTTCGGAATTTGATTCAACTACTGTGGTATACTGTTAATGCTTATAAAAGGATTAAAAAGCATCCATTTCGATTGAAAATGATACCATGGGTTCCAAATTTGATGCACTGAAAGGAGTTGTTTTAGTCTCATGGCTTTTCAATCTTTATGTTCAGAAGCATCTTAGAGTCCTGCACATGTGCGTCGAGTGCATTATTCACTTGTGAAAAGAATGACAGGTCTTTGTCGAGATGATGATGATTCAAAGACTAAATGCTGAGAAGATGATACACTGGATCCCAGAAATTACTATGGCTGGTAGGATAATTCAACGTTCATTCACAGGGAAGGATTAAAAGTCAAATGTTTGCAGTGGAAGTTCTTTTAATATCTGCTCATGTACACAAAAGAAAATTGTGGTCAAGTAGTTGCATAAATTGTCCTAAACCTCTTATTCTTAGTAGCTTCTATAACTTGGAAACACAGTGCAAGTTGTCCACTGATTGAGAGCTAGAATATTCGAACTTTAACTAGGTGGTTTGACCGGAGGCAATCGGGAGAACATTTATGATCATGATTCTTGCGCTACAATAGAGTTGTAATTGAAATGATGCAACAATCTATAGTTATACAAATCAAAACTAAGTTCAGGCTTTCCCCTGTTAAAAGCTTAGGAGATTCAAGCTGTCTTCTACACCAGTTGGCCGTCCAAAGGCGGATAGTTCCTCTATCAAAACTGCAGAAAATTACGGAAATCTCGGTCGTTTTTCTCCGAGTTTTCACTGAAAGAACACTTGTATTTGTACAAAGTTTGTACAGAAAGCAACTGTTGGCTGTACACTTGTATTTGTACTGACTTTGTACAGAAAGCACACTGTTGGTTATACCCCCTCCATCCTAATGAAGCTTCTGGAAAATAAACAAGTAATAAGAACAGTAGAACACCTTGACAAAGAACTAGATGTAATTTTGCTGCAGCCTGCAGCCATAGAGATAACAATGATCAAAGCAGGAAGAAAGCAACTAGGATCAAAACCACTAGAAGCAAGGAATATAAAAGGATAAAAAAAGAAGAATTGGTGGGGAAATCATGTGATATAGCTTAAAATAAACACATTATGGTTCCATTTCACGGGATTTTCTTCTGAATAGATAGAGTATTATTAGTGTATATAGAGGCAACCAGAAGTTAGAAGAAAAGAAAAGAAAAGAGAGTGCACAACATAGTATTACCCAATTGCTGATCAGTAAAATAAACTGACTTTCTTTTATAAATGTGAACTCAGTACACTCTTACACACAGGGAAAAATGAAAATGGAATGTTTGAGAGAAGAAACAAAAAGGGCAATGCAGCATAATCCAAACTGCTAAAAGATCCCTCCATATGAAAAGCTACGTAGCAGGTGGAATATGTCTTCAGCACCATATATTCTGCGCACAATCCCTCCACATGAAAAGCTAATTAGCAGGTGATTTTTATGTCTTCGGCACCATCTTCCTATATTCTGCACAATCCCTCCATGTGAAAGCTAAGCAGAAGGTGGTTTGTATGTCTTCAGCACCATCTTCCTGTATTCTGCATATTGCCCCGAGATCAATAACCAAGTTAGTACCAACACAATGGACTTTCATCAGAAACTTGAATGGATTTTAAACAAGAACCTTTATGAATATTAGGTTTGTTTGCTGGTCTAAATGTCTAATTACCTTCTTGATTTGTCCAAAGTGCTGCTGCTTGAGTGTTGAGAGGTGAACTTGTGTTTGGTTCTGCAAAAACCAAAGTTTAACCTGGATTAATAATCGTATAATGTAGATCTTAAGATAAGAGTAAACAGAAACTTAAATATAAAAGTAGTAGTCACCTCCAAGCAGACTTTGGATAGATAGCAGTATTGTTCTCACATCATATGCAGATGACCATTTATCCTAAAACCAAAAACAATCATCAAATTCTGATTTTAATTTCATCAAACTCAAAGATATAACTCAAACATCTGAAGTACATGCCCTAGTAGCAACATTATACTCATGTTACCATTATTAGAACAGTAAAAGAATGACAAGTTGTTTGTGCGGCACAGGGTAATCATGTACCTGTAATATGTCCAAACAAATGTTCCCACACATATCCACATTAGGATGAAAACACATTGTTTCAAATTTCACTTTGGGAGATTTGAATGGGTAATCAACAGGGAATTGAAGAGAGAGTTTGTATTCGGTCCCTTCGAATGCAGTGTCCTTGCTTCCACAAATTGTTCCTTTCCAAATGAATATGTTGTCTTCCTCCGGGAAAGCAGATATCCCTGGAGCTCCACTCATCTGATATGTCAAAAAAAATAAACGGATGAGCTTTACAATAGTGTTAATCGCAAGACTTATGAATATCTATGGAACAGAAATGAGTAAAAAGAAGACTGATCTTACCATTAAAGACATCAGTTCAGATTGCAACCTGTTTTCAAGAAATCAGCAATATGATTATATTAGACAATCAGCATTATTATACGATAATTGAATTAATCCCACACTCATTCAACAACAATAAGATAAGATTCAAAGCCCAATATCTCAATGGTGGTGGTGGTGGTGGTGCGCGGCTGGTGTTCGTAGTGGTAAGGGCTTGGTGACAGTTGGATCTGCGTCGACCACCAACACTCACAACCACCCGAATCAACACGAAAAAGGCTACTCAGTTATAAACCTAGTTGGAAAAAAACACACCAAACAAGTAACCGAGAACATGAAACCCCATACTGGATGGATTCACTAGAGAGATCAATTGAAGAATCCCCAAAATTTTAGAATACCTAATTCTCTAGGAGATGCAATTGAAACCCCAAACCTTTGAAAACCCTAATTTCAGTTGGATCCGATTGTGGAATCCAAAATAAATTTTAAAACCCTAATTCAGAAAAACAAAAATCGAAGGAACTTACTGAAAACGATAAAAATAAAATCCCTAGTTTGGATGAGAGATTTATACCTTTTGAGAACAGATTGTGTATCGACAGTCTTGGTTAAAGAAACAGGTTGTTTAGAAGAAGCAGCCGTAACAGTAGTTGTAGGAGCCGCCATTGCAGAAGGTGTATTATCTTGAGTTTCAGAATACTGATGATGGTTGATGGTAGCAGTAGTCATCTTTTTTACTGAGATCTAGAGAATAGGGTTTTTTGAAGAACCAGACTGGGAAAGATCTCCAAGAAACCCTAGAGAGAGAGAGAGAGAGACAGATAGAGAGGGCGAAATGAGATTTAGAGGTGTAAAAGTGGTGAATAGGAGAGGAGTGATTTAAAGGGAAGGATTCAAAGAATTTGAACGTTGTGAATCTTCACACACCCAACGGCTAGTTATTATTCGTTTCAGAAAAGAAAGTTACCATTAAGAAATTCCTTTAATACTATTTATTTATTACCTTTTGTTTTTGTACTTGCTCATTTGATTTCTAAGCCAGTCCGATCTGATCGATTAGTCTTTTCGTGCAGGGTCACACAGTGATCAGTTCTAGGTGTGATTCTGGACACACCGATAAAAAAAACTTGGGAATCCTAGGTAGGGGATCGTGTGGTGTTTGGCCCGCTGATCAATTATAAATGTAGGAAATACCAATTGGTCCTACAAATAATATATTAGAGAGAGTCTAGTCAGTTTGTTTGGTCATATTTGCTAATATAAATTATCATTTGGTCCTAAAAATTATCATTTGGTCCTAGGATGATGTCATGGATGATGTAAATGTCATCTTGTAGTGACAGAAATACCATTTGGGGACCCTATATACAGAAAGAAATCCTAGAAAATATCTTATTTTCAGATTTCCTTTCTCTCCTTCTATTTTCAGATCTAGTTTTTCTCTCCCTATTTTTTCTTTTTTCTGTTGCTGCTCATGAAGACAATGAAGAACGACGAATTTTTTTGGTTTATTCGTCACTATTTGTTACTGCTGCTGTTGAATATGATGATGAAGACGATGGAGATGATGAAGACGACGGAGATTTTTGTGTTTCTTCGTCATTATTTGTTGCTGTTGCTGTTGAAGAAGATGAAGATGATGAAGACGATGGAGTTTTTGAAGATTTTTCTGTTGTTATGTATGACGAAGAAGAAGAAAAGGATGAAGAAAAGGATGAAGAAAACTAATATAACCTTCAATCTTCATATTGGATCTTAATTTTTTTGGTGTTGTTAATGAAGATTTGATGTTGTTGCTACTGGTGAAGTCGATGAAGATGATGAAGAAGATGAAGATTTATGCGTTTTATTGTTGTTGCTGCTGCTGTTTAAGATGAACTTCATTCCTGGAATGAACTTCGTTACTGAAATGAACTTCATTTTTGGAATGAACTCTGTTTTATATAAATGAACTCTGTTTTTATATGGAATGAACTCTGATTTTTTTTAGGTTTTTATATGGAGTTCGTTTTTGGAATGAACTCTGTTTTTTTTTTAAGTTTTTATATGGAGTTCATTTCTGGCATGAACTCTGTTTTTTTAGCTTTTTATATGGAGTTCATTTCTGGAATGAACTCTGTTTTATATGTTTTCTGAAAAAATAAGTAGAAATTAACAGGAGTTCATTTTGACGAATGAACTGCTACAAAAAAATAAGTAGAAATTAACACAGAAGGGTATTTTTGTCTGTTTAATATTTTTAAATAATTATGGACCAAACAGTAAAGGCGTTTTCTCAAAGGACTAAACAGACATGAGCCCACCTAAAAAAGGACCAAACAATTATTTTCCCATTATAAATAGGAAAAAATATCATTTGGTCCTTTTATATCTGGGCCCACATCAGTTTGGTCCTTTTAGAATTTTCCTTTTCCATTTGGTCAACAATTAATTAAAAATACAAAACAGACATTAATATCCTTACCTAGTTGTAACCGCCCGCCATAAACACACGATCTCCTAAAAAACGCGTTAATCTTCTCTATCTCTTTCGTGTTTCCATTTTCAAAGAAAGAGAACTGCTTCGTTTCCATTTTTAGAGAAAACTCTTCGTTTCCCTTTTTTGTTTTTCTCTTCAAGATCCAGAAAAACAACAAAAATCAACGGAAAATGTACAAAAAACAGTAAAGTCATTTCAATCTTCACAATCGAAATCAGTAAAAAACCCCAAATCAAAAACCCTAGAAAAATTAGAGAAATCAAAACCCTAGAATGAGAAGATCGAAGAGCAAACAAGTAGTAGAATCATCTTCTGACGATGAAGTTGAACAAGTTGAAGAAAAGAAACAGCCAATTAGTTGAGTTTGAAGGAGTAAATCAAGTTGAAGAAGAACCAGTTGAAGAAGAAATCAAGTTGAAGAATAAATCCAAAGTAAAGAAACAAACAAAAGGTACAAAAAAACCCTAATTCGAAGAGAAGTTCATTTTCAATGTTTATTGTTCTTCTGAAGTTTATTTTTCACATGAATATTCGTCGTGTTGCATGTTGATTTTTGTGTAATGAAGTTCTAAATCGAATGAATCCTTCCAGAAATGAAGTTCTAAATCGAATGAATCTTTTCAGAAATGAAGTTGTAGATTTATTTGATGTTTGACTGAGTTCACTTTGTAGCATGAATGTTCCTTCTTTGATGTTTTGCTGGACTTCATTTCTGGAATGAAGTCTAGAAAAGTTCCACAGTCCATGCCATAGAATAGCCTTCATTTCTGGAATGAAGTCTAGAAAAACTTTTACAGTCCATGCCATAGAATGGACTTCATTTCTGGAATGAAGTCTAGAAAACTTCTACAGTTCATGCCATAGAAAGGACTTCATTTCTGGAATGAAGTCTAGAAAAGTTCTATAGTTCATGCCATAGAATGGACTTCATTTATGGAATGAAGTCTAGGAAAACTTCTATAGTCCATGCCATAGAATGGACTTCATTCCTGGAATGAAGTCTAGGAAAACTTCTACAATCCATGCCATAGAATGGAATTCATTCCTGGAATAAAGTATAGAAAAATGAACTGATATATATATATATATATTATATATAGCAGTCCATTCTGAACAATGAAGTACATATCTAAAAAAGAAAGGGAAATAACATTTCAAAAATAGCAGTTATACAAAAAAAAAAGTGAGTTCATTCCAGAAAGTGAAGTTTCACAAAATAAGTGCATATCCCAGAACAGAACAAACTAAGAAATACCAATTCATATGAAAACTAACAACAAAAACTAATAAAACTTCAGGCATACTACTCCATCATTAATACACGACAAGTAGCTTTGTTGTGGTTCCCAATCTTCTTGCAATTTGAGCACTTCATAGGCCTCATCTCCTTCTCAAAAGCACTGCGAATACGCTTCTTTGGTGGTCTTCCTGGACCTGCCCTTGGAATACTGGGAAGGACTCTCTCTTCAGGTTCATACGCTTCTGGCCCGTCATAGTTGGGAATTGGTCGAATTTCAGGAGCATAAGAATTGAGAAAATGGTTTGAACCAAATTAAGGCTGAATAAACCTCAACATCTCAGTACCATTCATAGTAACAACAGCAGTGGATTGAGCACAGGGGAAACCAAACACTTTCCATATCTGGCAAGTGCACGTCATCTGCATCAGGTCAACATCATGAGAGCTGGGAGAGTGAACCTCATATATACCATTACCTGAATCGGTAACATTCCATGGACGACCTATATCGACATGTGACTTGAGTAAATCTTTATATATGGGAGTCAAACTATCATGATAATTTCTACCGAGCTCACGCCTTTCTGCACTCATCCTCATAATTTTTATCCTGATCTCATCAACAAGAGCAGCTGGAGGCGGATCCCTTTCACGATGAATCCAATTATTTAAAGACTCTGCGATACTTGATGAGTGTGTCCCATACCTACATCCTACAAAAAAAGCATTTGCCCAGTGCTTTGGATCGATATTTCTAAGGTACTTGGTAACCCAACCACATCCTATGATGCACATCTCATTCAAAGCAGATTCATATTTGGCAACGATGTAGCAGTATGCAGCTTTATAAAACAAATCCAGAACTTGTTTATACTTCTCATGTGATTTCTTTATGGGGAGGTTATTCTTCAAATGATAGAAACGGTAACTATGATAAGAGTTGGGAAAATACTTGGGAATACTTTATTTCAGACCTTCATGAGAATCAGTGATAAAGGTGATTGGACAAGAGTCGACACAATGCTGCAAGTTTTCCATGAACTACTCCCACCCTTCAATGTGTTATCCAGGAACTAAAGCATACGCAAAAGGAAAAAATCCTACAGAATGAAAAGAACAAAAGAACTAAAAGTGTCAGTTCATTAAGAAATCAATGCATACAAAAACTTAAACATAAAAATTAGGGTTGCACATGGGCGGGTATAAGATCAAACCAACCTCGCACCCACAGATTGTGTTTTTTTTTTCAAAACCAACCCCGCACTCACAAACAGCGGGCGGGTTTTGTTACCCGCCCGCTGCGGATTGGGCGGGTATGGGTTTAAACACGCTTAGACCCGCTTTATAATTCAATACTCATCACACACATACATGTTTTACTTAAGTTCACAGATGAAGATTAAGTGTTGAATCTGTTGATTTTTCGATTGTTGTCGATTTCTGGTGAAGATTCGAAGTTGTTGTTGTTGATTTCTGGTGAAGATTTCTGGTAATTGTCGTTCATAGGAGAAGAAGAAGAACTGAGGAGGAAGAAGATGAGAGGCCGAACATAGACAAGAGTGTAGAAAGTGAATGAGGGTTATCAGTTATCCTATCTACTAGTATTAGGGTTTCATAATGGACGGCTAGGATTAGTTTTATCTAATGGTATATAATCTGCGGGTTTTTTGGGCGGGTATGGGCGGGTAGTAGCTTAAACCAAGCTCGCACCCACAACGGGCAGGTATGGACTAAAAACCCACGGGTTTAGCAGGTACGGGCGGGTTTGGGTTTGGTGGGCGGGTCTTGGGCAGCCCTAATAAAAATGAAGGTTTCATTCCATAAATGAAGACCTTCTTCTTAAACAAGGACATTCATACCATAGTATTGGACTAAAAGTTCATACTATAGAATGAACTTCTTTTCTGGAATGAAGTCTAGAAAAACTCATACAGTTCACACCATAGAATGGACTTCATTCTATGATACAATAACAGTCCATTCTGAACAATGAAGTACATATCCAAAAAATAAAAGGAAAAAATATTTCAAAAATAGCAGTGCAGATACCAAAATGAAGAACTTAACAAAAGTAAAAGATAAAAACAAAGCAGCAGGAGTTCATTCCCACTTATGAAAAGGCAACATCTTAACAAAATAGCAGTGTGTGAAATACTTCTTCTTTAAATGAAAGCCTTAACGAAGAAACTTCATTCATTCACATTGCTCTTAAAAATCAAAAAACAAACTAATATGAGTTGTACAGAAAAGAAAGGAAATTTACCTTGGTTTTTATTCACACCAGTGGGAGCCATCAATGTTCCCTTGAATCTCCCAGTGAGAAATGTTGCATCACAGTAAAGCATAGGGCGAATGAACCAGTATCCTTCCATACATGCAGCAAAACATATGAAAAGCCTCTAAAACCGTTTAGTCTCTTTATCATACTCAAACTTAATATAGTTGCCAGGATTGGTAGCCTTTATTGCTTCAACATAACAAACACGATTTGTAAAACTTTTTACATCATCGCCATATATCTCAGCCTTAGATGCTTCCTTCCCTTTATAAGCATGATGGTATTTTATGTCAATACCGTAACAACTCTTCACCTTAGCAACCATATCATTAGGCTTTATCAACGGATTTGACTGTATTTGATCCTTGAATAGATGTTTAATCAATTTCTTCTTCACAGATGGGTCCTTCAGCTTATAAGTACCACCACATTTATGCTCCCCATTGAATTCCTTGATAGCAAAGACACTTTTAGTTGGAATACAGTGCAGATACCAAGGACATTCTGTATCCCTACCACATTTGCCTGTGAACCTAAGTCTATCATTCTTAACCTTTGCAATTGTATAACCAGACTTGCTGTAGTATTTGTTGACTGCTAAGCGAACGTCATCAACACCACCATGAATAACTTGACCAACACCTTTAAAAATATCCTCCCAACCTTCAGATAAAAGAGGTTTCAATTGCTCATGACTTTCCGTCAGGTATTTAATCTTTGGAGTCTTAGTGAACCCAATACATGATTCATCGCCACTTTGCGACTGCGTGGAAATACCAGACGAAGAGCTAGAAGAAACACCATGACAAGCCTCCTCAACAAACATATCAAAACTTGACAATTTCCTTGAACAAGTAGCAGCAATTAGACCTTGAAGAGAATAATCACAATTGATGAGAGCTTTATCACAACCTTTGCCACTAATAAATCTTATGCTCCGAGGAGTCAAGTTTCTCCAATAATCACAAACTGAGATTTTAAAGTCACGAATCATAGTATCTAAAGAAACTTTCAACGGAATACCATCCCCTTTGTAGTACACAACCACATAACAACTGAGAGGGCCATACTGAACCTGAAAAATGAACACACACACACACACACACACACACACAAAATAGTTCATTATTGGAATGAAGCTGAAACAAAATAGCTTCATTCAGTAACATTCTAATAGATAAACAAAGCATCAACACTACTTCTTCCTTAACAAAATAAAAGAGTTCATTCCAGAATGAAGCCTTAACAGAATGATCTCATTCATTAACATCCTAACAGATAAACAAAGCAGCAACAATACTTCTTCCATGACAAAAGAAGAGTTCATTCTCGGAATGAAGCCTTAACAGAACAACACTAATAGATTCTTCCATAACAAAATAAAGAGTTGATTCCAAGAGATGAAGCCTTAACAGAATGACTTCATTCGTTAACATCCTAAAAAAGATAAAAACAAAGCACCAACAGTACTTATTCCATGATAAAAGAAGAGTTCATTCTTGGAATGAAGCCCTAACGCTATTAATAGCTTCTTCCTTAACAAAATAAAGAGTTCATTCTAACAAATGAAGCCTTAACAGAACGACTTCATTCATTATAATGAAAGAAAAACTTAGCTAATCTATAATTCAAGGAAAGGATTAGCGTGAAAATTCACCAGCAACAAGAAGAATTCAAATTGAACTCTAAAAAAACACCGATCTACGAATCTGTAATTCCAAAAAATCAACTCCAACCGAATCAATCTTCACAAAAGCCTCAATCAATCTTCAAAATGTCTCGAATCAAATCTCCAAAAAGCTTCGAATCTATCTTTAAAAAGCCTCGAATCAAATCTCGAATCAAAGCCTCGAATTAACTCCAAATCAAACACCGTAATCAAATTCACTCTGTAACCAAATCAGTCTTCATAACCAAGTCAATATGCTGTAAATCAAATCGATCTTGGTATCAAAAACGAAATCGAGGAAGATTTCGTAAACCCTAGAAAAAAAATCTGCAGCAAAAGAAGAAAAACGAGATCGGAGTAGGAGAGAGAAAATTTTCTTGAAACTGAAATTTATTGTTGTTGTTTCTTGTTTATATATGTCGGTAAAAGGACCAAATAATAAAATTTAGGACCAAACGATAATTTTTTCACGTGCAGGGGTATTTTAGTAATAGAAAAATAATATTATGTGTGGGTGGACAATACCCTAGGACCAAACTATAATTTTCAGGACCAAAGTATAATTTATATTTCCAAAATGGACCAAACAGACAATTAACTAGGTCAATTGGACTAGACTGTCTCTAATATATTATTTCTAGGACCAATAGGTATTTCCTACTTATAAATAATTAAAGTGGGTCCTATTCTCTTTCGCAAATTTATCAGGATGTGTTATCGGTATGCTTAGAGCAAGGGATATGGAATGAATGTTTTTAACACTCATTCACTGCCAAAATGAGTGAGAGACTAACTGAAAGAGTGACTGCCTGACCATGGGTGAGCAAATTTGTAGACTAAGAGTTTAAATCAAATAAAAAACTAGTAAATCTCTTTAAGCGACACAAAATCATCCGTTTTTCATGAGTTTTCTTTGAGCGGCAGAAATTTAGCCTCCTAATGAAAACTTTCTCACACTCATTCATCTGAATGACGTAGAAATTTAGCTTCCTAATGAAAAATTTCGCACACTCATTCATCTGAATGAGTGTATGAGTGATTTTGGGTGTATGGGTCTCATCCCACAGAAGCACCTAATTTGATCAATTTTGATCAAACTCTTTCAAATCCAATGAGAGCTCTCACTCCATAGCCTTTACTCTTAGCATTTGCGTTAAATTTTGGCAATCACTCTAAGGAATATATTACTACAGGAATTGAAAATATCATTCGTGCAGGAAAGATCGTCCTAAACAACATATATTCAGAAGAAAAAAATGATTAATATTTTGTAAAATATCAAATCTCCACATAAAAGTTATGAAACCTATCAAAAAAGACTTTTGATTTGTGGATGATGTTGGGGTCTTAGGATTGTTATTATTGGGATAGTTATTCGAACAATATGTTATTAGTTTATTTTTGTTAAAATATATGTACGGTTGAAATCTCACGGAGGGTGCAAAAGATAGAATGCATTTGCGCAAGACAAAACCAAATCTCAAATTTAGTGTAGGGATGATTATTTAAATACTCCTCCTTTTTATTTATTTTTTATAAAAATATCCTTTAGGGGTATACTTTAAGTGAATAATAAAACTGAACCGATATTTTCTTGATAATGAAACTGAACTAGCATAAAAATGTTCTTAATGCATGAAAATTTCAACTTGAAGGAGGTTGAATTGAGTTAACATAATATTAGATATGCCAGAAACTAGACCCTAAAGTAGGTGTGTAGATGGTAAAGTTTAAGATGGTCATTTCAGGAAAAATTTGGGACAAAGGTGTCAAATTATAATTTACAACTAGGGGCGAATTGTTATTTTCATGCCCTTTTGAGCCAAGGGCAAAATAGTCATTTTTGAGGTTTTACAAAAACTAAAATCGAAGACGTTCAAAGCCTAATGCCTAAAAAGGGAGATTTGAAGATTAATCTCAACCTCGTTGCCAAAAGAAGAGCTCAACCTTAATTTAGCCCTCATCCTCGAAGGACAAGCTTAGCCTTAGCTTCGGTCTCGTTGCTGGAAGATGAGTTCAGACCTCATGGGTCAAAACTCAACTTTCACGAGAGAGACTCAACCTTTGGTACACAGATCACTTATATCCATGATTTCTAGCATACGTCCCCGTGAGACACGCTGGTTGTGATGACATGATTCCTAGGATGCGTCCTCGCGAGACATACTGGTCGTGTAGACTGTATAGCCTCATTACACGTCCACAGATGACTTATGAGAATGAGCGGAGACATCATGTACGTCTCCCGTAAGTATGAATCGCCCCTATTTGAGCTCAAAGACTGATTCTGAGTACATCCCCACGTGATAACAACTAGTCATGTACTCCAGGCCCCTACTTGACTTACTAAGGCCTCTTGGATAGATCCAAGAGGAATACACTGGTTATTCTGCCTCTGTCTTTGTGACAAACTCTTAGAACATCCTCTCGAGAATCCGAGATACAATGGTCATGTCGGCCCGACAATATTGACATATTCACAATTGACTTGTAGCACATCCTTGCGATATTCAGTGGTAAAAGACAAGTGATCCATGGTCTCATTGAAACATTATTAGGCATGAAAGCCTCACTCTCCATCTTGAACACGTCCCAGCTGAATCTGAAAAGACTCAATCTCATGAATTAAGCCTCAGCCAACCTCATGATAATCTGTTAATCTGAGCTGAACCAGCTCATCCAAATAGTCTCGCACAAACACAAGACCCATGCACAAGCTTCAACCATTTTTTTCATCTTCTCAAAAACACTCACAGAAAGAAAATTGGGTCTGCACCAGCATACTTATCCAAAAACGTGCATAAACTCCCCTGGGCTTCACAAGCTTAGTAAAAGGACCCATATGTAAGAATTCGAGCTCCATATGGCATATGTGATCACTCATGAAGAGATAAGGCCCAATCTTAGCTCCTATCACACTCTGCACATGAATTATAAGGTATTTCTTGCATATGGTTCATCCTAGTCATGCTCACAAATCAGAAAATATTTCTCTATCTTGGACGAAGTTGGCTATAAAGAATATCTCTCCTTGTCAACACATCATCAGAAAGGTTGATACAGTCACACACAAGTGGGGAGATATCAATTAGGTTTTTGGTCTGGCGGTCTACGGTATGTGTCAGAAAATCCTAGCCTAGTTCTCACTGTATAAGAGAGTTAAGGCAGAGGAATAAAAGGATAATCTCAACCTAGTTTATCTTTCGATATTCTTGAAAATACAGAAAGGTTCTCCGCATGACAAATAATCCCTATTAGCGACCTCAAATTATAGAATTCAACTATGAATAGGTCATCAATTCACCAAGATAGGACACAACTTTCCCAATAATTCACAGAGAAATTCTTCTGCAAACCTCGAGTTCTCTGATATCTCTCTTCTTTTATGCTTCCCCCGCCCCCCTAATACTAGTCCTAATCTCTCATGTGATTGAAGCAGCCCTTGTACGACTACTTGTCTTGGTTTATGC
Source organism: Papaver somniferum (assembly GCF_003573695.1). Lineage (NCBI taxonomy): Eukaryota > Viridiplantae > Streptophyta > Magnoliopsida > Ranunculales > Papaveraceae > Papaver > Papaver somniferum. The sequence goes on along the minus strand of NC_039359.1, from coordinate 114,324,964 downwards.
GAGGACTGTTTGTGCTCAACTGCCTGAAACTCACTTTTAGAAATCCTAGAATCCACTTTTACCCTTTTCACCGATTTTAGGTAAATACGGGGAAGTATTTATGTAATTTCCACTTTAATTTTTTGAAGATAAAAATTTATGTTAAGATAAAATTTTAATTTACACCGTTTTTTTAATCTGATTCGCGATCTAACTCAGGCCGAGTCAGTTGTTAAGTCGTTTTTTTATGACGTCTGACTCGTCTCATACATCTGATTCGGAGTTGTTTAAGTCAGGTATTATTTTGTACTTGTCTCGTTGGGCACAAGTTTGACTGGCTTCAAAAATCTGTTTTAATAATTTTATTATTTAATAATTTTTTAGTTAATGTAATTAGTCAGGTTCCGACAAGTCACTTGATTTCAGAAATAACAAAACTTGTTGTTCGAATTTAAATAATGAATATAAGAAAGTTGCAAACATTCGCTGAAGTGATGATCAAGACACTAGTCGATCCATTAGTTTTTAATGAGGCTTATACCAATTGATATTCAAACACCAATTTTCCTAGATTCTAATCTGATATAATAAAGATATTTATTCACAACTGGATATTTATACTCAACCTAAAAGGATTCATCTATTTTTTGAGGAAGAATTTAGAGTAGTTAATCGTCAAAGATTTTGTTCATTAATTCCTAAATATATAATTTTCATTTTATTTTGATTGGTAAAGAATAATATATTATTATATTATATAAAAATAGGGGTACAAAAAAGAATACGTCACATGGTTTAGTTGCACAACAAATACAATTAATTGAATTGATTATGCAAAATCTAGCAACATATATCTAATTAATTGAGTTAATTAAATATGATCTTCACTGAAAAACCAGATGTTAAAAGAAAACAATCTAAAAACTGACATGCATAGAACACAATTATGATTGTTATTATAGTCTCGAAAATTCCGGTATTTTAGGTATCTACTGTATGAATGTGTGCGGTGGAAGGCCGCTAGCCACTTAAGAAAGTGGTGAAGAAAATGTGGAAACAAAAATGCAAGTGGTATAAAAATGCAAGATGTCGGATACTTGTGAAATTACAAGTGATTGGAAAAAATTGCTAATCTTTTCATTAAATACCCATCGTGCAAACTGAGTCTCTTAACGATTTATTCAAATGATAACTTGTGTAATCTCATCAGCTTGTAGCATGCCAATTTATGTAGTTTCAATACATTGAGTAAAATAACGAGACAAATTATAAATTCCAAAAGAAATATACCGGTGGGATGGAAATAGCTTCCTAAGGAAAATAAATCGGGCTTGAAATATCTATTAGTCTGGTTTAGGGTAAATGATTTGGATTCTGTAAAGTTCGACCTGGAAAGTCTGTCTTCTTCACCCGATCTTTTGTATTTTTGATGATGCTCTGTAATTTGAAATTTTCAAATCTCTAGAATTGACCTAATTATAAGCTAAAATCAATTAGTCGGAAGCTCTCAATTCTTATAACTAACACAAACTGAACTAGATCTATCTAGATTTTCAATATTGAGAATTGAATTTTACTTTAATTTTTTTCGATGAAAACGATACTAAAGTTGATCGATTCCGATCAATGTTATAGAGATTTCAAAGAACTATGAACTAGTAATTTGTTTGTTTAATTGTAGTTTAATGAAATTTCTAATAAATTTATTTAATCATCACAAGTTCAATCCTGATTGTATGAAATTATAAAAAAAAGTTGATTTTAATTTTCTTGTACCAAAAAGGTTTTCATTTGGTTGGCCGATGAGCATTTTCATATTCTTTAATATGCTTTTTTGTGAAGCAAAAAATTTCTCGGTCAAACATAAGCATAAATTTAAAAGATCAAATATTCCCCTCAAAAGCTTAAGGAACACAAATAGAGCTCCCAATACCTAATTGAAGCGTATCATTTTTAGAGTATTGCTCGTCCGAACTCACAAGTGTTGCTATCTCAAGATTGTTATCAAATTTAGTTGTCAAAACTATATCTTGATTTCTAGTCTACAATTAGTTAAGTCTCGGATTAGGGTAGAAGATGTAGTTGAGAAACGGACATCACGACAGTCATCATTGCGTTATCGATTGAAGGCGAACATCAACCGAAGATTTTAGAGAACTTATACAGCAAAAGGTAAGTGAAAACTTAACCACCTATATCTCAAGTTATATTCATCTTTCTATTTATGAGACGATGTCGTATAACTAATTAGACTATTGCAAGCATATCAAGAATTTCGAGTCAAGATTCATCTTGTAATTAGATCTCGAAATATGACTAAGCTTAATGAACATTTATTCATACTTGATGAATTTCAGTTATGAATAATTTATTGTTCGAAATCAAAATCATGATTCAAGAATTATCATTCGAAAATAACATGGAGTAGTGATATGTGTCATTGATGTTATTCGGAAATGTTTCAAATCGATTTAGAGAGAAATATAGAACTGCTATAAATTTGGATACAAGACAGTGTACATACTAGTCTTACAAATTAGGAAAACTGTTATAAGTATGAAGCTGTAATACATGTAATCAGTACACGTAACGGAGTATCTATATGTCGACAAACAGATTTTTGGTATGCATATTACTATGCACACCTTTAAAAGTCCGTGTACTCGTGAATCCGGTTCGGTACGCAAACTAGTACGCGTACTAAAAAAGAACTGTTGGTTAAGAAACCGATTTGGTATCCATACCGGTACACGGAACACAAAAGTTCTGTGGACTCCGGTCTCCGGAACTTGGTTAGGTTTAAATGGTATCCATGCAAGTACGCATACCACAAAAGTTCCATGGACTCCGCAATTCGGTTATGTGTAAATGGTATCCATAACAGTATGCATACCTAAAAAGTTTTGTGAACTCCGGAACTCGGTTATGTCTTAAGGTTTACATACCAGCACGTGTACCATGACATAAATGTTCACGAACATGTTAAGTATTTGTACCTTGTACGCTTACTTACCATGTCGATTAAATTCATATGCACATAAAATTATTTCTTCGAGATAATAAGCATTTGAATAATCTCTAAAAACACCATAGACGTATTTGATCACATTATTGTAACTCGAGTTAAGTCTTAAGTGTTTATGAAAATTCCATGCTTATAGTTCAGTTGGCTAGCTTTGGCTAACCATTCATGAGCGTGGTCTTGTACACGGTTCGATTACGGTTTATCCTAACCATGATGTATATCTGATATGTTAATCAGATTCAAAGATTCATCTAACGGTGGATATTGTTTGCTTGGTTCCAAATCTATCTTAGCTTAAACCTAATGCAACCTATGCTTTGAATGTCTATAAAAGGGGAAACTCAAGCAACTAGGATATTTGAATCCCAACACTACTTTTATTGGTGTGTCCTAGTTGCAAAACTAAAGTCGTCCTCTTCCTAAAACCCTTTTAGGATTTAGCGACTACAAAGACTTCATAGGGATTCGTGAAGCCAGGTCTAGCTATTGTTTATCTTGATATCTCGAGTATCCTGATCTTGTTCGATTGTTGAGCTTCCCAATTGAAAAAGGTAGATATAAATCATATAATTTCTCTTCGTCTCATATTTTGTTGATTCCACAAGTTTAATACTTGTGAGGTGAATAATAATCTAGGATGCACTTCAGGTTGCATAAGTCCGGAATTTGAGGTTAGCTAGACTTTGTCTATCACCTTGATCTACAATCAAAAAGAAAATCACATATATAGGCTTATCTGTGGGAGGCAGATTGGTTTAAAGTCTTAAATTGAGTTGAAGCAACTCTTACTTGGTGTGAGGCATCAATTGCGTGGAGTCTGTTAGAGCATTGCTTGGTCGAACTCACAAGTGTTTCTATCTCAAACTTGTTGTAAAATTTAGTTGTCAATACTATATCTTAATTTCTAGTCTATAATTAGTTAAGTCTCGGTCTAGGATAGAAGTAGTTGAGAAACGAACCAGTCGTCATTGTGTTCTACCGTTTGAAGGCGAAGATCAACCGAAGCTTTTAGAGAACTTCATCAACAAAAGGTAAATGAAGACTGAACCACCTATTTCTCAAGTTACATTCAATTTTCTATCCTTGAGACGTTGTCGCGTAACGAATAAGACTATTATGCATAAATAAGAATTTCGAGTCGAGTTTATCTTGATAATTAGTTCTCGAAATATAATGACTAAGCTTAATGAACATTTGTTCATACTTGATAAATTTCGGTTAAGGACAATTTATTATTCCGAATCAAAATCATGATTCAAGTTTTATCATTCGAAAGTAGCCTGGAACAGTGATATGTGTCATTGATGTTATCCAGGAATGTTTCGAATCGATTTAGAATATAAAATTACTATAGATTCAGATACATGATAGTGGTATCAGTCTTACAAACCGAGAAAATTGTTATAAGTCTGAACCCGTATTACATGTACTCGTACACGTAGCGGAGTAGCTATATATCGACTTACAGATTTGTGGTACGCATATTCTTGTGCACATCATGTGAAAATTTGTTTAACTCGTGAACCAAATCGGTATACATACTCGTATGCAAACCATTTTGGAACTGTGGTTATGGAACCGGGATTAGTTTCCAAACTGGTACGCAAACTAAAACAGTTCTGTGTTCCCGAACTCGGCTGTTTATCCAAACCGGCACGCAAACCAAATTAGTTTTGTGAACTCCGGAACTGGTGACAGTCTTAAGGTTTCCAAACCGGTACGCAAACCTAAATAATTCTGTTAATTTCGGAACTTGGTTTGGTTAAATGTTTACAAACCGGTACACGTACTGTGACTGCAGTTCCGACTCACGAATGGCAATGGTATTTGTACCTTATACACCTACTAACCATGTCGATTATATTTTCAAGTGCGATTAAATTCTTTCTACGAGATAATTAACATTTGATTAGTTCTCTAAAAATACTAGACTTATTTGATCACATGTTTGTGACTCAAGGTTAACGTCTTATGTGTTCATGAAAATGAATATTAAGCTTTCAAGTTCAAATCGGCTAGTTTCGGCTAACCATGTTAAACATAGTCTTTGTACATGGTTCGGCTACGGTTTCACCTAACCAGATTGTATATCTTGTTTATGTCAATCAAATTCATCTAACAGTGGATATTGTTTGCTTGGTTCCAAAGCTATCTTAGCTTAACCCTAAAGCAACCTATGCTTTTGAAAAGGCGAGGGTACCCAAATATACCTCAAGCTAAAAAATTTCCTACCTAGAAGTCCTTTATCCGAAAGTGATTGTCTATGGACTGAGTCGAGACAGTACAACTAATCGGTTCACACTTCGTGTGATCATCTATGGATACGAGATCGAGACAATACAACAACAAAGTATGTTTACTTGATACAAAGGTTCAGACTTAACCAAACACAATAGGATTGCTTATCAAGTAAATAAGAATTAACTTTTGTGTAAATGCGGAATAAAAAAGTAAATGACACAACAAGATTTTGTTAACGAGGAAACCGCAAATGCAGAAAAACCCCGGGACCTAGTCCAGAATTGAATACTCTCAGGATTAAGCCGCTACACAAAATTACACTAACTTCGTATAGTTGAGACCAAGTAACTAACCCTATAGTTCACCTAGTTCCTTCTGTATTCCCACGCCTCCAACTTATAAATAAGTCACGTACTTAAAACAATTCCTTTGGTTCGTATTCCAAACAGTAAAGGAACAACAAATCTGTTTGGTATCAACTCTATTCAACCAAGTGATATGAGTCGGACAAAGGCTCTTCCGTTTATCTCAACGTAAACTCCTTCGCCAGGTCCTTAGATCTATCTTATATTAAATTACCCAAAGGTAATCGATTAAGATTAAACCAACAACACCTTTAATCGGAAGAATCGTGTTGATGTCGATCTACTCAAACAATCAATCAAATCTACCACGAGGATAAACCGATTATCAATTGGATCCTATTTTACCGAAACAAGTATTGTGCACACCAAAGATTATAAAACCCAAGTCAGATATTCAATATCTTCTTTGTCTTCAAATCTTCTTAAATCTTCAATAAAAACCTGCACACAATCACTTGATTCTCTTGTGATCAATCACGCACAGAATGGAGTCTGTTAACAATGGATTATCACAAGATCGTCTTTAGAACTAACAACAGTCTAAAGATCCCTGTCGAAACTCTGAACTAGTTTGAGTGGATCTTATATCAGAAGATAAGATTCTCAAGAATAAACAAACTAGGTGCAATCAGATTTCAACCATCGTTAGTCAATCAAATCAATTGAAAACAAAAGATAAACCGCAATTATCTAGTTTACCACCAACGGTACACGCTATATCTTCTCAATCCCAAAGAAGACTTTAAACTGACCAGCCGTAAGAGATTTCTCCTAATTAGGTTACTCTCCTCTCCGAACAGGTGTCTAAACCAGTAACAACAACAAAAGAGTAAATCTGTTGTTACGAAGGATTAGTTTGCTAGAAAGGTAAACTTCAAGTATTTATAAACAAGGAAGTTTGGACACCAAGGAATTTCCAAAACCGAAAATATTCTCAATATATTCATAAAAGCACATATTTGGTTTTCTTAATTCCTGGAAATGCTCTGTCCAAAAATAACGATCGAAATCTCTCGGAAAATCTAATTAGTAAATGCACATTACTAATTATGTAATTTCCCTACAAAATGAAATTAATTACCTTACTTAAAAGATTCTTAACTTACTTCTGTTTCGATCCTGGGATTCTCTTCCCTTAGCCATTAAGGAATATCTTTGAACAATTAAAGAAATAAACATTCACAACACGTGTTCAAAGTTTGTCGACATCTTAACTTTGTAAGTTCTCTTTCACACTTACAACCTTGAAACCGATTCGCCACACTTCCAAACAAGTTTAGAATTGGTTCATCTGACTTTTAAGAACTGTGTGATTGATCAAACCAACATTTAATCACAATCATGGGTTTACGGTTCTACCTCCATGTGAGTACTGTGCATAGTCACACTAGCTTTCCAAAAATTCGGTTGACTAGGTACTAGGATCGGTTCACCACATATATATGGTATCTAACTTATATGTGTTGCACATGTCCATAGGATCGGTTACCCTTTGCCTAAAAACGTGTTGCACATGTCCATAGGATCGGTTCCCCTTTATGTTATAAACCTTGCTGCACCATATACAAGGATCGGTTCCCCCTTTCCTTTTAATTGGTCAGACATACAAAATCCGATCATACCACATGTGATAAGATCGGTTTTACTAATAAAAGTTATACCAATACATAAGTCAGGCCTTTGTGAATAGTTCTACCAAGAACACAACAAGTTGTGAGCGGTTATACTCTATCACACATATTGGTTGTTCATAAGATATGCAATGAATAACAAAACCAATAACACCCGGAAATTTCCTTTTCGGTCCACAAACAAGTTTATGAACTTACTTCCTTAGAACACATGTAAACATTGTTCCCTAGGATGAAATCCTCACCTCATACCCATACATAATCACAATAGCATTCAAATGATTATGGCGATGTCTTATCTACAAAGTTTAATGGTTAAGCAATAAACCTCGTATTGTATTCCTTAATACTGTGTCTATCTAGAGTTCAAATATGCTTCGCAGTTATGTTTTCAATTTGCACGACTTGAAAGATACGTTAGGGAATGAAACAGTTCAATTCAAATGTCACTAACCTCAAGTGGAAGGATGATTGTTCTCGTTGGATCTCCTTGCTTCTTCACATCTTCAAGACTTCGCAATACTTGTAATGTCTCGTATCCTAATACTTTCAAGCTAACCTATACGAAGTTGACTCTAGTACATAATCAAGCGACGCTTAACATGAGTTTTGGTTCACTAAAATATGACGACCAAACTTGACATACCAACGCTTGGTGGGTTCAACCGAGCAATGCTCTAACAATCTCCCCCTTTTTCAATTTTAGTGACAAAACTCTTACATCATATGGATAAACAAATTATAAGAATTCATTACAATCCGCTTGATTCCCGATTCAACAGCACAGTAAAACTGCTTACATTCAATCCTTGAAAATGCCGTTGTTGACATTACAATAACAAAGCTAATACTACCCCTAAGGAAGATAGGTAGATATTTAATCCACACGTCTTTGTTATACCAATTTATATGACATGTTACTCCCCCTTAGTATGTGCTTTCACTATTTCGTTAGATAAAACATTCAAGTACCAATGTTCTTTTCCCTAGCGATGCCAATTAATATAAAATCAATGTCAGCATCACCTGTTTACTCCATATATTTCTCCCCCTTTTTGTCAAAAAAAATGAAAAGAAACGAAAAAATAAAGGACAACACAAAAAGAATATTACATATCTCAGAATAGACTTGCAAACCTGTAGAGTTAGGCACGAGGGTTCCACACATCACGTTCTGATAACCAATATCAAAACCGAAACTACAAGTAGTCTTATTTTGATATGTTACCAAGGAAACAATTGTCTGAAACAATTTTTCCAATTTAGTTTAGCAAACCAAAAATAACTAAGCACATTAGTCCCTTTGCTAAACCGATTATTCAAAAACAACCACTTAATTCGATAAGACCAAAATAAAGATAAACTCCATTTTTCTCATCAGGTTCTAATCATCCATAAACTTAGACCTTTCAATTTTAAACAAGACAAGTACTAGGTTAGTTAACTAGCATTCATTGTTTAGGCATTCGATTAGACTTGAATAACTAAAACCTCACTTTGATAAGACAAGCTAAGATCAGAATTAACTTAGTTTCTTATCCGGAATAGAGTTGGACTAAATAACTCATCCCATACACAAATTATTTCGTTAAGCCATAAATAATTCATACAAACCAAAATAAATCAACTTGTATAATTATTTACCTCAATCGGAAGCAATTGAAACAACATAGATATTAAAAGCACCGCAACTGCACCGTAATTTTGTAAGCCTAAACAATTGATACCATACAAAAGCAAGATAACTTTCTTAACCGGAACCAATTGAATCACACACACATCAATTGTACCGAAATTTTGTAAGCCTAAACAATTGATACCACACAATAAAGCAAGATAACAATAGTTTTTCTTAACCGGAACCAATTGAAACACACATCCACACACACATCATGGAATAAATATCAATTGAACTGAAATTTTGTTAAGCAAAAGCAACAAATATATATAATATAAACTCGGGCTTTTCTTAAACAGGAAAAAAATTAACTAACAAGATTGTTACCTCAAATTTCGCATCCACTTCTCCAATATGATAGCATCTTCGTCCAGGGAGAATTGATATCGAAATATCACCACGTTGTCATCCTTATGCATAAACAAAAGAATAACAACACACCTCAACCTTTACTAGAGAAAGGTTGAAAACCGGTTTTAACAATTGCAAGCAAAAGTTGAAAACCGTCGAAACACATATGCTTTTATGATAAACCAAAACCGATTCAACATATAGTGACTTTTTCACATATTGTTTCTATCAGAACCCCTCATGATCCTTTGATAAAGCCTACCTACTAGGGTTAGAACTTAATCCCGCTAAATCAAAAAGTCACCCAAACCATAAGGGTTCACAATATATGAGATCGAATATTAAGGTAGTAAAACCGAAATCAAACATCCCATAAACATACATAGGAATAAGATAAAAGCAATTGAGCAAAGGCTATGTAAACCGAAAACTATCACAAGAAAAATTACTAATCAAATAATTTTAATCATAATAGTTTTGTTCATAATAGACCAATACAATCAATGAAAGAAATTAAAAATTGATGTCTATTCTCTTTTCATTTGTGAAACTCTGAAATTGACTTTTTAGAGTTATCAACCAATGCTGAAACCTATCAGCAGATTTCACCAGATTCCAATCATCTTCTATAATCACGTCTATATTCAAGGATTACAACATTGTCATTGACTTCCTTAACTTCCTTTCTCAAATCCTTTTCCATGTTCCTTACTTCACATAAAATTAGATCCAACTTTAGTGAGATATTCTTGAGAAGATTATCGTTGATAGAAGAGATCTCTTCATTAGGAACATCATGATGAAGCTCTGGAGAAGAATCAGAATCTCCATCAGAAGACTCAAGACGAATTTTCTTGTTTGGAAACAATATTGTCCAGACTTTTTCCGTTTTGCGAGAACTGCAACTAGAGTGGACATTTTGACAGAACTCTATGAAAATAAGGCAAGATATTTTTCCTCTTATAAGTTTTAGAACTTTTCTTCAAAGATCTTTGAGAATATTTTTCATAATTGAAAAATCACCTTTTTTTTTAGAAATATTTAAAGCTAAATATTTACATTTATATCCTTACAGTATATTATCAAGGGTAACACGTAAGGATTCATGATAATCGATTAGATTATCACAATTTGATTGTTGAATTTTATTCCTTAGAAGATTTCAACAAAATGTTTGAGCACTTTGATTCACTTCTTAATCTCGTTGTGGGATCATGATGCTCAAAGAGCTTATTCTCTTGTTTCGAAGAGATTTTCGATCTAGGATTAGATCTTGATTTTCTGGTTTTATACAGTCTCTCTCTCTGTTTAGTATTCAAACATTCAATTTGAAAATGCCCACTTTGTTTGCACAAAAAGAAAACACCAGACGTATTGCGTTTTCTGGAATTGGATCCCTCATATCTCTTTATTCTTACCTTCTTGTTTCTTGAATCATTCAACCCAGGTGATGAATTTTCAAGGAAATTGAGTCTCTCTCTCAATTTATGATTTTCTTCTTTCAACACCCTAATCTTATCTTGACAAGAACGAATATCAGAAATGAGTTTAGATACTTGTACTCTTTCAGAGCATTGAGTAACCTCGATTTTCTTCAGACGCTAGTTAAATTTCTCTTTATCATTCAGAAAACTCTGTTTGGGTTGATCAAGCGATGACTTTATTTCGGCAATGTCAGATTTAAGAAGATGAGTTCTTTTATCTTTACACGGAAATGATTTTTCGAAAATCAAAGGAGTGAACTCTTCACGAGTATCTATGTTTGAAAGGGTTTCAGAATCATAAATTTCTGCAATGGTTGCAACATGATCTAACTCATCAACTTGATTATTCTCATTAGGACAATAATCAAGAGTGGTAGTATAAGAATTTCTTCTCCACTGCGTGTCATTGGTTGGAAAATCCGGAGAGATATGGCCAAAACCTTTGCACTTGTAACATTGAGGAATAACATCATCATCATCCCAGGTGTCTTCACATTTATGTGGAGGAACACTTTTCCCTTTTGACATATGTGCTCCTTTTTGCGGTGTCTCAACAGTTTTTTGAATCATTGAGTAATAAGACACAAGTGATGGTTTAGTTCACCTTCATCTTCAGTAAAGAGATCTTCATGATCATCGAAATCTTCCGATTATTGAGTCGAAACTCCTTTTATGGATTTATAGCCCAGATTATCCTTTTGTTTAGACAAATTTTCTTGATCAAATATCTTCAGTTTTCCAACTAAAGAACTTCTAGATAGAGACGAAAGATCATTAGCTTCAACGATTGCATGTTTCTTAGAATCGTATCTTGATGGCAACGATCTGAGAATCTTGCATACTATATCTTTTTCAGAAATAGTCTTTCCTAATGAGAAAGAAGCATTAATTATCTCAGGGAGTTTAATTTGAAACTCCTCAAAAGTGTCGTTGTCATTCATTCGAAGGTTTTCCCACTCGGAAGTGAGGGTTTGAAGTCTAGATTCTTTTTCTGAAGAATTTCCTTCGAATACGATCTGAAGATTATCCCAAGCTTCTTTCGAAGTCTGACATGTTGACACGTGATGTTGTAAATCACGACTTACAGCATGAATAATAACATTCAAACCATCTAAATTCTGCTTTGCAAGTGCCTTTTCTTCGTTCGGAAACTTTGCTAAGCGTTTGAGCTCAGTTTCTGAATTTTCTCTCTTTGGAAGAGTATAACCATCGACGACTAATAACCAAGTATTAAAGTCTCGTGATTGAAGAAAAGATCTCATAGATAGTTTGTTCCATTAAATCTTGGCGGTACGTTAATTGAAGTCGATTCATGAGAACTCGAGTTCATTCTTATAGGTTGGATCGCACCAAACACAGATTGTTAGAGATTTTAATGTTTGCCTGCTCCGATACCAATTGAAAAGGCGAGGGTACCCAAATATACCTCAAGCTAAATTTTTTCCTACCTATAAGTCCTTTCTCCGAAAGTGATTGTCTATGGACTGAGTCGAGACAATACAACTAATAGGTTCAAACTTCGTGTGATCGTCTATGGATACGAGATCGAGACAATACAACAATGAAGTATGTTTACTTGATACAAAGGTTCGGGCTTAACAAAACACAATAGGATTGCTTATCAAGTAAATATGAATTAACGTTTGTGTAATTTACTTTAATTATAATAAAACAATTATAATGCGGAATATAAAAGTAAATGACACAACAAGATTTTGTTAACGAGAAAACCGCAAATACAGAAAAACCCCGGGACCTAGATCAGAATTGAATACTCTCAGGATTAAACCGCTACACAAAATTACACTAACTTCGTATAGTTGAGACCAAGTAACTAACCCCATAGTTCACCTAATTCCTTATGTATTCCCATGCCTCCAACTTATAAATAAGTCACGTACTTGGAACAATTCCTTTCGTTCATATTGTAAAGGAATAACAAATATGTTTGGTATCAACTCTATTCAACCAAGTGATATGAGTCGGAAAAAGGCTCTTCCGTTTATCTCAACATAAACTCCTTCGCCAGGTCCTTAGATCTATCTTATATTCAATCACCCACTGTCGAAACTCTGAACTAGTTTGAGTGAATCTTATATCAGAAGAGAAGATTCTCAAGAATAAAAAAACTAGGTGCAATCAGATTTCAACCGCCGTTAGTCAATCAAATCAATCGAAAACAAAAAATAAACCGCTATTATCTAGTTTCCCACCAACGGTACACGCTAGAGCTTCTCAATCCCAAAGAAGACTTTAAACTGAGCGGTCGTAAGAGATTTCGCCTAATTAGGTTACTCTCCTCTCCGAATAGGCGGCTACACCAGTAACAACAACAAAAGAGTAAATATGTTGTTACGAAGGATTAGTTTGCTAGAAAGGAAAACTTCGGGTATTTATAGACAAGGAAGTTTGGACACCAAGGAATTTCCAAAACCGAAAATATTTTCAAGATATTCATAAAAGCACAGATTCGGTTTTCATAATTCCTGGAAATGCTCTGTCCAAAAATAATGATCGAAATCTCTCGGAAAATCTAATTAGTAAATGCACATTACTAATTCTGTAATTTCCCTACAAAATGAAATTAATTACCTTACTTAAAAGATTCTTAACTTACTTATGTTTCGATCCTGGGATTCTCTTCCCTTAGCCGTTAAGGAATATCTTTGAAAAATTAAAGAAATAAACATTCACATCACGTGTTCAAAGTTTGTCGACATCTTAACTTTGTAAGTTCTCTTTCACACTTACAACCGTGAAACCAATTTTCCACACTTCCAAACAAGTTTAGAATTGGTTCATCTGACTTTCAAGAACTATGTGATTGATCAAACCAACATTCAATCGCAATCATGGGTTTACGGTTCTACCAAACCAAGTTTTGGTTCTACCTCCATGTGACTATTGTGCATAATCACACTAGCTTTCCAAAAATTCGGTTGACTAGGTACTAGGATAGGTTCCCCACATACATATGGTATCTAACTTATATGTGTTGCACATGTCCATAGGATCGGTTGCCTAAAAAGGTGTTTCACATGTCCATATGATCGATTCCCCTTTCTTCTATAAACCTTGCTGCACCCCATACAAGGATCGGTTCCCTTCGATGTACTGCACCCATTACAAGGATCGGCTCCCCCTTTCCTTTTAATTGGTCAGACATACAAAATCCGATCATACCAAAGGTGATTACTTAAGATCGGTTTTACTAATAAAAGTTGTACCAATACATAAGTTAGTCCTTTGTGAATAGTTCTACCAAGAACACAACAAATTGTGAGCGGTTATACTCTATCACACATATTGGTTGTTCATAAGATATACAATGAATAACAAAACCAATAACACCTGGCAATGTCCTTTTCGGTCCACAAACAAGTTTATGAACTTACTTCCTTAGAACACATGTAAACATTGTTCCCTATGATGAAATCCTCACCTCATACCCATACATAATCACAATAGCTTTCAATTGATTATGGCGATGTCTTATCTACAAAGTTTAGTGGTTAAGAAACCTCGTATTGTATTCCTTAATACTATGTCTATCTAGAGTTCAAATATGCATCGCAGTTATATTTTCAATACGTACAACTTGCAAGATACGTTAGGGAATGAAACAGTTCAAGTCAAATATCACTAACCTCAAGTGGAAGGATGATTGTTGTCGTTGTAGCTTCTTGCTTCTTCACATCTTCAAGACTTCGCAATATTTGTAATGTCTTATATCCTAATACTTTCAAGCTAACCTATACGAAGTTGACTCTAGTACATAACCAAGCGACTCTTAACATGAGTTTTGATTCACTAAATATGATAACCAAACTTGACATACCAACGCTTGGTGGGTTCAACCGAGCAATGCTCTAACAACTTTGAATGTTTATAAAAGGGGAATTCCAAGCAACTGGGATCTTTGAATCCCGACACTACTTTTTGGTGTGTTCTAGTTGTATCAAGAGTCGTCCTCTCCAGAAACCCTTTTTGGGTTTAGCGACGACAAAGAATCCACAAGGATTCATGAAGCCAGGTACAATTATCTTTTATCCTGATAACTCGAGTATGCTGATCTTGTTCGATTGTTGATTTATCACTTGAACAAGATAGATAGAAATCATAAAGTTCTCTTCGTCTCAGACTTTGTGATTCCGCAAGTTTTATACCTGTGAGGTGAATAATAATCTAGGCTGCACTTCGAGTTGCATAAGTCCGAATTTTGAGGTTAGCTAGACTTTATCTATTGATATCGATTTCAAAACAACCTTAATCAAAATCCATTTTGATCATAAATAAAATCAATTATATATGATTAATTTGTGGTAGGCATATTGGTTCAAAGTCTTCAGTTGAGTTGAAGCAACTCTTAGTTGGTGTGACGTCATCTAAGGGATCAATTGCGCGGAGTCCTGCTGGGATTCAAGAGGCGTAAGGAGCGCGACTGTACCTTAATCGGTGGGATACTTTTTAGGGATCAACTACATTCCAGAACGAAGTTAATTGGTAGTAGGCTAGTGTCTGTAGCGGCTTAATACAGTTTGGTGTTCAATCTGGACTAAGTTCCGGGGTTTTTCTGCGTTTGCGATTTTCTCGTTAACAAAACTTCTGGTGTCTATGTTATTTCTTTTTCCGCATTGTATTGTTTTTTTTTACAATTGAAATATCATAAGTTGTGCGTTGATCAATCACAGTAGAAACATCCGAACTTGTTTTGTTGGATACGACTTGATTGGTTCTTGGATATTGGTCTTTGGTACCGTCCAAGTTATCTCTTTGTAATTAGGTTCACGGATTTTGTTCTATAAACGTTTTAATTCCAAGAGAGAGAGATAACTATAGAAATTATTCCTTTATTGAGTTTAGCTCTCGGAGTTGTGTTGAGTTTGTCCATATAGATTGCCTACGAAAAATTTGGTGGTGTATTTTTGTACCCCTAGTGTTTTCAGAGTTCTGCTGTGATTCAAGAGGCGTAAGGAGTGCGACTGTAACTGAATTGATGTGATGGTTTAATTCGGTCTCATATACATTCCAGTCTGAAGTTAATTGGTAGTAGTCTAGTGTCTGTAGCTACTTTAATACAGTTTGGTGTTCAATCTGGACTAGGTCCCGAGGTTAATATGCATTTGCGGTTTTTTCGTTAACAAAATTTCTGGTGTCTGTGTTATTTCTTTTCCGCTTTATATTGTTTATCTTTATGTTAGAGCACTGCTCGGTCGAACTTGCAAGCATTTCTATCTCAAGCTTGTTAGTCAAGTTTAGTGATCAAAACTATAAGTCTTGATTTATATTCTACTTATAGCTATGTCTCGGACTAGGATAGATTGTGTAGTTGAGCTTTATACTTCACGACCTTCATCAATTGAAGACGAAGAACTACTAAGGAGAGTTTGTAGAACTTCATCAACAAAAGGTATGTGGAGACTGAAACTCATCTATCACTCGGAAACTCTATTTCTACTCTATCTCCTATTTGAGACAAAAATCGTATAACTATATAGTATTCGATTTATACACATTTGATATTTCGAGCTGAGTTTAACTCGCTTACATATTTCTCGAATTATGTGTTGGTAAGCTTTCGCTTTAATCAAGTTCATCTTATATTCTTGACCAAAGTCAAATGATGATCATGTGAAAATCACCTGGTAACATCTTATATGATTTGTGTGAGACAGTATTTTGATGTAGACTCGGGATGTTTCGTATTGATCATTTAATCACTTGAAAATTGCTTTGAAGCTAATAGTTTGTATGAGACAGCTATTGTCGTCTTCTAAGAATGTTTCAATGATTAAAATGGAGTTTAGAACACTTAACCTTAGTTGGATTATAAATATAGTATGCGTACTGGCATATGTGTTGATCCAAGACCGGTGAAGTATGCGTACTCGTACGCGTACTAGCGAGGTCAAGTGAAGTCCGGGAGCCTTAGTATGCGTACCCGTACTGGTGAACTTAGTTGAAGTTCAGGAACTTTGGTATGCATACCCGTACGCGTAATGATTTCAACTGATGTTTGGATGTGTGACATTATGCGTACCCGTTTGCATACTGTCGAACACAGTCCAAGTCCGGCTACTTAGGTATGCGTACCAGTTTGCGTACTCGAGTGAGATACGTTCTAAAATCAGTTATGTCATGAACCAAAACATTAATGTAATAAGGAATGCAATCTTTTGCAAACCGTGGCTATAATGTTCATGAATCGATTCGAGTGAATCAAACCGATTTTGCTTCAACTGTATCTTGTATACTTCTATGAGAATATAAAAAATTGAACAACTTTAGAACTAGTTTCATTTGAGTCATTTGAACTAGTTATGGTTAAGATGAATATGGTTAATATGAAAGTGTTCATATGGCTAACTTTAGTTAACTATTGTTGATCCAACAAGGTGTACACGTTTAGGTACGGTTACTTATACCTAAACGAAGTCACTTTTCATTTGTGTGTAACAAGCTAAGTTTGATCTAACGGTTGAAAGATATTAGCTTGAGCCTAATCAGGTTTTCATCTAGCGTTGAATATTCAATGCTTTGTTACCAAGATAACATTGATTGCAAACCCTGATTTGAAAACTATATAAGGGAGAAGTATAGTCCCCATACCTCTTGTGTGATACTAGTTACGACTAGAGTCGATTCTCGTTTAACCTTAGGTTTTTTCCAAAACCCTGTAGCTTAACGACTTGAAGACTTCATTGGGATTGTGAAGCCAGGCCCAACTATTTTCTCTGTAGTTGCATGTTCTGATCTTGATGTTTTTTATCGTGATTGAGTACTATCTTCTCTACGATTTGCTCGAGATTAATCACCGATAGGCAAGATAAAAAGAAGTCACAAACATCTTCGTCTCATCGTTTATGATTCCACAATGTCTTGTTTCGCTACCATACGATTAAGATTATTGTGAGGTGATTGATAATACTAGGATGTTCTTCGGGAATATAAGTCTGGTTTATCAATTGGTTCATGCTCACCTTGATTTATAAAAAGGCGGAACAAAAGTCATAGGTATTTCTGTGAGAGACAGATTCATCTATCTCAATAGACTTTTCTGTCTGAGACAACTTGGTTTATTAAGTCTTCGACTTTGGGTCGTAGAAACTCTTAGTTGTGGGTGAGATCAGCTAAGGGAATCAAGTGCGTAGAATCCTGTTGGGGTTCAGAGACGTAAGGAGCGCAACTGTCCGTTGATCAGTGTGAGATTGGTTAGTGCTCAAATACATTCTAGTCTGAAGTTCATTGGTAGTAGGATAGTGTTTGTAGCGGCTTAATACAGTGTGGTGTTCAACGCTGGACTAGGTCCCGGGGTTTTTCTGCATTTTCGGTTTCCTCGTTAACAAAATTTCTGGTGTCTGTGTTATTTTTTTCCGCATTATATTTGTTTATATAATTGAAATATCACAGGTTGTACGTTAAGTTCAATCATTTCTTGAATCCGGCCTTTGGGTTGTTGATTTAATTTATTGACACTTGGATATTGGTTTGTGATACCGTCCAAGTTATTTCTCTTATTCAATCGGGGACGCAAATTCCTATTTGTTTGATTGCGGATTGAATTGGGAAATTGAGATATAACTCTTTGATATACTTTTCTAAAGATTCAGTCTGACTGTCCAGTTGATTCTCTTGAAAGTATATTGGAGTTTTCCCATACAGATTGATAAGCGAAATATTAGGTGTGGTTGTTAGACCCCCGCTTTTTCACTTTATAATTGAAATATCACAGGTAGTGCGTTAATCAATCAAAGTAAATACATCCATCCTTGTTTGTTGGATACCACTTGATTGATTACTTGGGAAATTGATCTTTGGAATCACCCAAGTACTCTCACACGAGAATCAGGTTCACGTACTAGTCCCTGTAAACTTTCTGATTCTGAGAGAAAGAGATATAACTCAAGATATTGTTCCTTGATTGAGATTCATTAAGTTGAAATCTCAGACTTGTGTTTAAGTTTGTCCATACAGATTGCCTAAGAAAAAGTTGGTGGTGTATTTTGGTATCCTCGCGATTTCAATTGGTATCAGAGCAGGCAAACACGTTCAAGACGTAACAAGTCTGTGTTTGAAGCAATCTGACTATATAGACAAGAGTACAATCTCGATAAATGTACCGCCAGCATTCGATGTCACAAATTACTTATGGTGGAAATTTGTTATGTGCCGACAATTGTTGTAGACGGAACCACTGTTGTGAATCCATTAGGAAAATATAGTGAAACCGAGATAAGTGCTGCAAAGCATAATTCTGACGGGTTAAATGCTATTATCCACGCTATAAGCCCAGATCTTCAGCGCACTAAGTCTAAATATGATTTGGATATCTTAGAAACCGTACTTGAAGGAGATACCTCAGAGTAAGAAGCTAGGCTTCAAAACCTAAATTTTGACTGGGAATATCTTCGTACGACTGATGAAGAATTGTTTGATGAGATTAATCAAAAGGTGTATGGTATTGTTAATGCATATTATGCGTTAGGGAAGACTATTCCCCAAAAGCACATTGTTATGAAAATTATCTGATCTTTACCATCAAGATACGAGTTTAAGAAACATGCCATCATGGAAGGAAATAACCTTGCTACACTTTCCAGAAACTCTTTAGTTTGAAGTTGAAGATCTTTGATCATGAACTGCAATCCAAATCCGGTAAAGTATATTGCGTTCAAGGCACTGAAAAACACTAAAACTCTCAAAAGTGAAAGTGTTGACAACTCTGTGGACAATCTTGTTGATCCTGATTTTTCAAATGAAGATCTTGATCAGTTTTATTAATCACAAGAGAGTTTAGAGAACTTCTTAAGAATAGAAATAAACGGTTCAATAGAGAAAAGCCTCCAATGTCAGCTAAACCACATAATCGTATTTCTGTTAAAAACGAAGACTCTAACGATACTGATGATGAGTATATTCCACTGCGCTTCAAGTATAAAGGGTTTGGTCACTTTGCTAATGAGTATCCAAATCGTTAGAAATACACTTGCAACAAGAGTCTTGCTGCAACACTTGATGAAACATCTGATTATTATGACTCCGAAAAATATAATGGATCAAGTGTAGCACTCTTGGGAGAAATTATCAACTTTGATGAGTGTACCAATACTCATATCAGGATGCTATAAATTTTTCGTATACTAATGAAAATTATGTTCATGTTTTAGGTACCCTGTGTTTAGCTGCTAATGTTGTTCCTGAATCAATCTCCAAACCCACATGTCCTTATTGTTCCAGTGAGGGTCACGGATTCACACAATATTTCAAGTACAAACATAAACTAAGGTATGTTAACAAACCCCAACGAATGGCTAGTCGTTTGGAAAATGTGCTTAAACTTGTTCAAAATTCCAATTCTGAGGTATGCAAAGTTAACTCTTCTTATTCTAAAAGATTGATTGATTCTAAGGATAAGGTAAAATCTCAAACTAAGAGAAGAATTTGGGATAAACGTTCTGTATTGAAGGATATTACAAATTCCTTGCAGGAATGAGAAACCTAATGCTCACTTTAACACAATTTAATTGTGTTAAAAAGTGCTTCTTGTCTCATGTGCCCTTAAAAGATACAAGAACTATGCACATTAGGGTTTTGGATCAAATTTGAATATTATTACTTGGACGTCCATCTTTCATTTATTCAACTAATGGTACTGAAAATTTTTAATCTATGTAGAAACTTCAGGAAGGATAAATGTTACATTTCACTTTTCTTCGGTTTTGTGTATCTTTTCTAGTACGTAAACTTTAAAGTTCCGAAATCATGCATGGTAAATATCTTCTACTTCAAGAATCTTATCTATTTCACAAGAAGTTTTATTTGTTGAGCCATATATTTGTGTTTCACAAATCCATTTTATTCTTACAAATCATGGAGGCTCCACGCACAATATCTTCTCGTGAAAACTATACTCAAATGGTTGTTGATACTCATCCAACTAGAAAGGAACAAGAGATGTCCCTTCATTTTGTCTCATCTCTTAAAAGGAAAAGGAAGAATAAGAAGAAACCTAGAGCGGATCGCTCAAATCTGAAAAGATTTGAAACTCTTCTTGAAGAGCTTAAGAAAACCAAGAAGGAGGTGCTGGGACTGAAGAAGATTCTACAAAAATCTCTCAAACTACAAGAAGTACTTGTCAATCAACAACCTACCAGGTTTGCAGGAACTAACTCTTTCATTCATGAACTATATGTTCTTATGCCCGTCGTTGATAAGGAGTTTGGAGATCATAAAGAATTTTTCAAAGATTTTAAATACTAGGAAACTTCTTATGAGAATTTATTCTTGCTTTTGAGAAGGGTAACTAGGGTTTGGTATAACAAAAATTATGATTACACAAGCTATTTCCAACGTTTTTCATCTTGCATGTTTTTAGACTTATTTATTTAAATTATAGAGTTTTTGGAAGATAAACTTGCAGTATGTAATCGATATTGGTTTAATTATTGCAAAAGTCTTATGAAATATATGTGCCTTTACATTTTAGTGAATCGAGCTGATATTTCAAACATGCTCAGAACTTAAATCTATTATATTTATTTATAAACTGAAAATAAAATAAACTCTTTGATAAATTTTCTCGCAGAATCGATCTACTTGTGATCACACTTTTGTGTTATTACTGCATCATACACTCCGTAATATTTTTTTACAGTCACACCAATTAAAATTATCTCTTTGTTCGTAATTGGCATTGAGATTAATTTAATTCGATATTTAGGATACAAATCCATGTGATTTGTTAATGTCCAAAAAAATCCCTTATTTTCCAAAGAAAGGTCACTCATGTTGTTTTCTTGGGAATGACATCAAATGGGGGATAGTTCTTAAATGAACTTGTGCTTAATTGATATATCTTTGTGGGGGTGTGTGGCTGTGGAATTTACAGGGGGATAATTGTATTCATTACGATCTCATGATTTTCGTACCTTTGCCAATTTTTATTGACAAAAATGGGGATAATTAATTAGTAGTTTCTCACTACATACATATGGTTTACAGATCTTATGTAAGGGGGAGTGAGTCAATAATCTATAGGTTTCACCTATTATGTATGCAAAAGATGCAAGTATTGATTTAGGGGGAGAAACATATCACCGTAGTATTACTTAAAAAGTTGTGATACAATTGAGCTTTGGAGAAGATAATAATATTATGTTTCCGTATAACAACGATTGAGAATATTTATTTTCAAAGTTGTTGTTGCTATGCACATGAATCTTCAACAACAACGATGCTAAGTAGAACACGTTCAGAATCATTGCAACTTGACGTAACGAAGAGTTCAAGGAGTTGAATAAACCAAGGAACTCAAGGCATGATGGATTCAAGGAGTTTTACAACTTTATTTTTTATCCATATGTATTGATAGTTTTGTCACTAAAACAGACAAAGGGGGAGATTTTTAGAGCATTGCTCGGTCGAACTCACAAGTGTTTCTATTTCAAGCTTGTTGTCAAATTTAATTGTCAAAACTGTATCTTGATTTCTAGTCTACAATTAGTTAAATCTCGGATTAGGATAGAAGATGTAGTTGAGAAACGGACATCACGGCAGTCATCGTTGCGTTCTACCATTTGAAGGCGAAGATCAACCGAATCTTTTGGAGAACTTCTGCAATGAAAGGTAAGTGAAGATTGAACCACCTATATCTCAAGTTATATTCAACTTTCGATCTGTGAGACGATGTCGCATAACTAATTATACTATCGCAAGCATATCAAGAATTTCGAGTCAAGATTCATCTTGTAATTAGCTCTCGAAATATGACTAAGCTTAATGAATATTTGTTCATACTTGATGAATTTTGTTTAAGAACAATTTATTGTTCGCAATCAAAATCATGATTCAAGAATTATCATTCGAAAATAGCCTGGAACAGTGATATGTGTCATTGATGTTATTCAGGAATGTTTCGAAGCGATTTAAAGAGAAATATAGAACTACTATAAATTTGGATACAAGATAGTGTACATATCAGTCTTACAAACTGGGAAAACTGTTATAAGTTTGAAGCCGTAATACATGTACTCAGTACACGTAACAGAGTAGCTATATGACGACAAATAGATTTTTGGTATGCATATTAGTATGCACACCTTTAAACGTCTGTGTACTCGCGAATCCGGATCGGTATGCAAACCAGTACGCGTATTAGAAAAGAATTGTTGGTTACGGAAGCAGTTTGGTATCCATACCGGTACACGTACAACAAAAGTTATGTGGACTCCGGAACTTGGTTATGTTTAAATGGTACACATACCACAAAAGTTCCATGGACTCCGTAACTCGGTTATATGTAAACGGTATCCATACCAGTACGCATACCAAAATATTTATGTGAACTCCGGAACTCGGTTATGTCTTAAGGTTTACATACTGGTACACTACCATGACATAACTGTTCAAAAACATGTTAAGTATTTGTACCTTGTACGCGTACTTACCACGTAGATTAAATTTATATGAACATAAAATTATTTCTCCGAGATAATTAGCATTTGAATAATCTCTAAAAACACCATAGACATATTTGATCACATTACTGTGACTCGAGTTAAATCTTTAGTGTTTATCAAAATGCTCAAGCTTATAGTTCATTTGGCTAGCTTCGGCTAACCATTCATGAGCATGGTCTTGTACAAGGTTTAATTACGGTTTATCCTAACCAGAGTGTATATCTTGATTATGTTAATCAAATTCAAAGATTCATCTAACGGTGGATATTGTTTGCTTGGTTCCAATGCTATCTTAGCTAAAACATAAAGCAACATATGCTTTGAATGTCTATCAAAGGAGAACCTCAAGCAACTGGGATCTTTGAATCCCGACATTACTTTTCTTGGTGAGTCCTAGTTACAGAACTAGAGTCTTCCTCTTCCTAAAATCCTTGTAGGGTTTAGCGACTACAAAGACTTCATAGGGATTCGTGAAGCCAGGTCCAACTATTTTTTGTATTGATAGATCGAGTATCCTAATCTTGTTCGATTATTGAGATGTTCACTTGAACAAGATAGATAGAAATCATCAAAGTTCTCTTCGTCTCAGACTTTGTTGATTCTACAAGTTTAATACTTGTGAGGTGAATAATAATATAGGATGTACTTCGGGTTTAGGATTTTGAGGTTAACTAGACTTTGTATATTGCTGTTGATGGTGGTTTTTAGCTTAGGGTTAAAATCGTAAAACCGTACAACTGACATGACGTCACTATGACCATTATCACATTTATTGAATCGATCAGCATGCCTACGTAAGAATTACCAGGGTACCTTTTTTTTATGTGTCATGTTCCACGGCAGAACCCTTAACTTTGACCGATATCATCTAAGCCAAACCCTAGTTCTCATGCTACCGCGCCAAGGCATGCCAACCATGCCAGCCGCACCACTGTGCCAATGGAAAACCATTCCAGCCGCACCACTGTGCCAATGGCAAACCATTCCAGACGCACCACTGTGCCAATGGCAAACCATTCCAGCCACATCTCCACGCCAAGGCATGCCAACCATGCCAGCCGCACCACTGTGCCAATGGAAAACCATTCCATCCACGTCTACCGCGCCAAGGCATGCCAACCATGCTATCCGCACCATGCGCCAATGGCATGCCAAATCCTTGGCCCCAACCATGCTATCTGCACCATGCGCCAATGGCATGCCAAACCCTTGGCCCCACCATGCCAAGCCAACCGCGCCTTTCCTTGGCCCCAACCATGCTAGCCGCACCATGCGCCAATGGCATGCCAAACCCTTGGCCCCACCATGCCAAGCCAACCGCACCTTTCCTTGGCCCCACCATGCCAAGCCGTCCGTACCAAATCCTAGGCCCCACTATGCCAATCCATCCACTCCATTGGCCTTGGCCCCACCATGCCGGCCTCCCCTATGCGGCTACCAAAACGAAGGCGTGCGACGATCAACGGCCACCCTCCCATCCTAGATGAAAATCCTAGCCGTCCAAGGTCGCCAAACAACGCATGGTAACCTTTGGCCCAAAACCCTAGTTTTGGCCACACCAAGGCATGCCATGCCACATGTGCCAATGGCATGCCAACCACCTTGCCACGCCATACCATGCCGGCCTTCCCCATGCGGCTACCAAAACGAAGGCGTGCGACGATCAACGACCACCCTTCCATCCTAGATGCAAATCCTAGCCGTCCAAGGTCGCCAAACAACGCATGGTAACCTTTGGCCCAAAACCCTAGTTTTGGCCACGCCAAACCGCGCCAAGGCATGCCATTCCACATGTGCCAATGGAATGCTAACCACCTTGTCGCGCCATACCATGCCGACCTTCCCCATGCGGCTACCAAAACGAAGGCGTGGGACGATCAACGGCCACCCTTCTATCCTGGATGCAAATCCTAGCCGTCCAAGGTCGCCAAACAACGCATGGTAACCTTTGGCCCAAAACCCTAGTTTTGGCCGCTCCAAACCGCGCCAAGGCATGCCATGCCACATGTGCCAATGGCATGCCAACCACCTTGCCGCGCCATACCATGCCGGCCTTCCCCATGCGGCTACCAAAACGAAGGCGTGCGACGATCAGCGTCCACCCTTCCATCCAATATGCAAATCCTAGCCGTCCAAGGTCGCCAAACAACGCATGGTAACCTTTGACCCAAAACCCTAGGTTTGGCCACACCAAACCGCGCCAAGGCATGCCATGCCACATGTGCTAATGGCATGCCAACCACCTTGCCGCGCCATACCATGCTGGCCTTCCCTATGCGGCTACCAAAACGAAGTCCTGCAACAATCAACGGCCACTTTTTCATCTAAGATGCAGATCTTAGCCGTCCAAGGTTACCAGCTAACACATGGCAAACTTTGGACCTAGTTTGGTCGCGCCTAAACAAAGCCAAAACCCTAACTTTTGGTCGCGCCTAAACTGGGCCATATTAAATCCATACTTATCATACTTTCATTCCACTGGCTACCAAACGAAAGGTTGCAATAATCAACGGCTACCTTCCTCTTAAGATGCAAGATCTCGACCGTTGAAGGTCACCACCGAGCCGGAAAGTCTCCCAAGCTCAACTTTCCAGACAACAACAACATGCTACATGTTTTCCACGAAAACACTCGAGACATCAACACATGTCACAAACTTGGGGATGCTCATTGGGTATTGGTTTGGCGGTTTACAGCGTGCGGCGTACACTACGCTCGTTATAAGAAAGTGTCATAAGGATGAGGCGGTTAGTAAATACAGGGAGTAATGGTGAAACACTTTCTTTTATGGAACATCAATTCCAAGCGTTATCGATTACCACCTCTTCCCATTTACTCACCCATTTTCAATTTCTTAATGAGACCAGAGTACGTTTCACTTCGACTTGTATAAATAGGCATTACCTATTTCCACCGAACAACAAGTTCAGGTCAGGAGGATACAACACTTAGAAAACATTTGCTAGCTTTCCATCTGTTAGCTTCCCACTTTCTGATACAAGTCGTGAAACAACTACTCTTCCAGAATCAACTATTCTGGTCTCAAAACTTTCTTCGCTTCCCTCCCCAAAACCAACCCTTCTCCTTCACTTTGTGACCGAAGTAAGTCTGGAACGACCATTTCTTGGTTTAGGCCGGATTTGTACAGATTGATCTCTCGAATATAAAGTACTCCCTTGTAGTACATTGTTTAGGGTTTAAATTCGTTTCTCACCCACATACTCGAAATTACCAAAATCAGCAGAAACCGTTTTCACCCTCAAACAATTGCTATCAATTTACATCACCTTGATCTATGATCAAAAAGGAAATCACACATATAGGCTTATCAGTGGGAGGCATATTGGTTAAATTCTTCAATTCAGTTGAAGCAACTCTTAGTTGGTGTAAGGTCAGCTAAGGGAATCAATTGCGCGGAGTCCTGCTGGGATTCAAGAGGCATAAGGAGCGCGACTGTAACAGAATTGTTGTGAGGGTTTAATTCGATTTCAGCTACATTCCAGTCCGAAGTTAATTGGTAGTAGGCTAGTGTCTGTAGCGGTTTAATAAAATTTGGTGTTCGATATGGACTAGGTCCCGGGGTTATTTTGCATTTGCGGTTTCCTCGTTAACAATATTTCTGGTGTCTGTGTTATTTCTTTTCCGCATTATATTGTTTATCTTTATAATTGAAATATCACAGGTTGTGCGTTAATCAACCAAACCATCCTTGTTTGTTGGACGCGACTTAATTGATTACTTGGGATATTGATCTTTGGATCACCCAAGTACTCTCACACGAGAATCAGGTTCACGAACTAGTCTTTGTAAACTTTCTGATTGTGAGAAAAAGAGATATAACTCTAGAAAGTGTTCCTTGATTGAGATTCATCAAGTTGAATTCTCAGAATTGTGTTTAAGTTTGTCCATACAGATTGCCTAAGAAAAAATTGGTGGTGTATTTTGGTATCCCGCGATTTCAATCATCACAGATACAATACTTATAGAAAAACTTGAGTCCTTACTAATAACATTAAATAATGAAATGGATGACTTTTTGAGGAGAAGTTTTGGGTTTTTTCCGCTCTTTCATGTTTTGTGTGGCATGACAGCCGCATTGACCCTTCTCTGGTAGTGTGGATATACTTGGAACATTAGAATCCCTTTGCATATTTTTAGTTTTTTATTAGGATGGGCACACAATGCCAATCTATTTCTCTATCTGACCCTTTATTATTGTTAGTCAATTTAATGATGCCTCCTTCTAGTGTTAGGTTTCGTACTTGGTATTATTTTACCCATTTGACTGCTGATAAATCTTCCGAGATCTCAACCATAGATGCTGATGTTTCTTTAGTTGGAATATAACATGCTTCACTAAAGGCATATCAATAAAGTCACCAGATACAATACTCCACTCCACTTCATTAGTACACTTTATGGACGAAGCATCGAAGTTGAAAACGAGGGTACCGGGTACGCCACCCATTTTTAAATTACCAACTTTTAATAAAACTGTCCGTGTCGGATCTTATGGAAAAAGAGAAGATTAAAA
The DNA here is from genome assembly GCF_003573695.1 of Papaver somniferum. Lineage (NCBI taxonomy): Eukaryota > Viridiplantae > Streptophyta > Magnoliopsida > Ranunculales > Papaveraceae > Papaver > Papaver somniferum. Next base: position 114,297,218 of record NC_039359.1, on the reverse strand, counting down.
ACAATACAAAGTTATTAACAACACATGTTTATAGTTTAACTATGAAGATAAACAGTGTAACACACAAATAAAGTAAAAACAATATACAAAGATTTTGATAAATAGGAAACTACTTGTTGACTATGAATTTTTAATAAGGGACAAAATAATAAAATCATAGTTTTGTATATCTTTGACCCGGCTTCAGACATATATATGAAGTTTATATTTTATAATTTAGAGATAAAAGGGTTACGATATAAAAGCTCTTGATCATGTAACATATTCAGAGCATAAATATGCGACGTCAATATTAGAATCTCTTTGATGAGTTTTCAACAATCTGCATTATTTAATCATTTAAACTGTGCAAATTCAGTATCCACGTTTGTACAAAATCGAGAATGATTGAATATCTCCTAAGATGGGTTGACCACTAGTATAGAGCAATAACGTGTTCAGGATATCACTAGTGTTGGTCGTATTATTCCCCAAGGTGTTCCATGACTATACAGAATAAATATTCAGAATGAGTATGATGCTTTTACCATCTCATACCTCAATTCTCGAATCAATTTAATGCTCCTAAAAAGATTTCTAGAACGATTAATTAATTCATTCGAGTGTTATATTCATCAATTGAATTCCTAGAACATATTCTATTTTCACCATAATAATTTATTACGTCAATGCACGGCTTCTTGCAGCTGAATTCTATGAGTTAATAATGAATATTCGCCTTTTGGGTGTACGAGAAACTACCAAGTAAGCTCCGAGAAAATAGTGTGGGAGTATTTAGTAATAATGCATAAACGAGCACGTCGAAACATGGACAAACGAGAATATGAAAAAACCTAAAGAGGAGAGAGAAAATAAGAAAATAAGAAGAAAAAAAGATGTGCGGGACCGGGCTGGCCGGCCGTGCCGCCGGTGCCTGGCCCTACCCCCATATATTTTTATTTTATTATTATTATTTCCTTAATCCATTGCTTCCTCATTCAAGCAAACTTTTCCATATCTTGTCAAAATTACTCAATTCACCATATGGTTAACAAAGCAAGTGGTCCAACAACCATTAGGTTATTACATCATATAATATATTTTAATAATTTCAAATATTGGTCTTTAGATAAAAATCATATTTCCTCATCCGAGTAAAACCAAAGTTTCAGTCAAGATCAAACTCTTCAAAATAATGCTCAAATAACCACCAAAAAATACCAAAATTCTCAAGAATGGTTAGCCGTCGACATGGTGGCCCGTGCACAACCATGCTCGGTCCTGCTTGGTCCCTTTTTCTACCATGGACGGTCCATCACACATGATGATTAATCATTCAATTAATCCACTGCATCTATGTTGGTTTATCCTTCTTACACCAATTGGAAAATCATCCATATCACTTAGACAGTCCAACCACCAATAGTCGGTCCTCATACCCATTGGTCGGTCGTCCATTTCCTGGATCCATCACTTGCCAAATTAGGGTTTCATAATTGATGCCATGCAAAGCATAATTCTAATTAGGTATGAGCATCAATGATTTTTATGTTGATCAAGCGACCAATATTTTAATTAAATTATTCGGTCTTGCTACCAATATTTACAGTGGTCGACAGTCCATTATTTCATTGGTCGATCATTCGTATTCTTTGGTCTGTCTACTAATATTTTAATATCATAATCTCTGTTTTGTCATTCGCACTACTCATGACATGGTGGATCGAGGATGAATATTCAACAAGTGACTCAATACTATTCATTTTCATGTGATTCCCGTCAAATGCTTGACACATCAAAATACATGTTGGTTCATGATCGATCCAACAATCTTATCAGACCTATGCTCATTAATCCAAATCATTCGAGTATCATTGTTTCCTCAGTTGGCACGATGATATGTCACAATTACCAATAATCCATCAGACTCAACATCTAAACATCATCGTTGTCCAAGCAGACACCTTATGCTCAATTCATTATAATGATGTATCACAGGGCAATGTCACATTCGTCATTAAGAATTATGCTCGACTCATCAAGCTAAGACTCACAGTCTATCTAAGTCAATGATTGACCAAATAAATACTCGTCTGCAAAGAAGACTTCACATGAGACATCAATCATGTCACATGAGGGGACATTCAATAGGATTTTCATCTGGCGACCTATAACACGTGCGATGTAACAGTACATCCATGATGAGAAATGTGAGTAAGTCTGCTAGCAGTTGAAGGAGTAAATAGGGTAGTGGTTCGACAATCAACCAAGTCTCCCTTGCAATGCATAATTTGTTTAACCACAATTTCCCATTTCCCTAATCTTCCACTCCTCTTCAACCGTCACACTTACTGGAGATCAATGTGTTAACTACCTGTGGTACAAACAGGTCCTCGGCCTATGATACGAACAACTTAACAGAACTTAACGTAATCCAACTTATGACAGTCAATCATTATCACACAGAAGCTCTTTCTTGGTTTAACTCACAGAAATCTTCTTCAAAGCAGTTCAACACATCTACTTTAGAGGAATAAAAATATGATTCCTTCCGTTGGATCCGGGAATATAATTGCATTTCCATCTTTGGTTGGACTTGGAGGAACGATGAAATGGAATACTGTTGCCTGGTAATTAATTTTTTATTTTTACCCCTGAAGCACCCTGAAATTAGCTGGTTAAAGTAACAATCGGTTCCTAAAAGGAAAACAAAAAAAAAATCGGTTAAAAAATATGCAAACATATGCTAGGGCTGGCCCCTTGAAACAAAACTAAATCAGAGAGGGAAATGTTTGCTGCGTCAACAAATTACACATTGGGTACTTCTCTTTCAACTCCCTCTTCTCAAAACCCTTCGAAAAACCCTAAATTTCTTACAAATTGGATTACCAGACTTCTTCTTCATCATCTCTTACTGATCTGAACTGAGCAAAGTTTGGGAATTTACCTAACATTACAAAGTAAGGTTCACTTTCTTCAACTTTCTTGATTTTTTGTGCATTTCTTTTTCCGGGTTTTATTGATCCTTTAATACTTAGCTGAACTAAGTTAAGAAACGATTTGATTGAACATGGATTTTACTAGGAGGAGAAGATTATTGAAGAGAGGATCTTCCTCTTATTGTAATCAATAAGAACAAATCTATATTTGAATGTAGAAACTACAGTACGTTTGGGTGTTATATTTGAACACTCTTTAAGGGTTTGATAAAATGCCCCAATGGAAAAGTATCCACTGACATTTTGATGTATTTGGGTACTTCGTTGCTGAAGTTAAAGATAATATGAAGAAGAAATTTGTATGCTTTATTGGTTCTAACCATGAATTCAATGGTTCTATTTGGTCGAAGAATCAGTTTAAGATTTTCAAATTATCGGTGTATTTCGCGGTTCATTTGCGATGATAGCAGCTTTAGAAACAATGGTTGTAAGAGTGGTGTTTTTAGTGATGAGGAGTTTAATAAGAGAAGTTCAGTATTTGGGTTTGATTCGGATGGAAACGATATTGTAGAAGAGATCTTAATAGGGGTTCCGTCGTCAAGTAACGAGGATGAAGAAACTGATGGAGAGTATTTCTCGTCTAAGCGGAGGTTATTACCTGATTATGTATCGGATACTGATAGAGTGTTCAAGATTCTTCAACAAGATGGGATAGGTTTTAATACCATTCTGGAACTTAATAATTTAGGGTTGAATGTCTCGAACAATCTAGTTAGAGAAGTACTTTTAAGGATTTTAAAGAGTGTCAATCATACTAATAAGTTAAGGTGTGCTCGGCTGGCATACAAGTTTTTCAGGTGGTCAGGTCAGCAGGAAAATTACAGGCACACTACGAATGCGTACCATTTGGCTATGAAGATATTTGCAGATTGTCAGGTACTTAATGTCATGAAGAAAGTATACTATGAGATGACAGAGAATAATTATCAAATAACAGCAAGAACGTTTAATATATTAATAAGTGCTTGTGGTGAGGTGTGTAGTGCAAGGAGCACGATAGAGAGTTTTATCAAGTCAGAAAATTTTCACCATAGGCCATTCAAACATTCATTTAATGCCATTTTACATTCGCTTCTTGTGATGAACCAATACCAACTGATAGAGTGGGTTTACAAGGAAAAGCGAAATGGATTCCCACCTGATATTTTAACTTATAATATACTTTTGTGTACAAAGTATAGGTTGGAAAATTTTGATCAGTTTTATGCATTGCTTGAAGAGATGGGTAGAAATGGGTTTGTTCCAGATCTTCATACGTACAATATCCTTCTCCATGTGTGTGCAAAAGCGAATAAACCGGTTAGTGTGCTTCAGCAGTTGAATGACATGAGAAATGCAGGTTGTGATCCAAGTGTTCTTCACTTTACCTCAATAATAGATGGCTTTGGTCGTGCTGGAAATCTGTTTGCTTGCGAGCATTTTTTCGAAGAGATGGTAAAGACGGGTTGTTTGCCTGATGTAGTATGCTATACTGTCCTGATTAGAGTATACATTGAGGCAGGAGATCTCGAGAAGGCCCAGGATAAGTTTGATGAGATGTTTGTTAAAGGACAGCTACCTAATGTATTTACATATAGTACTATGATTCGCGGGCTTTGTATCGCAGAGAAGTTTGACGAGGCACATACCATGCTTCAGGAAATGGAATCCAGAGGTTGTAATCCAAATTTTGTAGTGTATAGTACTCTAGTGTATCATATGAGAAAAGCTGGAAGATCGACTGAAGCTGATGAAATAATAAGACAGATGGTGGAGAAGGGGCGCTATACCCATCACCTCTCGGAGTTCAAGATGTATAGGTATAGGCATTGAAGCTTTATGTCGTGCATTAGCTGCAAGATAAGTCTTTGGAGTGGAACTCATCTAGTAGAGGCTCTGCGATCAAGTTTCCTAACTGAGTGAACATTCGTATCTGCTTCCTCTCTTGGATTAGTTAGAAACCAAGTCCCCCGCAGAGAAGCTCGCAGCAACAAATGGTGAACCTGGACCATATTGAAGAAGAAAGGAAAACCCCTCCCAATGCTAGTTGCAATTGTTGGGAAGCATGGGTCTCATTCTGACAGTTTGATTATAAAGCTATATCAATTGTGGATTGCACATCATTGAAGGCTTGGATTCGTTGCCAGCTCCAGCACTACTCTTACAGAAAGATCAAATTCAGTATGGTATGTCTTTCCAACAGCTCGGAGCCTTTGGATATAAATTCTTCTTCTTCCACATCTTGGGTTTGTCTGGTCATATTTGAATACTTGGCATGCTTGTTCCTTGAACCAGGTCCCATAACCTCCATGGGATGCAGAACTCTTCTGCGGGTAATTTTCAGTTCTGACATCTTGATGCTCGTGATGAAATCTTGTTAGTTCATATTTACTATCTGTATAGCAGCCTTTCTTCATTCTTGGTACAATGGAATTTTTTATAGTGTTAGAGAAACAGGAATCCAGAATACAATGTGAGATTTAAATTTTATATTTTTGGAACTCTAAGGTCTGTGACATTGTAACAATAAAAACTAGAAAAAAAAATAATCAGAGGATTGATTCACCAAGGGGACCAATTTTCTTTCTTTTGGTGCGTTTAGTAGCTTGGATAAGTTCATCCTAGGGTGATGTAATTTACTTTTGTTGACACACTAACCTGGTTCTGTTGAAGTAATGAGTTTTTTTTTGTTTAATTTTCTTTAAGTGAAAAGTTTATTGCAACCTATGATTCTACCAAGTATACTGGAAATTTTGTGCGCCTTTGTTTTAGTTTGAAGTGACATTTGAATGTAGCTATCAACAGTTATACAACTAACTAGTTTTTGACTCGTGCCATGCAGGAAAGCTCATATAAATTGCATAACAAAATAAGATTTTATGGTGTTTTTTTTTTTTTTAAATATTATCATGTAAAAGGTTGCATTAAATTGTATAAACTCTTTATTGGGCAATAACATGTGGGTTATAGGAGATTTCAATGTCACTTTCTGTATACATAGGACTGAAAGGCGTTGGCGAGGTGCTGCAAAGGAGGTGGAAGGAGTGTGGTAAAATTAACCTCTTGATGTTGTTAGACATTTGTGAAGGGCAGACCTTGCGGGTAGAGCAGTCTTGAGAGAAGTGATGACTAAGGGCGTCCACAATGAATGAGTAAAAGATGGACCAAAAATAAATTTGGTTGAAAAACCAATCGCAATTGAATGGAGCAAAACTAAATATGGTGGGGTTTTTTTAGAGTTCAAGAGTAAATTTGGTTCGAAATCCGGGGTAAAACTATATTTGGTCGGGCGGAAATTAAAAGTGCGTTTGACACCAGGCGTAAGTATAATAACCATTTGAAATGGGGCGTAAGTATAATAACCGTTTGAAAATGAGGCGTAAATTTAAAATCTGTCCAGTATAAGCATACGTTTAACCTTCACCCTATCAGGCGCGAGTACAATCTTCGCCCCACCATCAGGTGTAAATATTATCTCCGCCCCATGTGGGGCGAACATATTATTAACGTTTGTATTGGGGAATTAAACATATACAACAAATGGGGCGAACTTTTAATCTACGCCCGTCTTACGGGAGGGCATTGCAGCAGTCGTTTGGTTTGGGGAGTAATTATTACGTTTGTCTGGTACCAGACGTGAGTATTACCTACACCTAGTTCAGGCGCATACAAAAACGTTTGCCGGCCAGTGGGATGGAGATTATATGTTCGCTCAGTTTCAGGCGTACATCAAACCTGCGCTTGACTATAATTTGCTCCACACTCGTTGAACACCCACAAACCCCCACAGAAAAAAAAACAAAACAAAAAAAAAAAAGTTTCTAGTTTGCTTGTATGATTGTGGACGCTCTAACGGATCATAGTGGTCCAGACCACTGATGAGTCAGTAGTTTGAGAATTTCACCGGTTTCATCATCTACTCCGCGTCTTTTTTTTTTTTTTTGGTGTTTCTCCTGTTCGCTTTGTCCTGCCTACCGTGTGCTAAGTTGACGATTATGTCCGTGTATTTGACGGATTCCGACTCCCCACATAGTACTATGTTAGCTACTCTGAATGTTGTTGCTGGTTGAGTTGCTTGCCTTGTTTCTGCCGCTGCTTGTATGTGCTTCCCCCTGTCGGCTATGTATTATCTTTGTCGTCATCCTTAGTTGAATCATGCGTAGTAAATGTCTACACTGATTTGTCTCGTGCCTCATGTATCCATGGTACTCACATCTACATCTTAAATTCTTGCAATGGTATGGTTGTCTTCCTATGGATACATTATAGCCCGTTATTTTTCCAAGTCTCTCAGTATGACGTCTATGGGAGCATTCAACTCTGGGTAAACTTTGTCTTCAAACTTTTTGTTGTGTTGTCCATCATCTTCTTATAAAGGCTTTGTTTTCGCGTTTACTTCCATGTGCCGTCTGCCGTGGCCTGCCTGGTCCGCGCTTCTCGTCTGGCTCCTTCCAGTTGTTGTATTTTGCATCTGTCCGCCTTTTTACCTAGGTCTTCGAGTGTGATGAAACTTTGTTGTTTCTTTCTTAGTTCACCTAATTCTTCGATATCTTGTTCTACTATTGCAAGGTATAGGTCCGAGTTGATGTTCAATCCGTTAATGAATGATTGAATTGAGATTCTGTCATCTACTACTCCAATTTTTGCAAGTTGATTCTACAACGTCCCACGTAACTCCACAACGTCTCATTTTCCATGTGCTCTAAGTGAAACAGTGTCCAGACTGGGGTCTGAAACTCTCGATTATACATGAATTGTGTTGCGCCAAAGCCAGCGGAAGCGTTTAGGTTTGCACTACTACGAGGTAGCTCAATATCGCCAAGAACACAATCACACACACAAGAAGAAAAAGTATTTAACGAGGCTGAATTCTCGGGAAGGAATAACAATTTTATATATCACCGTATAGGTTGGAATATACAAAGCTCAAGCAGACAAGAAGAGAACTCTTTCTAGTTCTGGTGTGTTTTCTCTAGTTCTCTCTGTGGCTATTTATACACATCAATAGGAGTGGACACATTCCTTAACAAGGATTACTTTACTACAAGTATATGGTTTCCTAACTTAGCTCTAAGAGACAAACCTCTTAAGCTTCTATACTTAGGACACAAGTACTTGGTTTCCTTAACCAACTAGATTTCCTAATCTAGTCCTTGACCGACCTACCAACAATTCTCCACCTCGGATCATGCATTCAAGCATGAGACGATCAATAGATGAAATCACCTCCATCTTCCAACGTCGATTGAACCATCATTGGCTGCCTACGTATCCTCAATAGGAATCAAACCCGAACGTAGTTCTCTCAAATGGCGTTGCTATAAGACCTACACCATGTTCCTAAGAACCTCTACCCAAAAAGGGCCTTTCACCAAACCGAAAGGATGTGGATCAATTTCGAACAATGTCGAAATTTGATCCTAGATACTACTTTAGTCAATATATCAGCTGGATTGTCTTTGGTATCGATCTTCACAAGTGCAATGTCTTCTTCTTCAAGAATTTCTCTCACAAAGTGAAACCGTATGTCTATATGTTTGGTTCTAGCATTATGCACTTGATTCTTAGCCAAATAAATTGCACTTAGACTATCACAATGCACAGGCAGTTGGTCTTGTACAACTCCTAAGTCATCTAGTAAACCTTGTAACCATATATCCTCCTTAAATGCCTCAGTCACTTCCATATACTCCGCCTCCGTAGTTGAAAGCGCCACAGTAGACTGCAAGATTGATCTACAACTTACTGGTGCCCCTGCTATGGTAAATACATACACTGTAGTTGAACATCTCTTGTCCAAATCACCAGCATAGTCAGAATCCACATACCCAACACACAACTGATTGTTACTTCTATCCTTCACAAACTTCAAGCCAACATCAACTGTACCATAAAGATACCTCAAAATCCATTTCACAGCATGCCAATGTCCCTTACCAGGACAATGCATATAACGGATGACCATACTAACTGCATGTGAAATGTCCGGCCTTGTACATACCATCGTATACATCAAGCTACCAATAGCCTCAGCATATGGGATTTGGCCATATACTTTCGCTCTTCTTCAGTAGTTGGAGACATACGTGCATTCAGCTTAAAATGAGGAGCAAGGGGAGTACTTACATATTTAGTTCCATCGTAAACACCAAACTTCTGTAACACTTTCTTTAAATATGTCTTTTGAGACAAACAAACTTTACCCTTCTCTCTGTCACGTTGAATCTCTATAACAAGAATCTTCTTAGCCGCTCCCAGATCTTTCATCTCAAACTCAGATGACAACTTGCACTTCAAATTATCGAACTCTTTCTTGTTATTCGATGAAATCAGCATATCATCGACATAAAAGAGCAAATATATGAAAGACCCATCACGTAGCTTCTTAAAGTATACGCAATGGTCATAGTGACTTCTTGTGTATGTTTGGCCTATCATAAACTGGTCAAATCGCTTGTACCATTGTCTTGGAGACTTCTTCATCCCGTACAACGATCTCTTCAATTTACATACACAATCTTCTTTTCCATCAACTTTGAACCCACTCGGCTGAGTCATATAGATCTCCTCTTCTAGATCCCCATGTAAGAACGCCGTCTTAACATCTAGCTGAACTAGGTCTAAATCATATTGTGCTACCAAGGCCAACAAAATACGGATTGATGAGTGTTTTACTACCGGAGAGAACACCTCATTGTAGTCAATCCCTTCTCTTTGGGAATAACCTTTTGTAACTAACCTTGCCTTGTAGCGTACTTGATTCACCGAAGATCCTTCTTTCTTAGCATATAACCACTTGCAACCTATGGCCTTCTTACCGTTCGGAAGCTTCATAAGAATCCATGTGCCATTCTTGTAAATAGACTCCATCTCGTCCTGCATTGCACCTTCCCATTCTTTACACTCTACACTGCGTACAACTTCTAAACAGGAAGTAGGAGTACCGTCTTCAACAACTGGTAATGCATAAGCAATGTAATCATTTATCCAACCAGGCTTCCTGGTTGATATTATCGGTTTGCTGGTTGATATGGTCTCCGTGACCGTAGCTTCTGTATCTTCTACTGACTCTTGTTCCTCTTCCTCAACAGTGTCACTATCATTTGGAACTTCAGTAGATACTTCTCTTGCAGACCCACTGTCTTCAGATGTATTCTGAACAGATACAGACTTAACTGGAAGTGGTGGAGTTGCATCAATCTCCACCTGCTGCAAAAGCTCATTAGTACTGGTGCTTCTGTTCTCCACCTGCCGAGAACCCCAAGACTTTACCATAGACATCTCATCAAATGTGACATCTCTACTCATGACTATCTTCTTCTCAACTGGATTCCAAATCTTGAACCCTTTTACTCCACTCTTCATATCCACAAATATTCCTTTTACGACATGGCTATCAAGCTTGTTTTCACTAACATGATACCACGCAGGACAACCAAAGATATGAATTGAGTCATAATCATAAGCTGGTTTACCAAACCACTTCTCCATAAGAGTTTTACCTTCTAATGCAGTTGATGAAAACCTATTAATGAGGAAGCACACATACGTAACTGCCTCAGCCCAAAACACCTTACCTAATCCAGTATTAGATAACATACATCGTACCTTCTCCAGCAAAGTATGATTCATGCGTTCAGCTACCCCATTCTGTTGCGGTGTCTTCTTAACTGTGAAGTGCCTCTTTATCCCCTCATCCTGACATACTTGCAAGAACGGATCACTCTTGTACTCTCCATCATTGTACGAACATAGTACTTTGATCTTTCTTCCAGTTTAAGTCTCGGTTGCCTTTTTCCACCTCAAAGATTTCTAGGAATTCATCCTTATGCCTCATGGTGTACACCCATACGCGCCTAGAATAATCATCAATAAGCGACAAAAACCAATGTTTCCCTCCCAATGATGCATTCTTGGAAGGACCCCAAACATCTGAGTGAACATAGTCAAGAACTCCACTAGTATTGTGGATAGATGTGCCAAAGATTGTTCTTGTTTTCTTGCCCTTAACACAATGTTCAAAAAATGCTAACTTGTAGGAAATAACACCTTTCAACAAGTCTTGTTGAATCAACCTATGCAATGACTTCTCACCTGGATGTGCAAGTATCATGTGCCATAGCTTCGTCTTCTCGGTAGCTGCTCTCTCGATGTGTTCAGAAATAGATACATCCCCTGTTATTGTACTCCCAATCAAGTAATACAAGTTATGATGACGTGTGCCCTTCATGATCACCATATATCCAGATATTACCTTTAGAACACCATTTTCAGCGACTATCTTATAGCCCTTAGCTTCTAAAGTTCCGAGTGAAATCAGATTCTTCGTTATGGCAGGTACAAATCTTACCTCTTTCAGCTCTCTAACCATACCATCATGTATCTTGATACGAACACAACCAATCTCAATCACCCTGCAGGTATGATTGTTTCCCATACGTACTTTTCCATCAAGCTCTTCAAAACTTGAGAACCAGCCCCGATATGGACATATATGATATGTTTCTCCAGTATCTAATACCCATGTACCATATGTAATAGCACAAGCTGATGGTGTCACAGTTAGCAAGAAATCAGAAGCATAATCTGATTCTTCATTACCTTTAGCAATGTTCACCTCGGTATTACCGTTATATCCTTCTCTCGCCTTACGCTTGGTACAATCCTTAGCCCAATGACCAAAGTCATGGCACCAAGCACACTCATCTTTCCGCAGTAGCGTTCTACTCTTAGAACGTCCTCTACCTTTACCATAACTACCAGTCTTCCTTCTCCTATCTGTTGAACGACCTCTTGCAAGAAACACATCATTATTAGCTTCACTTGCAAGGTCTTCACGGTCCATCTTCTTGAACTCCTCACTACGCAATGCTGTAGTGACCTTAGCGTGTGTTATCTTATCCTTGCCGTGCATTAATGCTTTAATCACGGGTTCATACTTTTCAGGAAGAGAGTTTATCAGACACAAAGCTTGTTCCTCGTCGTCGATTATCTCATCGTAGTTAACCAACTCAGCAAGAAGTTTATTATATGAATCTAGGTGCTCGGTTAGGGTTGCACCTCTCTTCATGTTATAGCGATACAAATTCCTTTTAAGATATATCCTATTGGCCACGTTCTTCACAAGGTATTCCTTCTCTAGCTTTTCCCAGAGATCCTTAGCTGAAGTCTCGTGCTGATAATTAACTCTTATTGTAGTTTCTAAACACCCTCGTATCGAAGCAAGACATAATTTATTCATCTTGTTCCACTGCTTTTCAGACATCTCCACTGACTGACCTTCTAGAGCTTCTTCTAGGTCAAGATGAACAAGAGCATCCATTACGTCTGTTTTCCATAAACCAAAGTTATTGGTTCCTGTAAACTTTTCTACCTTGAGTTGTGATCTATGTGAATGAAGTATTTCTTCTTTTGTTTCTTTATCTTTATTTATGGAATCCGAATGTTCTCCTAAAAGATTTTTCGGATCTTCGTCCCCGTCAACCATTGTTCACAAACAACCAAGTATAGATAAAAAACAGAACCTTTGAGATTTGTATTACCTCAAGCAATCTTCAGAAAAAAAAAATACCTTCACTTCAACTGCAATTCAAGTACCCGTATCCAAGAGCGTCTCCTTGCTCTGATACCAATTGTTGCGACAAAGCCTGCGGAAGCGTTTAGGTTTGCACTACTACGAGGTAGCTCAATATCGCCAAGAACACAATCACACACAAAAGAAGAAAAAGTATTTAACGAGGTTGAATCCTCGGGAAGGAATAGAAATTCTATATATCACCGTATAGGTTGGAATATACAAAGCTCAAGCAGAGAAGAAGAGAACTCTTTCTAGTTCTGGTGTGTTTTCTCTAGTTCTCTCTATGGCTATTTATACACATCAATAGGAGTGGACACATTCCTTAACAAGGATTACTTCACTACAAGTATATGGTTTCTTAACTTAGCTCTAAGAGACAAACCTCTTAAGCTTCTATACTTAGGACACAAGTACTTGGTTTCCTTAACCAACTAGATTTCCTAATATGGTCTACGCTAAATATCAAACCACGACAGACAATTAATAAATGCTTCTTTGTTTTTCCTTGGAAATCTTCATGTCATCGAATAATACTTGCTGCTCTTGGGTAATTCTCATTAGTCTTACTACTGGTAGATCGTACTTGTTGACGCAAACTTCTTATATGATCAGTATAACCCTCTCTTTCCTTACTAATATCCTTATTCCAAGTACGAGCAACACGAACATAAGCATCATTTGTCTTAATTTTCTGATCCAAAGGTAGCTTCCAATCTAGAAGCACGGTCTCGTCCTGCAGTAAATCTTTGGTGTCTCTCTTTGCAAAAAGCCGAAGTAGTTTCTTTGTTGTCTTTGAAATTTCTTTTCCTCTCTCATAATAATTGCCTCCACACTTCGAAAACAGAACAACGCCATCTGCAGTATCACTAAGGACCCAAATCTGAGCCAGAGGTAACTCCACCTCTTTCCCTTTCTACCGGTTATGCTCGGCATAAGCATCTATAGAACTCCATTCTTGAATATCCACAACAGTTGTTGATATGCAGATCTGCACTACATAGCTTCCATAAAAGCTAAAAAAAATTCTTATTAACACAGCTGTCGTCTGCTAGAACACCTAATATCACAACAAATACAAGTTGGCGACCATCATATGATGTCTGTTTTGACTTGCCACGGTCAAAAACCAAAACCATTCTATGAACTCCGTCATACTTGTTGAAAACATCATCTTTACTATGTCGAAATTTGTAAAATAAACTTATGCTAGTCTCTTTGCTGATAAGAGTATCAGCAGGACCTGCTGTAAAAACTTCATCTTCAACTTCTGAAAAACTATCGCAAAGTTCTCTACAGACTTCTTCAGGACCAAACTCTTCTTTATAAGAGTTTACGACTTCCTTCTCTTCCCTGATAAGGGTATCAATATCTTCAGGTGTAATAACAACTCCGTCTTCAACTTCTGGACAGTTGTCTTCATCCTCAACTTCTTCTAGACTGCAGTCAAGGACTGGTGGTAAGTCCCAATCGACAATGCCTTCGGTTTCACTCGCAAAGTCATCGTGTTTCTGCTCTTCAACATAGTTCATCTCTTCACAGACGAAAACATCATCTTCCTTTAATTCTTATTTTTTCTTTGTACTTTCTTTTCTACGCTTAGGCTTTCGCTTGACAGCACTTTCTTTCATGATCGCAGCTAAGGTTCTGTTAAATCTTGTATCTTAAGTTCAAGTTTAGCAAACTTTTCCTCATCTGTTAGTTTCTTCTCGACTTCTTCACTTCCCATCTTGGTTCTAATACTTCATATAGGTTGCTTTGTCTTCCCCTGATCGCGTACACTGAATTCCTGTTGAGTCCATGCACCACAACTAACCCTAGAAGTCAGAACGTGGCTTTGATACCACTTGATACGTAATCGATCAAGGGTACCTAGAGTCAGTACTTCTTTGTAGAAGTGATTAAGAGAACACAAAGAAAAGAATAATAACAGAAAGTAAATAACACAATTGTTCATGCTAACTGCTTCTTCTTTTATTGCTTAACTTCTTCTTCTTCTTAAACTGTGAAAGAAAAACTCTATTACAAACCAAAAATATAGCTGCACTCTCTCTCGTTTTTCTATCCACCTGCTAACTTCTTCTTCTTAATTGCTTGAAAGAAAACTCTATTACAATCAACAAATGACTGCTCTCCCTCTCGTCTTCTCTACCTTTCTTGCCTACAAGTCTCTCCCTTTTATATAAGTGAAAACTTGATGTAGAAGAAATAAAACTATGAGTTTTAGAACTCATCTAAACTAGGAATCCCATCTAAGTTAGGAAACCTCAAAAGCTATGAGTTTTAGAACTCATCTAAATTAGGAATCCTAATCTAAGTAAGGAAACCTCAAGTCTTGTTGATCAAACAAACTAGTCGATCAATATCTAGTATCTTCTAGATACTTACTAGCCTTAACAAGGCTCAGATGTTGCTAAGATACTCCTGTATCACTTCTCCAGTTGTTCGTTTGTTGCTACGTATTTTACTTGTCTTCTGGTGGTCGATGTCGTTACACCCATGATGGTAGTTTTTATTTATGACTGTTAACTCTCTTGTTGCCTTGTTAGTCCCATCATCATGGTTTCTTTATGTTGATGTTATTGTTTTCTGTAGCTTTTTCACTCGGTTTTTGTGATAGTTTTCATTGTTTCGAGCTTCGCGAGCTTATTCCACTTTGCTTCTTAGACTAGGAGTGATAACAAGACTTTTTACCGATTTCATAGGGTTTAGTCGAGATATTCCCTTAGTCAACGCCAACATGTAGTTGCTTAAAATCTAACCAAGTAAAAATAAGTTCACTACTAAACTAATAACATTTCTAAAGAAATACTAGAGAGAGAACTTACACTTCACTTGTAAAATCTTCCAGTTGGGGTCCTTAACTTTCAAAACAACATTACATATTTATAGGATTGAGGGTACCTGCTCAATAATCCGACCCTCCTCAAGGAATGCATTAGCTAAGTTACATACATTCTAGAATATTTTTTGACTTGGACTTGGGATTGACACCTTTACGTAAGACTAGATCTTTGGGCTTAGAAGGACATATGGAATATGGTATGCACACTTTGTGTGATACTATTGATTCATCGTAGATAGGTGCGAGTAAGTTCAATTTGGTTCTGGACGAAAATGTTTTGCGTTCAAGTCTTATATTGGGTCATGAAGCACTAGAAATATTATGGGTGGGACATTAGATTTGTCATTTGTTTTTTGGTTGTTATTACTTGTTATTGAACTAACTTGTATAGTTGTCTTCCACGTAAGTTCTTGATCATTTTATGGTCCTTTCCTTCAGATATAGGACACTCAAGACTTTGAATGTTTGACTATTACAGCGCTAAGTAGTTCCACATCTTTTGAAGGAAAAAAACTTCTGATTTTTCAATGTTAACAGACTCCATTTCGTAAGGCAAATCATTAATGGAATCAAGTCAGTTTATTACCCTTGATGATTAAGAATATTGAAGACTTGAAGTTCTTTATGTTTCTGGTGTTAGCGTGATTACCTCCTAGACTTGATTGTCTGGGACAACAAGCAGTTTATCCTTGATAAACATGAAACTTATAGAGGTCGTCACGTTGTGTGTGAATCTATCATATACATAAGTCTTGTAATTTGAGTGAACTACTTTGATAGTTATAAAATTTTATTGATTTTATTTATCAAGGAGTTTCCGATTTGTTATATCTTGTTGATCTTGGTATCGTAAATCTGACTAGAAAATCCTTGACTCCAATTAAATCAAATACATTTTCTGGTATTATGATTGGATTAATGCATGTCTTAGCAAACAATTACTGATTTTTATTGTTTGTAATATGTCCCAAAAAAATTAAAATCATGAAATCTTTACAGAGATAAAGGAACACTTGGCAGTGGATTTTGTTAGGTGATTCACGTGTGTTGTACAAATTGGTTGTAGGCACAGGGATATCGAGGGAACTGAGTAACTAAGGATAGTTTATTTGGTCTGAACCATATGAAAATTTGGTAATCAACTTGTGTATCGGCTTAAGTATGAGTGTAATTAAAATTGGACTAGGGCCTGAGATTTTCATGCCTAGTAGTTTTCCTTGTTAACAAAAATGCTGTGTCGTGTGAGTTACTTTATTTTTCCGCATTATACTTGTAATAGTTATTTTAAAGTAAATATACTTGTTCGTTAACAAACATCTTAGATCAATCCCATAATCTATAGCCTAAGTGGTTTTGTAAATTATATCCAAGATCACCTTGTTAAAATAATATTGAGTCGTTATTTTTCTGATAAGATTATATATAACATATATATATATGTAGTGCGTCTGATATATTGCAAAAGAATTTATAGTATACTCGGTACCCTCATATTGTCAATTGGTGGTAATAAGAATAGGCAAGCACGAAACTATCTAAAAATCCGCGTTTGATGCGATCCAACCTGTAGATCGTGTTTGGCACCTTTGACAACATAAAACTTAACTAGGATAGAGTTTTTTCTTACTTAATTAGAATTATCATAAAATAGTTTAGCAAGTTGTCTGTTCGTCCATCAAGTTTAGGATTATCATAATAATTTCGTTTTTAGCACAAAATTTTTAGAAAATATTTGATTTACTTATTATTAAATTATTTTATTAAATAAGTTTGTAAATAGAAAATATAGGAAAAATAAACATGAAAAATGGGTCAAGCGAAAAAAATTAGGATATTACATGTTTTAAAAGCCAGATAATTGATTATTCTGGGTTAGGATTTCGGTATACTGGATATTTGAGAGAATCGTGAAACATTACTTTTTCAGCTTACGAAATTTAAGGAATGTTATTCCTATCCAAACTTAAAATAAAAAAAAGACAAACATGTTGTAACAGTTATTTTGGAGATAACCCAACCTAGGATGGGATATCAAAGGTGCCAAATACGTATGTAAAGACGCGAGTCATAATAAGCTAAAAGGAAAGCTTAGAAAAATCTCAGTTAACATATCACAATATTTGATGCATGATGTCCAGAAGTTGCATATGTAGTTATATCATCATCTCATGATTCTCCTCAAGATAAGATGGTTGAAAGTTCATATTATGTGTCTAACGAGTCTGATTCAGAAGTAGAAATAAGCTGAAAGAGAGTTAGCAAAATCTATCTTAAAGGTTCACAAACGAAAACTGGTGGTGTACTTGGTGTCCTCTCCTTTTCGTCTTCAAACATCTCCAAAATGGATCCTTTATCTTATTAATTTTATACGTTGATGACATGTTTTACGTCTTAGAGCATGTGGAGATTCAATGGTTGAAAAATCATATAAAAAATGAATTTGAGATGAAAGATCTCGGCGAAGCAAGAAAATAATTTGGAATGGAGATAGATAGGGAATTTGGAACTATCTTTCCTCTTAGAAGTATTATTTGAAGAAGTTATTGAAGCAGATTGGTTTGGATGACAAGTCTAAACCACAAGCAGTGGAGGAGTAGAGGTTAATTACTTAAATACCATATGCAAGTGTTGTTGGGAGCCTAATGTATGCTATGGTTAACACTAGGCATGATATTTCATAAGTTGTTAGTATGGATATTAGATCCATGGAAGGAACACTGTCATGCTGTAAGGTGGATTCTGCGGTATATTACGGGTACCATGGATGTTGGTATGAAGTTCTCACGAAACAAGAGAACTATAAAGTAGTTGGTTATAGTGATCATAATTACCCTTGTAATTTAGACAAATTTCGATCAACAACTGGAATATGACTTCGCGGTTGCAGGTAAAACGATAAGTTGGAAATTAACATTACAATCTAGTGTAGCATTGTCTACAGCTGAAGCTGAATATATGGTTTTTGTAGAAGGCGCAAAGGAGGCCACTTGGATATGAAAGGGTTGTTTGACGAACTGAGAATTGAGAAGGATCAAGTAAGGGTGTAGGCTATATTATGACAGTCAAAGTGTGATACACTTAACTAATATTCAAGTTTATCATGCTCGAAAAAAGCACATTACCGTAAGATATCACAAAGTACGAAAGGTTGTTAAAGAAAGTGAAATTATGTTAGAAAAAGATATCATTGACGATAATCCAGCGGATATGCTCACCAAAGTGGTGAATGGTGAAAAATTTAGACAATGTCTAAGCTTAATCAATATTGTGAAATTTGAAGACATCTCCAATGGTGGTTGTGCTTTCGAGCACATGTGAAACCCTATAAGGGAGTGAAGTATCTTCAGATAGGTGAAAGCAACAAAAGTTTGAACGCGATGAAACGTTCAGCCTTCATGCCAAGGTGGAGAATCAGAATAGTGAAGTTGTACTTGAAATCTTACCAAGGTGGAGAATTATTAGATATATGGGATGGATTTAGAAAACACGAAACTGATCTCCTAAATCATTTTTGCAGATCCTCAAGTTATTTTAGGAATCTGGCTTCTAAGTTATTTTAAGAATTAATTCTCAATTCAGGAATTCTATTTATAGGCAGATCATAGGCCTATCAATAGGGGTCGTAACCCTTTGGTTATTGTGAGGGGTATGAGAAGAAACAAGTTTCATATTCTCTGAGTTTTCAATAAAAAGTTTATTTGCTGCAGTGGAGTAGGTATATCACAGAACCGCTATAATTCTTTGTGTTTTTGTTTAATTTTGCATATTTTTTTTTCCAGTTTCTGTGAAAATATCTTCGGATGTTTGGGAAGTATCTTATCTTCAGTACGACACCCACTTCTACCCTGGAAGATGTTCATCATCATTACATCATAATTACGTGTTGATATGTAATTTTGGGAAGTTAGTGATAATATAAAGACTTATGGTTGACGTCCTGCTAAATTAGGAAAAAATTAATATGTGAGAATTATCACATTTTCTACTCTTAGAAATTGTATCTATGAGTTTTCATGTATAGTAGATCCAACATAATTAGTTTACTTAACGAGCTAAATATAACAGTAATCCCAACGGGATATCTGAAGTCTTAATGTGGTGTATATTCTAGATTATGTTTATGAATAACAATATATTTGTCTAATTGGGAATGAGTAATTGTGTTAATGTAAGCTTAGAATATCGAGATAAACCTAATTTAAAAAATTAATAATGTATATTCGGTTTCGGAAACGATTTATCATGGTAGCATAACAAACCTTGGTCTAAACACTATAAATAGTGGAGTTTTATTTTCATACAAACTCATCCCGTAACATACCAAGTTGTGTAGAAGTTATTTTCCAAAGAAGTAGCCTTTGATATTCGGGTGGACGAAGGATTAACTTGTTTAAATCCTTCTTCGGGTATCGAGAAGCTCTAGAAGTACCATCGGTGAGAAGTTAGATTTTTATTTAGTTTTTTCTTTATTGTACGGGTGATTAACAAGTAGTTCACTTCATATATAATAAGTTGTTGTATGTTCCATGGTCATTTTCTTCTTTAATAAGGAGCTTTGAAGATCAAGCCATACAGATTCAAGTGATTTAGAATTTGTGGATATAACTATTGATTAAAGTGATTCCAAAATTGTGCACCCCTCTAAAACCGGGGTGCGCATTCAGCCCCTCCCTATTGGAGGAATTTTTTTTAATCAGAAAACCTCTTTTTTAATGTTGTAACTCCCAATAAACCGAGACAAATTCTCTGTCTCTCTCTCTCCCTACCTCCCTCCCTATCTCCCTCGCTCTCTCCCACTCCCTCTCTATCTCTCTATCTCTTTATCTCTCGTTATTAATGTCTTCGATGTATGTAGTTAGTTTTCTTTCTAAAAAAACACAGCGTAGTTGTATGATGAGCTCGTTGGCCTATTAGAAACCTGTTCTTAATATCTTATATCGATCACAAAAAAAAAACAAAAAAAACTTGTTCTTACGAATATGTAAATCTGAAACTTTCTCCACATAAAGATAATCTCAACAAGTTGCCTTTTAATGGAAGACTATTTTTGGGGAAATTAACAAACAACATACGATTTTGGTTCCTACCAAATCGCTATAACCTAACTTTGATGAATTCACATATTGGAAAATAACCCAACTGACAATGATTCTTGTTTTTATGTGGAGAGTAACCCAACAGAAAATGGTATGGTTTCAAGAAGGATTTTCTCATCTTCAATTTTTAAAATTTTGTGGCTTAATGCAATTAGAGGAGTAGGCATTGGGATATATCAACAAAAAAAAATTAATAAAAATCATAAACGAAATACCAATAAGTCTGGTTTAATTTGTCAATCTAAAAGCCAACTAGTCTTACCCTTTTCTTCGGATTAATAGATACTCAATTGATCAAAAATTCTTATAAATGCCAGACCCAATACCAAATTCAAATAAAACTTGACACGATTTTAATCCCCAAAAACATAACCTAGTATTTTTCTCTTAGATCCGAGGAAAAGAAAACCTCTTTGAAAACTAAAACCCAGCAACTCGGGCTGTTTTGAGAAGAGTTTTGATCAATCATATCTATCTATTAGACTTTCCAACATAATATAGAATTTCCTTTGTACATTTTATTTTTCTACATTACTCTTTTTTTTTGTGTTACGAAGATCATTAGAACTTGATGCCCATAGAATCAGGTTGAAGAAACAAATGTTGATCTAATTGGAATAATCAAGGTGAACCTGACCAGGTATGTTGAAGATGAACTCATTTGGATGAAATTATGAGAATTTAGAATGACACAATAAAGAAGAGAGAGAAGTTACTTTATTTTTACTTTGTACGGAAAGTTATGTTTTATCTGGAAAAAATACATCAAAAGCGGTTTCCTGATAAACAAGTCCTCCAATAGGGAGGGCCAGAATGTGCACCCCAGGTTTAGAGGGGTGCACAAATTTGGAATCGATTAAAGTTAACAGGCTCTATTATGAGCGACTATCAATATGGGAATCAATTTATTTTATAGATGTTACATTAAATATTTAGAAGATTGAAGACTTTGAAGATCGTAGTTTTAGGAATCTTGGTTTGATTATCTGCTAAACTCGACTAACTGGACAACAATTTTTTTATATCTTTGAGTTTTCATTTAGCCAAATCTTCACAAATTATGAATGAAAACTATTACTTATTTCCACAATGATTACTATTATATTTCTGACAACTACTAGTTTCAAAGAAAATAAATATGAAGAAACATAATTAGCACTTATGCAAAGTGTATCACAAACAAGTAATCAATATTTTTATATTAGTTAGGTATATAATAACAATAGTAGTTGTGGATAATGCAAAACATCGAGGTATTGATGGTACTAACCTCTAATTGATTCTGAAACCAAAATTAGTAGACAATATTTCGATATAAAATTATTAGATTCAAGTAGATAATAGATTTACATCTAAAAAGAGATGGTTGCATTCAAATCTTGGATGCAATAAAAATCCAACAGACAGTCGCATCCAGATCTACAATAGAGATTTGTATAATTCAAATTTACTGCACCTATTAAAAGTTATTCATCCACATCTCGAATGCAACAAAGATCTAACAAAGAATGTTGCATTTCAAATCTCGAACTTACACATAACAATTTTTGTTGGATCGAAAATTGTGATGCCGACGGTTTTGTTGAACTACGTTTCATGCTTTTCGGAATCCAGTGAAAATTTTGTTTGAAAACATTAAAAAGAAACAAATTAATGATTACGAGTATAGTTTCTCAAATTTTTATTACGAGATAGTGAAATGTGATTTGAAGAGAACTACTATCATATCCAACTCACTAACTGGGATCAAATTATAAATATTTATGTGAGGAAGGACTATTATAGTCTTGCTGCCAAAAAAATTGTTTGCTCGCATCCCACTGGCTTAGCAGTTGTAGTGATGATGGTGGCAGCGGTACATGGTGGCAGTGGTGGCGTTGGTGAAGAGTTCGTATATATTTGTAAGATAATTTCTAATTCACTCAAATATCAAAAATGGGTCATGGTTAGTGAATCGAAGATATATGCTCTCCTTCTAAAAATAATTAGAAATTTAACTTACTTCATAACTCTGTTTTTATTTCTTCTAGATTTGAGTTTGATATTCATCAAATATTAAAAAAAAAATATAAAGCCAGCGGTGCATCAAAAACATAGAATGATTATTTTCGATGTAATCATATAAAATTTTTATCGTAATTTCCAAATTTGAATACAATAATCTATATTGGGTTTTTTTATTTATTTTTTCATAAGAAAAATTAAAACACAGCTGAAGTTATATCATGACTGAACCATGTATCTATACCGCGCTATTTGGCTAGTCTCAGATGACATGACCACCCGAGTTATAGGATTTTAAATTTGTAATTCATGTTGTGACGGACACAATCCTTCCCAAAATATTTTCCTATCAGTAGTGACCATTGTCAAGTTTAGTGCTAGAATTATTTTTTTGTCTCTATTAGTCGTGCTCAAAATTATAGAAAATCAGAATATCAAACCCAATCTAGTTAGATTAATAAGGCTAATCCAGTTGCTGAATAATGTCACAGGAAAAGCAATGAAACATAAACAAAATGTCATATCCATCACTCAACATCACTGACTACCACCACCAACTCCTTTTTACTCTTTGTTGCGATGCATCTTATGAAAAAACCAGTGTGCATAATACTAAAATTTGTATAATCATCCATAATTTTACAGGTATCTATGAGATAGGATGATATATCTATACAGACATATACTTATATGTAGAGCATGTTGAATGCAGTGAACTGATACTAGCAATGCAATGGGTCGAGGAGATTGAGATACAGTAGCTTGTTTCAAACTGGATGCATAATTGGTTGTTGATGCAGTTAATAAGAATCGCCAAACAGTAGCATGAGATAATTAATCTCTAGTTATATAAACTAGGTCTATATTATGCAATAATCCACTTTGGCATTGCAAATTTATAAAGACAAAATGTAAATAAGCCAGCCGATAGTCTAGCTAGCCATGCTCGAATTTTTAAGATTTCTAAAGTTTGATCTTCCACTCGTCAAGTTTTATTACTAGTACAATATTGGAGGATGCTAACTTTGTAACTCATTCTTCTCAATAATAAATTCTCCTCCTAGTATTAAAAGAAAATGAAAAAACTAAAGTTATTTGGATGCATAAGATCTGAAGCAAACAATCATCACCTCCTTTTTAAAAAAAATAAGTACTATTACTTTTACAAAAGAATCCATAATTGGGGGATACTCTCACAAATTGGTGGATACTCATAGTTAGGTGGGATTAGATTTTGACTAGGGATAGTTTTTCTAATGATGAAATGTCAATAGTGCCCTTTATCCTAATAAAAACTAAAAATACAACATAAAAAACAGCCCCTTCAGAAAATCCCAACTTAATAGTCGGCACTGATATTGATTTGAGTGCAATACCGACTGTTATAGTCGATACTGTTTTGTTGACAAAACCAATACCGACCGTGTTAGTCAACACTTGTATTAATTTGAAACCAACACCGATAGTACTCAGGTTCTTATCCATATTAACATCTAGGTATGCCGAAGAAAATTTTCTCAAATCCTTACCAAAAAAACGGATACTGGATCTGGCAACTCTTTTTATATCGGTAGCAACATTATTGGTAGCATTTGGTGCAGCCTTAATTATAGTTCTTAGAGATCAATTTTTCTGGACTCATGTTCTATAATCATTATTTGGTCATGTTATAATCGTTATTTGATCATATTCTCTTGTTTGTGTTCTTGCAGTTCCCATTCTTTGTTCAAATGGTTGTTTCTACATACCGCCCTAGAATACTACGGAAACAGAGGTTTCATGTTAGGAAGCAAAAAGCTAAGAAAGAGAATGAGAATTGAGCCAAGACCAAATTGATCTAATTGTTTCTAGATAGGTTTATTACATAAATTTTAAATAGGTTTATTACATAATTTATCCTCTTTGCCAATCAAAAAAAAAAAAAAAAAAAAATTAACCTCCAACTGTTTCTAAGTTTCCTAATTGACCTCCTTATTATCAACATCAGAATCATCAACACATTCGATACGAAGATTCTTTACTTTTAGAACCTAATTTTGATTTCTATAAAGTTTAATTGAATTCTCTAAAGTTTAATCTTAACATAATTAGGGGATACTTAAGGATAATTTAGCCATTAAAAATATTATTTGGATAAAGAATTCTTCAGATTACTTCGTAATGTTTTTTTTTGAAGTATCTCCCAATTTGTAGAAGTATCCCCTAATTGTGTTTTTTATCAAAAATAAAATAAAATAAAATAATACTAGTAATAGTAATATTAATTATTTTCCGGAGAGTATCATTTATCGGGGTAGTAGTAATAGTAATTGTGCTTTTTTTAGACTAAGTATATTAATATAAAAATAAATAAATCTATTCTTTCATATTATTAATCATCCTCGAAGGAATTATTACATAAGAAACTCGTTGAGAGCCTACCAACAAGTTGAGTCTCATCTCCCCTATGGATATTTTTACCAACTCTAGTAAAAAAGATATTGCCAATATTAGAATTGGCATCATGACTAGCTAAACAGTTTTTCAACCTCTTTAAAAAGACAACAAAATCATCACCAAGTTCACCAAGAGTGGAAAAGGCTAAAATCCTAAAACCGTAGCCATGCGCAGTACATTTCTCCAAGTACTTCTTGCATTTGCGAGTACCCCAAAATCATCACCGTAGCAATATAAAAATTATTCGAAAGAATTCTCATCAGACAAGAAACTATTCGGTAGCCGAGCAACAAGCTGGGACTCCTTTTTGAACGACAACACTTAACCTATGAAAAAGGAAATCTCCTACACGCACATTAGCATCATAACTAGCCATGTAATTGCGAAGACGTTTAATAAAGTCGTCGTTCCGTAACCAAGCTCACCAAGAGTAGTAAAAGCTAAAGCACCAAACCCGTAGCCTTGCGATGTGCATTTTTCTAAATACTTGGCATTTTTGCGACTGACAACATCCTTGATAGCCTGACCCACCTCCAAAGTACGACCATTCACTACACCATTTTTCCATATTAGCAACAAAGTTTAGTAACAACTATTGCGCAGTTGCGAATTTGCAACAGAATTAGCAACAACATGAAAATTCACAATAGCTTACTGCAGTTGCGAAATTTGCAACTGCTCGTTATCTGTTGCAATTCGCAACTGCTGAGAAAACCACATGTGTTGCCTGTTTTTGTTCCAGGTAACACCAGAACTTCATGTGTGCGACCTGGATGTGTGCACGGTAACACCTAAATTTTACACGTGTATTAAATGTATAAATCTACGCCATAGATATAGTTGTTGGAATACAATCTAAACCATTAAATTAAACCCTAACTCATATACACTTACCTCACTTCATCTTCCATCTTCACTTCACCCTTCTTCTTTCTCTAGCCGACTTCTGTTTCCCAATCCAAAAAACTCTGAAGTTCCCATTCTCTCCCAGTATGAAAAACTCGATTAATAACTCAATCTTAATACCAAATCTCGATTGAATCAAGCAAACCATTTCGTTTTAGGTGAAGAAGATTACAATGTTCGCTTAATCTAGGATTCTTAGAAAACTTTCTTTGTTTCGTGGGGTTAGTTTGCTATAATGGAGAGACTTTACCTATGGGTTTTATTTAATTTGTGTTTTTGCTTCTTAGATTTGGGTTTTAGAGTTTTCTTATGATGATGACTTGAGGTTCTCCTTCAACAAGAAAAACCAGGTTAGGGTTTCTTTAAATCAAGATCTCCTTATGTTCATTTGTATTAAAGTTTCTGATTATTTATTTATTTTGTTTCAATTTCGGTTTGTATAAAGATCTAGTAGATTTCTATGTCTCCATCATCGAAAGGTAATTTCATTAGACTTTAGGGTTTCTGTTAGATTGGAAGTTCGAAATTTGATTTATTTGTCGGGGGTTTCAATACCCATCCCTTAATTTCTTCACTCTCTGTATTAGTAATTTACTAATAAATGTCTGTGATCGTCTATTGTTGTGTAGGTATGAAGGAACAAGATGATTTAGCTCATGGAGAAGGAGTGTAAGTTGCTCAAAAGGGGCTTGTCAAGTATCTTCTGTTCTTACAAGTATGAAGGTGAATGGCTGCAGAACAATATTAAATGCCTTTCATGTTTTTTAAAAAATTTGGTTTTCCTTTAGCTGGACTAGAATTTCATACAAAATCTTGATTCTTGTGTATCTCGTTTTTCTCTAATTATTCCCCCTTATTGTATAGCAGTGATGTTGATTTTGTTGGTAAAGCAATGGATCATACAGAATTTGATACTTTATGTGTATGATTTATTTACCTTCTAGTGTTTTATTGTTCTTCTCTTTGTATTAAGATAGTGAAAAAGCGAGGGTCTAACAACCACACCCAATATTCCGCTTAGCAATCTGTATAGACTAAATCCAATATACTTCCAAGAGAATCAACTAGACAATCAGACTCAATCTTAAGAAAAGTATATCAAAGAGTTATATATCTATTTCTCAATTCAATCCGCAATCAAACAAATAGGAATTTGCGAGCCCGATTGAATATAAGAAATAACTTGGATGGTATCAAAAGTCAATATCCAAATGTCAATCAATTTAATCAACAACCAAAAGTTGGATTCACAACTGATTGAACTTAGGCACAACCTGTGATATTTCAATTATATAAACAAATATAATGCGGAAAAGAAATAACACATACACCAGAAGTTTTGTTAACGAGGAAACCGCAAATGCAGAAAAACCCCGGGACCTAGTCCATATTTGAACACCACACTGTATTAAGCTGCTACAGACACTTCGGAATGGAATGTAGTTGAGCCCTAACCAATCTCACACTGATCAAGATAAAGTCGCGTTCCTTATGCCTCTAGAACCACGCCGAATTCTGCGCACTTGATTCCCTTAGCTGATCTCACCCACAACTAAGAGGTGCTACGACCCAAAGTCGAAGACTTGATAAACCAATCTGTCTCACACGGAAAAGCCTATTGAATAGATAAATCCGTCTCCCATAGATAAAACTATAAGTTTTGTTCCGTCTTTTGATAAATCAAGGTGAACATGAACCAATTGATATACCATACTTATATTCCCGAAGAACAGCCTAGAAATATCAATCACCTCACAATAATCTTAATCATATGGTAGCGAAACAAGATATTATGGAATCACAAACTATGAGACGAAGATGTTTGTGACTAATTTTTATCTTGCCTATCGGAGATTAAATCTCGATCAAATCTTAGAGAAGGTAGTACTCAATCACTATAGAAAACAGCAAGATCAGAACACGCAACAACAGAGAAAATAGTTAGATCTGGCTTCACAATCCCAATTAAGTCTTCAAGTCGTTAACCTACAGGGTTTTGTGAAAACCTAAGGTTAAAGGAGAATCGACTCTAGTCGCAACTAGTATCGCACAGGAGGTGTGGGGATTAGGTTTCCCAGTTGCTAGAGTTCTCCTTCATATAGTCTTCAAATCAGGTTTTGCAATCAATATTACCTTGGTAACGAAGCATTAAATATTCAACGTTAGATGAAAACTTGATTAGACTCAATCTAATATCTTTCAACCATTATATCGAACTTAGCTTGTTACACACAAATGAAAAGTGACTTCATTTAGATATGAGTACCCGTACCTAAACGTGTACCCTTTTGTTGGATCAACAATAGTTAACCGAAGTTATCCATATGAACACTTTCATATCAATCTCATTCATCTTGACCATAACTAGTTCAGATGAATCAAATGAAACTAGTTCTAGAGTTGTTCAATTGTTTATATTCTCATAGAAGTATATGAGACACAATTGAAGCAAAATCGATTTTGATTCACTCAAATCAAGTCATGAACAGTATAGCCACATTTTGCAAAAGATTGCATTCCTTATTGTATAAATGTTAGTTCATGAACAAATCGATTTTAGAACTTAACTTACTCAGGTATGATTACAGTTACGCATACCTAAGTACCCGGACTAAGTTTGGGTTTGCCAGTATGCGAACGAGTACGCATACCTTCCAAACTCAGCAGAAATTCCCGGACTTGAACCTCACACCAGTATGCGTACCGGTATGCATACAAGGTTCCCGGACTTTCACTAAACCAACCAGTACGCATACGGGTATGCATATGCGTACTATGGTTCCCGTACTTGGATTACATACATGAAAATACGCATACTATGCTTATATCCAATTGTTCTAAACTCCATTTCAATCATTGAAACATTCTCCGAAGACGACAATAGCTGTCTCACACAAACTATTAGCTTCAAAGCAATTTTCAAGTGATCGAATGATCAATACGAAGCATTCCGAGTCTACATCAAATGACTGTCTCACACAAATTATGTAAGATGTTACAAGGCGATTTTCACATGATCGTCTTTTGAATTTCGTCAAGAATATAAGATGAACTTGGTTAAGGCGAAAGCTTACCAATACATATTTCGATAAATATGTAAGCGAGTTAAACTCAACTCGAAATATCAAATGTGCATAATTGAAGTCTATATAGCTATACGACTTTTGTATTAAATAGGAGATAAAGTAGATAGACTTTTGAGTGATAGATGAGTTCAAGTCTCCACATACCCTTTGTTGATGAAGTTCCACAAGATCCCCTTAGTAGTTCTTCATATCAATTGATGAACGTCGTGAAGTCTAATGCTCAACTACACTTTCTATCTTAATCCAAGACTTAGCTATAAGTAGACTAGAAATCAAGACTTATAGTTTTGGAAACTAAACTTTACAAACAAGCTTGAGATAGCAACGCTTGCGAGTTCGACCGAGCAGTGCTCTAATATATAGAGTTTGTAAGTACAGAAAAAAAAATTGAGCTATTAGCAAGCTCCTGTTATGAAGAAAAAACCAGAAAGAAAATAGAATAAAAGAATTCTTGTTCCTTTGCAGGAGTTGAATGCCAAGAAACTCCCAGCCCCTAGTTCTGCTGGAAATTGACTTCAATGTCAAGATGTCTTGGTTCAAAGTATAAAAGTGTAAATTATTTGTGGAAAGTGGCGAAGGTAACTATCTTAAAATAAGCCACATATATTCTAGACAGATGTTGAACTTTCCTAAAGTTATGATTTTCATTATATATCCCTCAATGGGAAGAGAATACTAATTTGCATTCTAGCGTCGCACACATGGAGATGAGAAAGGGTTGATTTTCGGTGATGATAAATATTGTTAGAGCATTGCTCGGTTGAACCCACCAAGCGTTGGTATGTCAAGTTTGGTTGTCATATTTTAGTGAATCAAAACTCATGTTAAGAGTCGCTTGATTATGTACTAGATTCAACTTCGTATAGGTTAGCTTGAAAGTATTAGGATATGAGACATTACAAGTATTGTGAAGTCTTGAAGATGTGAAGAAGCAAGGATCTACAACAACAACAATCATCCTTCCACTTGAGGTTAGTGATATTTGACTTGAACTGTTTCATTCCCTAACGTATCTTTCAAGTCGTGCATATTGAAAACATAACTGCGAAGCATGTTTGAACTCTAGATAGACATAGTATTAAGGAATACAATACGAGGTTTACTGCTTAACCATTAAACTTTGTAGATAAGACATCGCCATAATCATTTGAATGCTATTGTGATTATGTATGGGTATGAGGTGAGGATTTCATCCTAGGGAACAATGTTTACATGTGTTCTAAGGAAGTAAGTTCATAAACTTGTTTGTGGACCGAAAAGGAAATTGCCAGGTGTTATTGGTTTTGTTATTCATTGCATATCTTATGAACAACCAATATGTGTGATTGAGTATAACCTCTCACAACTTGTTTGTGTTCTTGGTAGAACTATTCATAAAGGCCTGACTTATGTATTGGTATAACTTTTATTAGTAAAACCGATCTTAAGTAATCACCTGTAGTATGATCGGGTTTGTGTGTCTGACCAAATATGGGAGAGAGGAACCGATCCTAGTTGGAACCGATCACAAGCGGAACCGATCCTTGTATGGGGTGCAGCAAGGTTTATAGCATAAAGGGGAACCGATCCTATGGACATGTGCAACACGTTTTTAGGCAAAGGGGAACCGATCCTATAGACATGTGCAACACATATAAGTTAGATACCATGTATATGTGGGGAACCGATCCTAGTACCTAGTCAACCGAATTTTGGAAAGATAGTGTGAATATGCACAATACTCACACGGAGGTAGAACCGAAACTTGTTTTGATAGAATCTTTAAACCCATGATTGTGATTGAATGTTGGTTTGATCAACCACATAGTTCTTGAAAGTCAGATGAACCAATTCTAAAATTATTTGGAAGTGTGGAAAATCGGTTTCAAGGTTGTAAGTGTGAAAGAGAACTTACAAAGTAAAGATGTCGACAAACTTTGAACACGTGGTGTGAATGTTTATTTCTTTAATTGTTCAAATACATTCCTTAACGGCTAAGGGAAAAGAATCCCAGGATCGAAACATAAGTAAGTTAAGAATCTTTTAATTAAGGTTATTTGTTAGAGCATTTCTCGGTCGGACTCGCATGCGTTGCTATCTCAAGCATGTTTGTCAATGTTAGTGATCAAAACTACAAGTCTTGATTTCTGGTCTACTATAGATAAGTCTCGGACTATGATAGAAAGTGCAGTTGAGCTCAAGAAATCCATGGCGATTCATCATACAAAGACGAAGAACTACTCAAGGAACCGGTGGAACTTCATCAACAAAAAGGTATGTGGAAACTTGAACTTATCTATCACTCAAAAGTCTATCTACTTTATCTCCCACTTTGAGACAAAAGTCGATTTGCTATATAGACTTTGATTATACACATTTGGTATTTCGAGCCGAGTATATATCGCCTATCTATATCTCGAAATATGTGTTGGTAAGCTTTTGCTTCAACCAAGTTTATCTTTACCTAGTGACGAAACTCATGTTATGTTTCAATCACTTTGAAAATTTCTTTGACGAGAAATGATGTAACAACTATATAACATCCTCTAAGAATGTTTCAATGATTGAAATGAGAGCTTTGATTATATAACCAATGGTGGACATAATCATTGTTGTAGAAACACATATATGCACATGTCCTTATTCCTTGAACCAAAGTTTGCGAACTTTGTTGATCAAGAGAAACCAGAATGGTTCTGTGTACTCAGTCCGCGAACTCAGTCCGCGAACCCAGTCCAAGAACTGGCGGAAGTTCTCGACCCGAGAATATTTGTTGGATTTTGTGAACTCCTTCCGAGAACTTAAGTCAGCGAACCCAGTCTGCGAACTTGAGTGAGGTTATATCTAAAGATGATTGTTTTGAACTTATACTTATAAATACTAAGGAATGAAGTTTTCAAACCATGGATATAAGTTCATGAACCGATTCAAGTGAATCAAATCATCTTTGCTTCAATTGTGTCTTGTGTAGTTACATAAGATTTCCTTGCAATTGAACAACTCTCTAACTAGTTCATATGAGTCATTCGAACTAGTTATGGTGAAGAAGAATATGGTTGATATGGAAGTGATCATATGGCTAACCATTTAGTTGACTATTGTTGAACCAACTAATACATACGTTTGGGTACGGTTACACAAACATAGAAACGTGCATTTCATTTGTATGTAACAAGCTAAGTTTTCGATCTAACGGTTGAAATATATTAGCTTGAATCTAATCAGGTTTTCATCTAACGGTGAATATTGAATGCTTTGTTACTAAACTAACATTGATTGCAAACCTTGATTTGAAAGACTAAATAGGGGGAACTCTAGCATCTGTGCAAAACTAATCCCCACACCTTACGTGTGATACTAGTTTGTTTGATAGAGTCGATTCACCATTTAACCTTTGGTTTCTTCTTAAAAACCAGGTTAACGACTTAAAGACTTCATTGGGATTGTGAATCCAGACCGATACTACTTTTATCGTAGTTGTGTGATCTGATCTTGCATCTTCTATCGTACGAGTACAATCAGATTGATTGGCTTGATATTGATATCTCCGATAGGCAAGATATAAAAAGTAATCACAAACATCTTCGTCTCATTGTTTGCGATTCTGCAACATCTTGTTTCGCTACCATACGATTAAGATTGTTGTAAGGTGACTGATAACTCTAGGATGTTCTTCTGGAATATACGACCGGATTATCAATTGGTTCCTGTTCACCTTGATTTATCAAAAGACGGAACAAAAACCTTTTGGGTTTATCTGTGGGATAAAGATTAATCCTTTCAATAGACTTGTCTGTGTGAGACAAATTTGTTTATTTTCAAGTCTTCGACTTTGGGTCGTACCAACTCTTAGTTGTGGGTGAGATCATCTAAGGGAATCAAGTGCGTAGTATCCTGCTGGGATCAGAGACGTAGGGAGCGCAACTGTACCTTGGATCAGTGTGAGATTCGTTGGGGTTCAACTACAGTCCAGTCCGAAGTTAGCTTGGAGTAGGCTAGTGTCTGTAGCGGCTTAATACAATGTGTGTTCAATCTGGACTAGGTCCAGGGGTTTTTCTGCATTTGCGGTTTCCTCGTTAACAAAATTCTGGTGTCTGAGTTATTTTCATTTCCGCATTATATTGTTTATATTTATAATTGAAATAATACAGGTTGTGCGTTGAAGTTCAATCAATTAGAATATCCGACCTTGTGGTTGTTGATTTACATTGATTGACACTTGGATATTGGTCTTTGGTACCATCCAAGTTATTCCTTGTATTTGATTAAAGACTCGTTGATTTCTATTAGCTTGAGTAAATCAAATCAAGAGAGAG
This sequence comes from Papaver somniferum, assembly GCF_003573695.1. Lineage (NCBI taxonomy): Eukaryota > Viridiplantae > Streptophyta > Magnoliopsida > Ranunculales > Papaveraceae > Papaver > Papaver somniferum. Next base: position 114,264,019 of record NC_039359.1, on the reverse strand, counting down.
ATATTAACTCCTTGAGATACTTTTACCTGGATTGAGTCTGACTATCTAGTTGATTCTATAGAAAGTATATCATAGTTAGTCCATACAGATTGCTAAGTGAAATATTGGGTGGTGTTTTTAGACCCCCACTTTTTCTATTGGTATCAGAGCAGGCAAACACGTTCAAGACCTTACAAGTCTCTGTTTGTAGCGATATGACTATATGGACCATAAAGTTTCAATTGACGCTTCACCAGGTTTAAAAACCAATCGTAGAAAAAAGTTTGATAAACTGGTTACTCTTCAAAAAGGGTTGGATGAACAAATCCGGATCAACTCTAGTCTTGTTGCAGAAAAATTGCAAGTCTTAAGGATTTGATATCTTGTAATAGCCCCCTGATGAATCTGAGTAACTCCAGTTGTTCCTCTCTAAAGAATAGTCGTAAATCAGATGATAAACAACGATCGGATGTTGTGAAAACTGATATGCCTGGGAACCACTCAGACATACTTCAAAGTATTGGCACGTGTTTGTGTTGTGATTACTCCGATCATCTTCAACAAGCTTGTATGTCGTTTCAAATAGATTGAATATTGCAAGTAATCTTTGTAAGAAAGCTAAACAACTTTTTGATTCTCTAAAAGGACATACAAGACTATCAGAAAACTCTAAACAGAAAAGTACTGATAGTATGTGAGCCTTTGCTTTAAGATTTACGTCACCTTTACAATGGTTTCTTGACAGTAGATGTAGTAGACATATAACAGGCGATCTCACATGGTTTGTGTCATCTATCGACTATGAAGGAGGACCTGTAACGTTCGGAGATGGGAGTTGTTGCTACATAAGCAAGAAGTGAATGATCAAACTTCCCGGTGTTCCATAAATCCATGATATTGTATACATAAAAGGTATGACTGTTAATCTTCTTTCTATTAGTCAAATTTGTGAAAAATTCCATTGAGTTGTCTTCAATGCAAATGGATGTGACATTGTAGACAAAACCGAGAAAGTAATCTTTCAAGGAACTCGTGGTAAAAACAACTGTTATCTACTCGATACTCAGTTTAGCAATCGTTGCAATTTGACTAAGGTGGAATCTACACATCTTTGGCATGAGCGTTTTGGTCACATCAACTATCGTCTTCTAACTAAGATCATTAACAAAGAACTTGTTAGAGGCGTTCCCAATATCAATGCAAAAATTGAGGGTGTATGTGGTGCCTGTCAAAAGGGTAAACAAACAAAAGTTCACCACAAATCATCTCGAGATATTCTCACTAAAGCCCCACTTGATTTAATTCATATGGATCTCTTCGGACCAATTCAACAACCCACTGTTGCTGGTAAGAAGCATGCTTTAGTTATGGTAGATGATTACACCAGATTCACTTGGGTTGCATTTCTATCCCATACAAATGAAACCCTTGACGAATTCAAGATTATTGTTAAAAGAATCCAGAACTAACAAGGTCGCAAACTAAAAAAAATTAGAAGCGATCGTGGAACTGAATTCAAAGACACCAAAGTATTTGAATTCTGTGACGAACTGGGAATCATTCAATAATACTCACCACCTATCACTCCTCAAGCTAATGGAGTTGCTGAAAGAAAGAATAGGAACATTCAAGAAATGGCCAGGGTAATGCTCCGTAACAAAAACTTACCTTTAAGGTTTTTGGGAGAAGCTGTCTTTACAGCATGTTACTTGATCAACCGTGTTTATTTACGGTCAAAAACCATAAACACTCCTTATGAGTTGTGGTACGGAAGGAAACCCAACTTGCACTATATCAGGGTGTTTGGAAGTAAGTGCTACATCCTAAAGGATCGAGAACAAAAAGGGAAATTCAATACCAAAAGTGACGAAGGTATCTTTCTTGGCTATGCTTCTGATAGTCGTGGTTTTCGAGTATTTAATCTCAGAACCCAAGTCATGATGGAATCTGCTAATGTTATTATTGACGACATTAGTAACTTTCATCATGATAATCCTCCTACTGAATTGCCTCCAACTGAGACAATTGATAAAGTCAAGGAAATCCCAGATTCAGCTGAAGTTATTCCAACTATTGCTGACCCTGATATTTCTAGTGACGAGAAGAAGAGCACTGATCAAGTTATTCCTAACGAACAAGAACGTGTCCCTCCACGATATCTCTGGGTTCAAAAGAATCATGATCCCAACAGTATTATTGGAGAAAGAGATTCTACAGCTAAAACAAGAGGACAACTTCAAAATATGTGCAATTTTGGTTGTTATCTTTCGCAAGTAGAACCAAGAAATATTGATAAAGCTCTGAGTGATCCCCTTTGGGTGAATGCAATGCATGAAGAGTTTAAATCAATTTCAAAGAAAAGATGTGTGGGAACTTGTACTTTGTCCTTCCAATATTAATATTGTTGGTACCAAATGGATATTCAAGAATAAGTATGATGAATTTGGCACAATTGTAAGAAACAAAGCTAGACTTGTTGCTCAAGGATATTCACAGATTGAAGGAATTGACTTTGACGAAACCTTTGCTCCTGTGGAACGCCTTGAGTCCATTCGTCTCTTGTTATCTCATGCTTGTTTTCTTAAGGTTAAGTTGTTTCAAATGGATATAAAATCCAAGTTCCTAAACGGAATATTAAAGGATGAAGTCTATGGTACTCAACCTAAGGGGTTTGAAAATCCTGATTTCCCAAACCATGTACTAAAACTCAAAAAGGCATTGTATGGGTTGAAACAAGCATCTAGAGTCTGGTTTGAAAATCTTACCACTTCTCTTATTAAAAAAGGTTTTTCAAGGGGTGGAGCTGATAAAACCTTGTTTACCAAATGGAGTGGGAAGGATGTTGTTATTGCTCAGGTTTATGCAGATGACATTATCTATGGTTCAACTTCTGAAAAATTTGCAAAGGACTTCCAAGTCTCTCTTGCTAAAGAATTTGAAATGAGCAATGTTGGTGAATTAAAATTCTTCTAAGGATTACAAATTCAACAACATAAGGATGAAATTTACTTATCCCAAGAAAAGTATGCAATGGATCTTGTGACAAGGTTTGGTCTTGATAAGTCATCTCCAAAACTGACACCCATGCCCACTACTGGTAAACTACATAGAGATGAGAAAGAAGCAAAAGTGGATCAAAAGTTGTATCGATCTATTATTGGTATTCTTTTATATCTTACATATACTAGACCTGACATTTATTTTAGTGTTGGTTGTTGTGCTAGGTCTCAGGTGAATCCAAAGGAATCTCATCTTGCAGCTGCAAAAAGGATCATACGACATGTTAATCACACTGTCGGGTATGGTCTATCTTACACTTTTGATACTAACACTGACCTTTCTGCTTATTCAGATGCTGATTGGGAGGGATGTGTAGAAGACAAAAAAAAGTACATCAGGGGGTTTCTACTATGTAGGACTGAATCTTGTGGCTTGGCATAACAAGAAGCATAATTCACAATCCATGTCTACATGTGAGGCTGAATATATTGCGGCTGGTTCATGCTGTACTCAACTCCTATGGATGAAACAAATGCTAGCTGATTATGGAGTTGATACTGGGATAATGAAGATCTTTTGTGATAACTTTAGTGCGATTAGAATCACTGAGAATTCCATTAAACACTCAAGAACAAAACACATTGATATAAGGTACCATTTTATTCGAGATCTCCATGAAAATGGTATCATAAGTATGGAATTTGTGCCTTACGAACAACAATTGGATGATATTCTCACCAAACCATTAGACATCGCTATATTTCAACACTTATGGAAGTCTATTGGTGTTGTTTTGGTTCATTAAAGTGTTTCTATAACTCTTGCCCCTGTGCTTATCTCGACATTTTGGGCAATTGAGTTTGAAACTCCAGTAGGTTTACTTCAGTTCAGTTATTGTTTCTGTAGGGTTGTTTTGTCTTGTCAGTGTCATTTATGTGATGTTTAAAATCCTTCTTTTCTATCGAAATTAAGGTCGCTCTTGTTGTTCTTTCAGGAATGACATCAAATGGGGGAAAGTTCTTTTGAACTTGTGCTTAATTGCCAAATCTTGAGGGGAGTGCGGATGTGGAATATTAGAAGGGTTATCTTGTATCTTTAAACTCTTTGATGAATGCATTTAGCTTCGGCTTTATGATTGCATCTAAATTAGTTGGTATGTATTTTTTTTCTTTTAGTCATGAAATGTCTTTTTCGGAAATTTCATTAGGATCTCGTTCTTGTACCTTTGCCAATTTTATTGACAAAAAGGGGGAGAATTAATGTATAGTTCACACTACAAATACATATGGTTTTCGGATCATTATGTAAGGGGGAGTGGTTTTCGTGTGAGATGGAGTATTGACTAAGGGGGAGTGATACATATCACCATAGTATTATTTTGAAAGTTGTGATATAATTGAACTTTGATACTATGTAATAATACTATGACAGTGTATAACAATGATCGAGAACTATGTTTTCTCATTGTTATAGCTACGGATCTTCAACAACAGTGATGCTGAACTTACAACCTTTGGGATCATTGGAGCACATGGAAGTGACGAAGATTTCGAGCAATGTTGAAGATTAGGCATGTGGAATAGGAGCTACTAAAGTTTCTTTATCTTTTTTGTATTCCATATGTATTGATAGTTTTGTCATTAAAATTGACAAAGGGGGAGATTGTTAGAGAATTGCTCGGTCGAACTCGCATGCGTTGTTATCTCAAGCATGTTTTTAAATGTTAGTGATCAAAACTATAAGTTTTGATTTCTGTTCTACTATAGCTAAGTTTCGGACTAGGATAGAAAGTATAGTTGAGCTCAAGAACTCCATGGCGATTCATCATACAAAGACGAAGAACTAATCAAGGAACCGGTGGAACTTCATCAATAAAAAGGTATGTGGAGACTTGAACTTATCTATAACTCAAAATTCTACCTACTCTATCTCCTACTTTGAGACAAAAGTCGTTTTGCTATATAGACTTTGATCATACACATTTAGTATTTCGAGCCGAGTATATCTCGAAATATGTGTTGGTAAGCTTTCGCTTCAACCAAGTTTATCTTTACCTAGTGACGAAAGTAATATTATGTTTCATTCACTTTGAAAATTGCTTTGACCAGAAATGGTGTGACAACTATATAACGTCCTCTAAGAATGTTTCAATGATTCAAATAAGAGTTTAGATTATATAACCAACGGTGGAAATAAGCATTGTTGTGGAAACACATATATGTACAAGTCCTTATTCCTTGAACCAAAGTTTGCGAACTTTGTTGATCAAGAGAAACCGGAATAGTGTTGTGTACTCAGTCCGCGAACTCAGTCTGCGAACCCAGTCCGCGAACTTGAGTGAGGTTATATCTAAAGATGATTGTTTTGAACTTATACTTATAAATACTAAGGAATGCAGTTGTAAACCGTGGCTATAAAGTTCTTGAACCGATTCAAGTGAATCAAATCATCTTTGCTTCAATCGTGTCTTGTGTAGTTACATAAGATTTTCTTGCAATTGAACAACTCTCTAACTAGTTCATATGAGTCATTTGAACTAGTTATGGTGAAGAAGAGTATGGTTGATGTGGAAGTGATCATATGGCTAACCATTTGGTTGACTATTGTTGAATCAACTAATGCATACGTTTGGGTATGATTACACAAACCTAGAAACGTACATTTCATTGGTGTGTAACAAGCTAAGTTTTCATCTAATGGTGAATATTGAATGCTTTGTTACTAAGCTAACATTGATTGCAAACCCTGATTTGAAAGACTATATAAGGGGAACTCTAGCATCTTTGCAAAACTAATCCCCACACCTTACGTGTGATACTAGTTTGTTTGCTAGAGTCGATTCTCCTTTAACCTTTGGTTTCTTCTTAAAAACCAGGTTAACGACTTAAAGTCTTCATTGGGATTGTGAAGGCAGACCGATACTACTTTTATCGTAGTTATGTGATATGATCTTGCATCTTCTATCGTACGAGTACAATCAGATTGATTTGCTTGAGATTGATATCTCCGATAGGCAAGATATAAAAATTAATCACAAACATCTTCATCTCATTGTTGATTCCGCAACATCTTGTTTCGCTACCATACGATTAAGATTGTTGTGAGGTGATTGATAACTCTAGGATGTTCTTCGGGAATATAAGACCGGATTATCAATTGTTTCTTGTTCACCTTGATTTACCAAAAGACGTAACAGAAACCTTTTGGGTTTATCTGTGGGAGACAGATTGATCCTTTCAATAGACTTGTCTGTGTGAGACAGATTTGTTTATTTTCAATTCTTCAACTTTGGGTCGTACCAACTCTTAGTTGTGGGTGAGATCAGCTAAGGGAATCAAGTGCATCGTATCCTGCTGGGATCAGAGACGTAGGGAGCACAACTGTACCTTGGATCAGTGTGAGATTGGTTGGGGTTCAACTACAGTCCAGTCCAAATTTATCTTGGAGTAGGCTAGTGTCTGTAGCGGTTTAATACAATGTATGTTTAATCTGGACTAGGTCCCGGGTTTTTTCTGCATTTGCGGTTTCCTCGTTAACAAAATTTTGATGTCTGTGTTATTTTTATTTCCGCATTATATTGTTTATCTTTATAATTGAAATAATACAGGTTGTGCGTTGAAGTTCAATCGATTAAAATATCCGACCTTGTGGTTGTTGATTTACATTGATTGACACTTGGATATTGGTCTTTGGTACCATCCAAGTTATTCCTTGTATTTGATTAAAGACTCGCTGATTTCTATTAGCTTGAGTAAATCAAATCAAGAGACAGATATTAACTCCTTGAGATACTTTTACCTATATTAAGTCTGACTGTCTAGTTGATTCTCTAGAAAGTATATCGTAGTTAGTCCATACAGATTGCTAAGCGAAATATTGGGTGGTGTTGTTAGACCCCCGCTTTTTCATTATTAATTTTATTTGGTAGGAAAATTCCAGAATTAGTAATGTGCATTTACTAATTAGATTTTCCGAGAGATTTCGATCATTATTTTTGGACGGAGCATTTCCAGGAATTATGAAAACCGAATCTGTGCTTTAATGAATATCTTGATAATATTTTCGGTTTTGTAAATTCCTTGGTGTCCAAACTTCCTTGTCTATAAATATTTGAAGTTTGCCTGTCTAGCAAACTAATCCTTCGTAACAACATACTTCTTCTTTTTTTGTTGTTACTGCTGTAGCCGTCTATTAGGAGAGGAGAGTAACCTAATTAGGCGAAATATCTTACAGCCGCTCAGTTTAAAGTCTTCTTTGGGATTGAGAAAATCTAGCGTGTACCGTTGGTGGGAAACTAGATAATTGCGGTTTATATATTTTTTGGATTGATTTGATTGACTAACGGTGGTTGAAATATGATTGCGCCTAGCTTGTTTATTCTTGAGAATCTCATCTTCGGATATAAGATTCACTCAAACTAGTTCAGAGTTTCGACAGGGATCTTAGACTGTTGTTAGTTCTAAAGACGATCTTGTGATGATCCATTGTTAACAGACTCCATTCTGTGCGTGATTGATCACAAGAGATTCAAGTGATTGTGTGCAGGTCTTTATTGAAGATTTAAGAAGATTTGAAGACAAAGAAGATATTGAAAATATGACTTGGGTTTTATAATCTTTGGTGTGCACAATACTTGTTTCGGTAAAAGAGGATCCAATTAATAATCTGTTTATCCTTGTGGTAGATTGGATTGATTAATTGAGTAGATCGGCATCAACACGGTTCTTCGGATTAAAGGTGTTGTTGGCTTAATCTTAAACGATTACTTCGGTACTTGAACATAAGATAGATCTAAGGATCTGACGAAGGAGTTTATGTTAAGATAAACGGAAGAGCCTTTGTCTGACTCATATCACTTGGTTGAATAGAGTTGATACCAAACAGATTTGTTGTTCCTTTACTGTTTGGAATACGAACCAAAGGAATTGTTCCAAGTACGTGACTTATATATACGTTGGAGGCGTGGGAATACATACGGAACTAGGTTAACTATAGGGTTAGTTACTTGGTCTCAACTATACGAAGTTAGATGTAATTTTTTGTAGCGGCTTAATACTGAGAGTACTCAATTCTGGACAATGTCCCGGGGTTTTTCTGCATTTGCAGTTTCCTCGTTAACATAATCTTGTTGTGTCTTTTACTTTTATTTTCCGCATTATAATTGTTTTATTATAATTAAAATAAATTACACAAACGTTGATTCCTCTTTACTTGATAAGCAATCCTATTGTGTTTGGTTAAGTCCAAACCTTTGTATCAAGTTGTGGATGGGGAAAAAAGAGCTTCCGGTTTTTTGGGAAAGTGAAGAGTTGAGCGTGTTGTCGAGACTCCTCAGCCGGGAAAAATGTTAACCCTCACACAGATGCACCGCTGCAAAGGGGGTGCTTAGATTCGGGAAATCAATCTGTATGACTCCGGCCTAAATCAGAACAATGGCCGTTCCAGAGTCAATTCGGTCGCAAAGAGGGAGATGGGTTGATCTGTAGGAGGGAAGCTGAGAATTGTGTGGATCAATGATGATCAAGGATTGTGGATGTGTTGTGGGTTTCTGCAATAATTGGTGAACTGTTGAGTTCGAACAAGTTCTGGTAGATTGATGAATTCTTGAGAGTAGTTACTCGAGAAATTCTGTGTGGATGATTACTGATTTAATTCTTGTTTATCAATCATGGATTCAGAGACTTATTTATACTGTCAGAGCAGTGAACACATTGATCCATGTAAGTGTGACGGTTTTTTGAGTGAAAGAGTGGGAAAGTGGGAGATCGTGGTAAAGTAAGTTCCATGTCATGTGGAGACTTGACTGATCATGCACCCACTACTTTGCTAACTCCTTCAACCGTTTGCACAACTTACGCACACTTCTCATTGTGGATAAATCCACGTGTCGTAGACCACCAGACCAAAACCCTAAGTGATATCCCCCATTTGTGACGTGATTGATGTCTCACGAATCGTGGAGTCTGCAAGTCAGACGTGTTTTAATTAGTCAGTTGTTGACCGTTCAGACAATGAGTCTAGATTTTGTTAAATCGAGCATGAGTGATGAATGCTCAGTGATTCATGAGTCGAACATGTAGTTCTCTGAAATGATGTCAATATTGTAGATTCGGTGAATTATTGATCAGTAGTATTTGAGCGACTGAGCAAGTATTGCTCAATTCTGCAAATTACTGAATATTGAGAATTTGACGAGCAACTGAGAAAGTGTTGCTCAATTCGACAAATTAATGATTTTTGATAATCTGACATGTAACTGAGCAAGTATTGCTCAATTCGACAAATTACTGATGAATTACTGAATTATTGATAGTTGGGTCAATATTCAAGCAATTGAGCAAGTATTGCTCGATTCGGAGAATTACTTACAGGTGACGTGACCCGATAAAATATTAATTAAAATATTGGTAGATTACCGAATATTATATATAATTAATTTAGATGCTGATTGCTAGATCAACATAATTTAATGTTTGAACTTGCTCAGAATGATGATTTATGAGCGTTTGTTCGAAACTCTAATTTTTGATCAATCCTTCATCAGTTGGCAAATTGCTGAAAATTGATCATGAATGATAGAGGGACCAACCACATGGGATGGTGAGTGTCCATGTGGTGCCCAGTGCTCAAGTGAGCACGCACTAGGATTCTTGAGAGTTGGTGAAAGAATGATGATTAAATGCCTGTTTCATCATTTTCTGAAATATTGCTGGGTTCAGCATTAGGTGATAAAACCTAGGTATGAGAGATGGGGGACCGACCAAGAGGACATGAGACCGGATCTTGGTGGTCACGTGACCAATTATTGGCCGTTTGAAGAATCCTCCAGTTGATTGGAGAGAGTTTGGGCCCAGTATGGGCAATTGAGTAAATTAGGTCAGAATTATGAAAACATGTGGAACCGACTTTGTGGAATCCCTAGGAATGACTCTGGTCGGTCATGAAGGCATGCACGTGTTTCCGTGGTGTCCGTGTCTCCATACTGAGAGTTTCAGTATTTTCTGATGCGCGTTCGAGCAACATTGTGAATTTTCAGAAGAGTTTCATCTTGGCTGAAACTCTTGATTTTTGTTGGAATGAGCATGTATGCTCAATTCATCAATATTTTGAAAATATTAAAATAAAAGTATTTTAATATTAAAAATTGTCGTGAGAGGCTAGCCAGTCGTATGACCATGTTGGCTTTTGGTTTTCATGATTTGAGCAAAATATGAGAAAACATGAAGAAATCATGAATTTTGCTCAAACCCAGGAGTTTCATGAATTTAGGAAAATAATAATTACGAAAAGTTAGGGTTTGCAAGGTGTGGGACCGGCCATGGCTTAGGCATGGCCGGCCGGCTAGGTTGCCCGGTCCTGCGCACCTTTCCCTATTTTATAATATTATTCTTCATGAATCCTTGAAATTATGGAGAATCCATGAGTTTTTGTTGAAACAAAGGATTTTCATGAGTTGAGGGAAATAATAATTATGAAAAGTTAGGGTTTGCAAGGTGTCGGACCGGCCACGGCTTGGGCATGGGCGGCCGGCTATGTTGCCCGGTCCCGTGCACCTTTCCCTAATTTTATATTATTTTCAATGAGTTCATCAAAATATGGAGAAACTGTGAGTTTTGCTCAAACAAGGAAAGTTGCTGGGATGAGGGAGTTTTCATGAGTTCATGAAAATGATGAAATAAGAAAAATAATGGGAGAGGCATGGGACCGGCCACGGCTAGGGCACGGCTGGCCGGCCGGTGGGCCCGGCCCATGGGCGCCTCTCTATTATTTCATTATTATTATTTGTTTATCTCTCCTATTTTGTGTAGGATTCCTCGTTTTCCATATGTTTGAATACTCGTTTGTGCATCCGGGTGCTAAGTCATGCATCATTGTCGAGTACACTTGCACCATTTTATGGGGATTACTCAGTGGTGGTCCAGATGCCCGATTGCTGAGTATTTATTACTAATTTATGAAATTCAGTGGAGAATGATTCATGAAACTGAGTAATAAAAGTGAGTAGTTTTTTATTACCAATTCATAGGATCAGCCGTGGATTCGACCATGAATTCGGAATAATAAAATAGGTATTACCATTCCATGGGATCGTGGATTCGACCATGAAATCGGAGTAATAAAATAAATAGTGATATTACCATTTCATGAGACCAGCCGTGGGTTCGACCATGAAATCGGAATAATATCTATTACCATTTAATGAGATCAGTCGTGGATTCGATCATGAAATCGGACTAAAACATTTATCTATTACCATTTCGATCATGAAATAAGAGTAATGAGATAAGATAGATTATCTTCTAGGAATTCAGTGATGAATGTCATGGTAGAATTTAATCTCTTGCGTATAGTCAGTGAATCGGCGAGTGTTGACGATGTCCTGAAGATGTTATTTCTCTCAATCTTACGGAGAACCATATGGGTCTATACACGACCTCTCTCATGTAGTCATGGAACAATGCATATCACCGACGTCCTGAAGGCATTATTACTCTCAATCTTACGGAGAACCGCCCAATTATGTTATTCTACATAGAGGGCATGAAGAAATGCGAGGTATCGAACGCTCAGCTAGTGGAGGCCTTCCGAAATGCATAATCATCATGGCTTCGCAAAATATGAGGCATCACATTCCTAAAAGCCGTGTCAGAAACATGTATCATGATTTTACGGTTTTGACCTTTGTTGAAAATCCACCATCTACATTAAGTCCCCTGCTTAGTGGGGGACAGTCATGTTCCGCAATAAGCATTAAATTGTGATTTTCATCCGCCGAGATCAGTGTTGATCTCAGTTGAACAAAGGTATTTTCAGAATCTTCGATTTGCTCAAATGGTGTCATCTACAAGCAAATGCTCAGGTAAGGACCCTGAATGATGGAGTGTCATCCTATGAGATGAGGCACTGCTGATTTGGACGGTCGGGCATCCTGTTTTGGTCGGTTTAATGTTTGCGGGCCCGAGCCCAAAAAGAAATCCTTGTTTTAAGAACAGATGTCATTCGTTCGTTAGTTAAGAAACAAAAAAATATATAGTGATAAAAAATTTGTCTATGCACTTTCACGAAAGCCAAAAATTTATTTTTAAGTGTGTGAGATTTCTCAAAAGGGAGTAAACTCTCGATTCAAAGGTGGATGCTCACGAGAGGGAGCAAAATATATACATATATTTTCAAAGTTACGTGAGTTTCACGTTAAAATGTATACTTTTGTAAAATCAATGCTTTGATTTTGCACAACTGTTGAAAGTAGACAATTATTCACGGTGAAATAATGTTTGTATGTGAGTTTTCACAATTGTAGAACGGACGTTTGTCCAATTTTTGAAAAACCAGTAAATATTCACACAGTGAGATTTATGTGAAATTAAATTTTTAATTTCAACAATTGCTAGAAGTAAAAAAAATTTGATAAAATATTTGCATGGATTTTGTGATATGATAGTGTATGCACAAAACCAATGAGTGTTCACTCGGTGGGAGTCGCTCACACGGTGAAAATAATGTGAATTGTTCTCATGATGGAAGTTTCATGAGTGGTTCACAGTTTCATGAAAATCATGTTATGATTTTGAATAACGAATTTTGTTCGTCTTTGCAGGTTTGAAGGAGCGAACAAATTCTCGAGATTGTAATCACTACAGCTAGTGAAATTGTAAATAGGTAAGAGTTGGATGGTTACCATTTTTGTAGACGCTGTTGTGAGCACCTTTATTCCATGATTCATTGTTCTGTCGAATCCTGTGCTTTGTATGAACGATGTGCCGAAGTAGCCACTTTGCAAGAATGACTGACTCCCATGATGATAATTCCAAAGATGGTGTTTCCAGAGATGACATCTCTACGAATGCAACTTTAAGAAATGGTACTTATGGGATCTCTGAGTGATGGTGAGAGATCCTTCATACTGAGTTGTACTTCTTGTTATTTCATTAGATTTACCACAGGATGATCGAATAGTGAGATCCCGAATCAATGTAGACTCCACGGAAATAGAAGAAAGTCTACGGGAGTGGAGAACCCAGCAGTAAGGACTACATGATGACGTGCAGTCCCCAGCCGTTTCTTTGGTGAGTTGTTAGCGCTCCTTGTGTCATGACTTTTCCCTGCCCGTGCAATTAGGATCACGAGACCAAGGTTTGTTATTTATTTTCAGACTTTTGCTCCATGACGGTCTTCAACTTGTTCCCGGACAAACAATTCAGGAATCCAACACTGACTAAGAAGTAGATGTAAGTATCTCTTTCATGCATGTGATCGTGGCATCTCATTGAATGAAATAATAATAATTGTTGTCGATGTACCCAGGAGGAAATCATTGTAGATAAGCAGCATGTTGACGAAGCGTGCTCTTCTTCTTTGGGACATGAGAATATGGAGGATTCACGAAATCCCGAAGCGAATGAAGATAGTGGAGTTGCCAATGTAGATTCCGGCATTGTCGAGCCTTCAAATGATTTAGAGACTCCTCCAGTAAGTACATCTCCTGTAATTTCTTCATAGAAGTATGAAATCGTTGATTTGTGAAGGAATGAATGAGAATCCATGTAAATTTATTGATAACTTTGTCGAAATACGTCACCAGAAAATTTCAGACTTCATATTTTACTAGAAACGTTGTAGAATCCTCGTCTGAAGTCAGATTTTCGCGTTCTGCATATGTATCTTCAAGCCCAGAAAATTCCCAAGCTTTTTGAATGAAGCTTTTTGAACTTTGAGCGTGTTTAGGGCCTGAAAAGGGCGAAATAGTGAACTTCCAGGAGACCTTCAGAACTTTTTCAGATTGCATGTTGTCTGATGTTTTGGATACATATCCTTGCTCGTCCATCCGATTGTTATGAAATTTTTATATGTTGTAGAGAACATTCATATGAAGAGAACGGTATATGACTCAACCTTATATTTCTTACCAATTGCTCCCAGTTTATCGTTTCATATAGGGCAGTTCAGAATTTCTTCAGATGTGCTTGTTTGAAAACATGTTTCATGACTTCTACACCATTTGCTCCTGTCTTGGATGCATAGTAGAGAACTTAGATAGTGATAGTTCACTTACATGCTGGGTTTTATGATTGTGTTGGGTTTCCATGTTTAAGACGCTCTAATCCCATGTAATCTTCGCATTAGGTGCCAAATGCCGAATTTGGGAATGATAGAACCAACAATGATGAATTGAGCAATCCTGGGGATGTTGATGATGAGACACGCATACCTGTACCTCAATACCATGAAATGATTGTGTTTGATGCTGCAGAAGTGACTGAAACTCCAATTATGCCCGAGATGATGGAACCCAAGTCGAGAATGGAAGAACTACTCAGACAGAAGATGTTTCTATGGATGATGATGCTGCTCCAGTGACGAATAACCGCATGATAGTGCATGAATATCTTCATTCCGTGATTGCTTTTACTCCTCCGTTTAGTAAGACACTTCAGGGCCAGAAGTATTGTTACTCGAGATGTACTCTTTGATTGGGGGTACAACTTGAAGAATGCTGAAGAATCCGGCTTTAATATGAAGTGGCTTCGTCAAAAGGTTGATGCTATCAAGGAAGTAGTAGAAGGCAACACACCTTTCACCAGTGAGTCCATGATGAAGAAGATGGCTGAAGTTGCTGAGTTGACCAGGAAGCTGGAGTCGGAGGGAGCAACTTTACAAGTCTTGGAGGATGCAGAAAAGCAGAAACCATATTTCGCCGACTTTCTTTAGTTTTCTTTCCATGGTCTCTCGAACTTTGAACTTCTGAGAGATGTGAGGATTTTAGATTTCGGTTTTGATTTTGATTTCTTGATTGGTGAGTGATTGAGGATTTTCTTTTGGGTTTTGGATCTGATAGAGATTTTTTCTTAAATAAAGAACTTTGATAAATTGTTGAATTCAAATACTGGATGCGAGTATTCCAAACATTTTGGAGGAATCGAAAATACATGTGAAAGAAAATCCTAAAAGCAAATCAAATATTTCTGTGTCTGGTAGGGAACGTCTGAATTGCCGAATACCTCAGACATAAAAAGCTTTGAGCCAATTCTCATGAATTACTGGTATGGTCCTGCCATCCATGTTGATTAGCTTGTAGTATCCTTCAATTATGGATCTTGCAACCATAAAAGGTCCTTCCCGATTGGAGCTCCTTGCAGAATGGAGATAACGTTTAGCTTCCTTAAGAACTAAATCTCCTTCCTGGAATTTGTTAGGCTTGGTTATACGTGCCTTGAGTATCTATTGCTGATTTGGGATTCCCCAAGCAGTGGAATTCCATGGTTGTGATACTGTTTATCAAACTCGTTCATTATTCTGGAGATGACCGTGTTGGTGGAGTGCTGCATTTTGAGAGGTTCTGCATCTAACCACTTAGTGAAGTATTGCTGAGGCGAAACTAACCACTCATAACGTTTGGTGATAGCTAGGTTTTGAGCGGAACTGAGTCCCCGGACTAGGGCAACATATTTGAAAGTTGGTAATACATATGCATCAGGGGGAATGAGACTTTCCTGAGTGTGAAACCTTCTGACGAATTCATGAGCACTTTCCCAGGTTTTTGTGTGAGTTCCATCAAGGTTTCGAATTTTCCCAAATGATCGAACGGTTGATCATCTTCCGAGTCAGAGCTTTCTTCAATAGAGAAATGCACAGATGAAGATGATGATATCGCACCAACTTTTCCATCATGAATCCATGCTCGCCCAAGGACCATGTCATATCCTGGATCCTCCTTAATTATGAAGAATTTAGTTTCTGTCCAGATTGAATCATTCCTTATCTTGAGAATGATGTAACCGTAAGAATCTCTGGAGATTCCTTCATGGTCTCTGTCCGAGATAGGAGCATGAGTTGCTTCTTGTCGAGTTATGCCAGCGGCTCTGAGGGTTTTCAAGGGGATGATGTTAACAGCAGTGCCAACGTCGACCAACACTCGCTTGAATTCATTTCCCTTGAGGTAGACTGTAGTGAGAAGTCCTCAGTCATACATCTCTTTGTCTGTTGCTGGAGGTTCAGGGAGCGTCTCCTGAATTTTTAGTCGTTTCCATGACACAATGTGGTTTAGTGCAGTACTCTTTGAGCCTTTGACAAGTACAACAACTCGCAGACATGCTCAATTAAGGATTGAACTGCTTCCTTGACCGGTTGCTCAGAGAGTGCAAACGTTCTGATAGGGAGAGGATTTATGTGCACTCCTTCAGTCCCCAGTTCTCCTGAGTCGGCCTTCTCTTTGAATATGAGCTGCAAAGTTCTGCAATCACTTGTTGGATGACTGACATACCTACGGAAGCGACAGTAGCGTGGATTTTCCACTTCTTCTTCTGTTGGCTCTCTTCTGGCGGGAGGTAGTTTGATCTCACCGTCTCGAATCCATACTTCCAATAACTCGATCAACTCTTCAATGGGAAAAGGGAAATCTGGCTATTCTTGGTCGTTCTGCTGACGCTGAGCCGATGGTTGTGCATTTCTAGCCTGGTTGTCCTTCCTTGGTGCTTTTGCAGGATGGGATGCTAGAGGAGCATTTTTATGTTGTTGCGCCTCAGCTTTCCTTTTGCCTCCTTCAGCAACATGCATGGAAGGTTGAACATTGTATTTTTTATTGACTAGGCGTCTGATATTGCTTCGAGTGTCCGCGGATCCTCGGTTTTGACAATTTTTGTTCTTTCCAGTAAGGCTGGAGCAGTAGTTGCTGATCGCTTAGCCGCTTCATGGAGTTTTGAGAAAGTTTGGAACCGGATATTTTCCAGCAAGGATCTGTGGACAGGGATCATCCCGTTGATGCACAAGTCCACCAATTGTTGTTCAATAACATTAGGATCATGACAATCTAAGGCTTGAATTCTGAACCTCTTAACATATTCTTTCGGATGTTTGGTGTTTTTCTGAGCCATTCTCTCTAAGTCAGAAAGAGTAATCTGCTCTGAAACGAAAAAGTATTTCCTGTAGAAAGCATTAACCATTTCTCCCCAATTAGCGATACTCTTTGGTGCGATGTTGTTGTACCAAGTATATGCTCGGCCAGTCAGAGACTTTGAGAACTCCTCCAGTCGGACGACATCATTATGTTCATGTTCTTCTAATGCCTCCAGGAATCGATAAACATGCTCTCGAGCGTTCCTCGTTCCATTGTAAGGTGTGAACGTTGGAGAAGTATATCCCTTCGGGAGAGAAATCCTCTGTACAGCAGAGGAATAGGGAGGTTGATGACGATGGACAGATGGTGCTTTGCCCTTTCCTCGATCCTTCATGAATCACTCTAGATCTTCACGAGTGATGAAACCGGCATACTCCTTTGTCGGTGGATTTTCCGCAGCTTTCTGGACTTCATCATTGTCAACTGTGTGGACTGGAACAACTTCAAGATCAGATTTTTCCTTGGCTTTTACTTTCTCCTGAATCTTATCTGACATCTTGTCAGTGAGAGTTTTGAGATAATTGCACAACTCTTTCTTGTGTTGCAGCTATGTCAATCTGATTTTTAGCGAGAAATTCCTGGACCTTCATGAGATCGGCTATGGTAGGTGGATTTTCTCTGACCACTTCGGGATGCCGGCCGAAGAGAGGATGATTTTCAACGTTGGTTTGAGAAGGAGTGGTACCAACATCGTTGGAAGCAGGAATGGTTTATGGAGTACCATCATTGTTATTATTGCTAGTACTAGCGTCATTTGCATTTGTAACTAACTCAGACCTAAGACCAGCCATTTTGTGAGAATGTGAGATTGCAACCGAGAGATTAATCTCCCTCTGTGGTCGCCAATCTGTGGATGGGGAAAAACGAGTCGCCGGTTTTTTGGGAAAGTGAAGAGTTGAGCGTGCTGTCGAGACTCCTCAGCTGGGAAAAATGTTAATCCTCACACAGATGCACCGCTGCAAAGGGGGTGCTTAGATTCAGGAGATCAATCTGTATGACTCCGGCTTAAACCAAAACAATGTCCGTTCCAGAGTCAATTCGGTCGCAAAGAGGGAGATGGGTTGATCTGTAGGAGGGAAGCTGAGAATTGTGTGGATCAATGATGATCAAGGATTGTGGATGTGTTGTGGGTTTCTGCAATAATTGGTGAACTGTTGAGTTCGAACAAGTTCTGGTAGATTGATGAATTCTTAAGAGTCGTTACTCGATAAATTCTGTGTGGATGATTACTGATGTAATTCTTGTTTCTCAATCATGGATTCAGAGACTTATTATACTGTCAGAGTAGTGAACACGTTGATCCCTGTAAGTGTGACGGTTTCTTGAGTGAAAGAATGGGAAAGTGGGAGATCGTGGTAAAATAAGTTCCATGTCGTGTGGAGACTTGACTGATCGTGCACCCACTACTTTGTTAACTTCTTCAACCGTTTGCACAACTTACGCACACTTCTCTTTGTGGATGAATCCACGTGCCGTAGACCGCCAGACCAAAAACCTAAGTGATATCTCTCATTTTTGACGTGATTGATGTCTCACGAATCGTGGAGTCTGCAAGGCAGACGTGTTTTAATTAGTCAGTTGTTGACCTTTCAGACAATGAGTCTAGATTTTGTTGAATCGAGCATGAGTGATGAATGCTCAGCGATTCATGAGTCAAACATGTAGTTCTCTGAAATGATGTCAATATTGTAGATTCAGTGAATTATTGATCAGTAGTGTTTGAGCGACTGAGCAAGTATTGCTCAATTCTGCAAATTACTGAATATTGAGAATTTGACGAGCAACTGAGCAAGTACTGCTCAACTCGACAAATTAATGACTTTTGATAATCTGACGTGCAACTGAGGAAGTATTGCTCAATTCGACAAATTACTGATGAATTATTGAATTATTGATAGTTGGGTCAATATTCAAGCAATTGAGCAAGTATTGCTCGATTCGGCGAATTACTTACTGGTGACGTGACCCAATAAAATATTAATTAAAATATTGGTAGATTATCAAATATTATATAATTAATTCAGATGTTGATTGCTGGATCAACATAATTTAATGTTTGAACTTGCTCAGAATGCTGATTTCATAAGCGTTTGTTCGAAACCCTAATTTTTGATCAATCCTTCATCAATTGGAAAATTGCTGAAAAATGATCATGAATGATAGAGGGACCAACCACATGGGATGATGAGCGTCCATGTGGTGCCCATTTCTCAAGTGAGCACGCACTAGGATTCTTGAGAGTTGGTGAAAGAATGATGATTAAATGTCGGTTTCATCATTTTCTGAAATATTTCTGGGTTCAACATTAGGTGATAAAACCTAGGTATGAGAGATGAGGGACCGACCAAGAGGCCATGTGACTGGCTCTTGGTGGTCACGTGACCAATTGTTGGCCGTTTGAAGAATCCTCCAGTTGGTTGGAAAGAGTTCGGGCCCAGTATGAGCAATTGAGCAAATTAGGTCAGGATTATGAAAACATGTGGGACAGGCTTTGTGCAAGCCCTAGTAATGACTCTGGTCGGTCATGAAGGCATGCACGTATTTCCGCGGTGTCCGTGTCTCCATACTGAGAGTTTCAGTATTTTCTGATGCGCGTTCGATCAACACTGTGAATTTTCAGAAGGGTTTTATCTTGGCTGAAACTCTTGATTTTTGTTGGAATGAGCATGTATGCTCAATTCATCAATATTTTGAAAATATTAAAATAAAGTGTTTTAATATTAAAAATTATCGTGAGAGGCTAGCCAGTCGTGTGACCATGTTGGCTTTTGGTTTTTGTGATTTGAGCAATATATGAGAAAATATGAAGAAATCATGAATTTTTCTCAAACCCAAGAGTTTCATGAATTTAAGAATATAATAATTATGAAAAATTAGGGTTTGCAAGGTGTGGGACTGCCCACGCCTTGGGCATGGCCGGCCGGCTAGGTTGCCCGGTCCCGCACACCTTTTCCTATTTTATAATATTATTCTTCATGAATCCTTGAAGTTATGGAGAATCCTTGAAGTTATGGAGAATCCATGAGTTTTTGTTGAAACAAGTAAGCTTCATGAGTTGAGGGAAATAATAATTATGAAAATTCAAGGTTTTCAAGGTGTGGGACCGGCCACGGCTTGGGCATGGCCGGCCGACTATGTTGCCCGGTCCCGCACACCTTTCCCTAATTTTATATTATTTTCCATGAGTTCATCAAAATATGGAGAAACCGTGAGTTTTGCTCAAACAAGGAAAGTTGCTGGGATCAGGGAGTTTTCATGAGTTCATGAAAATGATGAAATAAGAAAAATAATGGGAGAGGCATGGGACCGGCCGGCCGGCCCATGGGCTCGGCCCATGGGCGCCTCTCTATTATTTCATTATTATTATTTGTTTATATCTCCTGTTTTGTGTAGGATTCCTCGTTTTCCATATTTTTGAATACTCGTTTGTGCATCGGGGTGCTCAGTCATGCATCATTGTCGAGTACAGTTGCATCATTTTATGGGGCTTACTCAGTGGTGGTCCAGATGCCTGATTGCTGAGTATTTATTACTAATTTATGAAATTCAGTAGAGAATGATTCGTGAAACTGAGTAATAAAAGTGAGTAGTTTTTTATTACCAATTCATAGGATCAGCCGTGGATTCGACCATGAATTCGGAATAATAAAATAGGTATTACCATTCCATGGGATCGTGGATTCGACCATGAAATTGGAGTAATAAAATAAGTGGTGATATTACCATTTCATGAGACCAACCGTGGGTTCGACCATGAAATCGGAATAATATCTATTACCATTTAATGAGATCAGCTGTGGATTCGATCATGAAATCGGAGTAATACATTCATCTATTACCATTTCGATCATGAAATAGGAGTAATGAGATAAGATAGATTATCTTTTAGGAATTCAGTGGTGACTGTCATGGTAGAATTTAATTTCTTGCGTATAGTCAGTGAATCGGCGAGTGTTGACGATGTCCTGAAGACGTTATTGCTCTCAATCTTATGGAGAACCGTATGGATCTATACACGACCTCTCTCATGTAGTCAGGGAACGTGAGTATCACCGACGTCCTGAAGGCGTTATTGCTCTCAATCTTACGGAGAACCTCCCAATTATGTTATTCTACATAGAGGGCATGATGAAATGCGAGGTATCGAACGCTCAGCTAGTGGAGGCCTTCCGAAATGCATAATCATCATGGCTTCGCAAAATATGAGTCGTCACATGCCTGAAAGCCGTGTCAGAAACATGTATCATGATTTTACGGTTTTTACCTTTGTTGAAAATCCACCATCTACACTAATAAACATACTTCGTTGTTGTATTTCTCGATCTCGTATCCATAGACGATCACACGAAGTGTGAACCGATTAGTTGTATTGTCTCGACTCAGTCCATAGACAATCAATTTCGGAGAAAGGACTTATATGTAGGAAAAAATTTAGCTTGAGGTATATTTGGGTACCCTCGCCTTTTCAATTTGTATCAGAGCGGGCAAACATGAAAAGATCTAACAATCTGTGTTTGGTGCGATCCAACCTATTAGAATTTAATCTAATGAATGATTCAGTTAACTAAAGCAAGACATCAAGAGTCTTGAATTAACACTTGATGATGGCATCTACAATTCAATATCTGAAGAAATCATCTCTAGAGATTCTACCAGACAAGTTAATCTTGTTAATAATGTAGAAACCGATGACGACTGGAAAATACGTCTACAAGAAAGGTTAGATGAAATTTCCGATGATGATGACTCAGATTTTGAACAAGAAGTAGAAGAGGATATCTCAGAATACTCTAAACTGCTGGAACCCTTGAAAAATGAAAAGCTGAGAACTTCGGATTTTCTTGGTTTTATAACTCCTCTTTGTCGTGAGAACAAGAAATTGAAAAAGGTTTTTCAAGGATATTATACTGGTTGCCAAAACAGTGATTATCTTCTTTAAGATCGTACAAACGATCTAAATTCTAAGAAATTAGAATGTAAAAATCTTCAAAGAGAACTGTTTTTTTTTTTGGAA
Source organism: Papaver somniferum (assembly GCF_003573695.1). NCBI lineage: Eukaryota > Viridiplantae > Streptophyta > Magnoliopsida > Ranunculales > Papaveraceae > Papaver > Papaver somniferum. Next base: position 114,242,132 of record NC_039359.1, on the reverse strand, counting down.
AAGAAACGTGCTGAATCGGAAGCAATGTTTAATTCTCGACAAGTACATGGGTCTCGAAGAAAAATCCAATACTAGTCTCTCTCAAGCAAATTTGTTATAGAAAGAGCGTGATGTTGCTCTTGAAAAAATTCACTTGTTGGAAGAGAAACTTGTTGAATCTGATGCAAGGATTAACTCCCAACAAAAGAGTTTTGAAGAGAAAGAAGGTGTATATCTCTCACGAGAAAAACTCCTTGAAGCTGATCTATCCGGTTCTCTTGATAAAATCAAGATGTTGGAAGAAGAACAGTTGAAACTGAAAAAATCCAATGAAAGCTCAAACAAGTTAACCTCAATGTTAGAAGCAAGTAGAAATCATCGTGATACACGAGGATTGCGCAATAAGGGAATGGGTGCTTTAAACATTAGCAAAGAGATGAAATTTGTTAAAGCTACAAATCCTTCTCAATCAGAGGCTGACCAGAGAATCTGGACTTCCAAGGAACCGGGTTTCGGCCCGTTTGACAAGCTACGACTCCCTGATACGCCACTCATGAAACCGAACTTTCAAATTCTCGGAACCAATTCGCAGTTAACCTGTAAAAAGTTCATTGAATTATCCCAAGAACAACAAACTTGAAATTTCCATGGCCAGTTTCCACTTCCAATATTTCCATATCCATTTGCCACTTCTAAGAATTCCATGGACGGTTGCCACTTCCAATATTTCCATGGCCAGTTCCCACCTCTAAGATTTCCATAGCCAGTTGCCACTTCCAATATTTCCATGGACAGTTGCCACTTCCAATATTTCGATGGCCAGTTGCCACTTCTACTATTTCCATGGCCAGTTACCACTTCCAATATTTCCATGGAAAGTTGCCACTTCTAAGATTTCCATTGACGGTTACCACTTCCAATATTTCCATGGATAGTTGCCACCTCTAAGATTTCCATGGCCAGTTGCCACTTCTACTATTTCCTTAGCCAGTTGCCACTTGTCAAGGTTGCAATCATCTCAGAATATGTGGTATGAACAGCTAAACAGCAACCAACACTTTCAGATGATATGAACACCCTTGTAAAGTTGTGCTGAACCGCATAACGGCTGCCTACGTATCCTCTCAGTTGCTCGAAGGGATCAAGCGCGACCGTAGTTCGTCAACATTTTAGATAGTATGAACTACCCACAATGGTAGAAACTATCTCTTACTAGATGATATGAACTACTTGTTTGAGTAGCAATCATCTCTTTCCCGTCAACTAACACAAATCGTGAAATCCATACGTGATTCTGACAGAGGCAGAGAGAATCCTTGCAGTTTCCAAATACACCCCCGTTAAGAATAATGGCAAAACATTTCCTAGGTAAAGTTGCATGTATGTATCAAAGACATGTACAAATAATTAGTTAGGTAGAATTACCATTTCATCAGAGCATTAGTTAGCTAGAACTACCATTCCAAGATGAAAGAAAATCAGTGGAACAAGACCCTAGTTAACATTTCAATCATTCTTCACAAAATTCAAACATAAGCCAAAACAACTAACTTTAACAGAAACACCTGTAGGTATAGTGCTTCCTAAAACTGCAACAGGATGTAAGCATAAATACAAACAAAAATTATTCTTCCATGTACTATATGTATACTTGTACAACACCATAATATATAAAGTTAAAAATGCATTTATCGAAACCATATACAAAACCCGAATTTGGAGTACATGATTCACATCTCAACCAAGATACATAAGGGATTCCGTTGTATACATGCCGAGTAAATAAACGTAACTCCTACTAGTCTTAACATAATAAGGAGTTAAGGAAGCTTACAAAGTTTAACTCACATTTTTTAGAAGAAAACTCAAATATTATCTTAACCTTATAAGCCAAACAGTATTAATAGACTAGCTAACTCACCTTTCTAATCGTCGGTCTAACAGACACAACTAGCATCGGCCCAAGTTTAGCACATACTTCAACTTTCCTGGGAAGTTTTTGTCCTGTATAATTTTAATTATTAACTTTCTACATGAAATATGCATTTCCACCAAATACTTACATAGTCTTTAAGTCCAGTGACACACATCAATCTCTTAACGACACCCATTTCCTTAACTAATACAAACGTTCTAGGAAACATCACTAAATACCAAAGAGAGATTTATAAGGACTCGCCATTACATTTCCATCACTTCCATTGAAACAAATTTACATATACAATCCCGAGGAACATGTTAAGAACAGTTATATGCAACCAAACTAGAACTCAAGCAATCCACAAATCTAACTTAAAACTTTTAACCTACCTTTATGTAATGCCACCCCTCGGAATATAGTATAAAAAAAGGCGTAAAAGCACTTTATAAAGAGGTCACACCTTGTCATCTACCGATCATTTCATGCTAGATCGTAATGCGTATGTGCATCGCACACATAGATACAATATCATATTTACTGCCACAACGTCAATCCACAACCAAGATATCTTACTATCACGTACAAGTGATACCGATAACATTTAGATAGTGTGCCACTGCACAGTAACATATGCAAAATACACCATTTCCGCAAGTTCGTAAATCCATACATTTATGCTATTTCCGTAGTAATAAGAATATCTACAAGTCTAAGGAATTACTCCGGACTCGGCAAAACGGCATGTAGACCGCACTTGGTAATTTAGCAAACCCATTTCATTTACACAATACGAAAGAAAGTTAAATGTATGGTACGGCTTCATCAAATCCAGACTTAAGTGAACTAATTCCTTGAAAATGTTTCCTTCAAAAATTCTTAGTTTCATAGTAATTACATAAACGCACAGAGTATTAAAATAAACATAAACAAAGAACAATCAAAATGTACAATAATTCTTAAGGCATCATGTCCATTGGATTATATAAACATGAAAGAAAGTTAGTGCATATTCTCAAATTCAATAAAATCATATGCGTCCAAATTTGGAAGAGCACATACATGATTATGGGTCTGTATTCAACCAGTAACTACAATTCACTCTCACTGTTTTCAAGTCCAGTTCATTAATTTAAGTCAACATTTCATATGTAGTCAATATGCAATCGTTGCTGCGGGTTCATAAAAATTTCACCACTCACACCGACCAGTTGGAAGACATAGAAGAAAATGTACTCAAACCATTCAAAGAAAAATCCTAAGATACTAGGATGGACTGGAAGTGGGAAAAACACTAACATAAAATCTCGTACAGAATTACTAAATTCCTGTAAGACGGTTCATGTGATCATTTCATCGAAAAATTAAGCACCAAAGAGGTTTTGAATCCTAATCCATAATCACATCAGTTCAAAGCATGCGTAATTAAATCGACCACCAAGTTTCTATCAGGAATTGCAAAATTTCTCATACAAGTATACTTAGATTAAATTCAAAATTCTATTTGGAAAAATGTTTTCTTTAACACCGAAATAAGCTATCCATAGATTCTCCAAAAGCCACAAAAATTATTTAGAGAAAAGAAGAAAACACTTAGAGAGATACCCCAGTGTAGACAAATCCTAGCGTCACCATCTATCTTGAACTTGTCGGAAGATTGACTGCTCTTATCTGTGGTATTGTATGTAGTAAGGTAAAGTACATAGTGATTAGCATATGAAAGAAAACAATTAGAATTAAAATAAAACTTAATACCCTTTTTATTGTCCCGTGAGACCTTTTCTCAAACACCTTGTGCTCGTCTTCTGGCGGTAAAGGAGATTTAGACTTGTTGTTTCTCTTTACCCTAATTAATATTTCCCTTCCTGCAATTCCAATTTAGGAAACAAACTCAACTCCCTAACCAACCATAAACTCTAAACATTCAAAAAATATATCATTCTTCCAATAATTGAATGGTAGCAACCGAATGTACTTTCACTGTTTTCCAACTAAAATAGAAAGCCCATTTTTCCACTTGGAAAATCAACCAACGTTAACAGCATCATCATCTTTATTTATTCTCATCTAAACCATGTTCATGCACCCATGAAATCAACCAAGTTCCTCTCAGTTTTTAGTTGATCGGAATAAAAGGAAAGGAGAGAAAACTAGAAAAATATATCCGAGCCCAAAAGAAATCGGGATCTCCGCTTCATTTTTATATTTACTTTCCAAAAACTTGACAATTGTGCATCATGCATCCACGCCTATTAAGGCACTAGGGATTTAGATTAGGGAAAACTCCCTATTTAGAAACCATCATCTGTTATTAAGCCACCTAAAATTATTAAAGTCACCCAAACACTAGATTTTGATTTCCTGAATTTTTAACAAACTCAGTGTAGAATATTATTTCTAACCCTAATGGGTTCAGTTAAACCCGAGAAAAAGTTCTGTTCCGTTACACCATCAACCTCTTAAAAAAGAACTTTGTCCCCAGAGTTCAAGATAAGGCTTCCAGTAAGGAAGATTACATGTAGTCGCATTACGGCAAAGACAATGACGAGTCCAAAACTCACTGTCCCGACTGAACCGGAACTGATCTGATACCAACTGTGACGGATCAGAAAATCTAGACTTCCAAGGAACCGAGTTTCAGCCCACTTGACAAGCTCCGACTCCCTGATACACCACTCATGAAAACGGACTTTCAAATTCTCGGAACCAATTCGCATTTAACCTTCAAAAAGTTCATTGAATTATCCCAAGAACAACAAACTTGAAATTTCCATGGCCAGATGCCATTTCTACTATTTCCATGGCCGGTTGCCACTTCCAATATTTCCATGGCCAGTTGCCACTTCTACTATTTTCATGGCCAATTACAACTTCCAATATTTCTAAGATTTCCATGGTAGGTTACCACTTCCAATATTTCCATGGCCAGTTGCCACCTCTAATATTTCCATGGCAAGTTGCCACTTCTACTATTTCCATTACCAGTTCCCCATTGTCAAGGTTGCAATCATCTCAGAATAGGTGGTATGAACTGCTAAACAACAACCAACACTTTCAGATGATATGAACACCCTTGTAGAGTTGTGTTGAACCGCATAGCGGATGCCTACGTACCCTCTCCGTTGCTCGAAGGGATCAAGCACGGCCGTAGTTCATCAACATTTTAGATAGTATGAACTACCCACAATGGTAGCAACTATCTCTTACTATGTGATATGAGCTACTTGTTTGAGTAGCAATCATCTCTTTCCTGTCAACTAACACCAATGGTAAAATCCATAAGTGATTCTGATAGAGGCGGGGAGAATCCTTGCAGTTTCCAAATATACCCCATTAAGAATAATGGCAAAACATTTCCTAGGTAAAATTGCATGTATGTATCAAAGCCATGTACAGAGCATTGGTTGGATAGAATTACCATTTCATCAGAGCGTTAGTTAGCTAGAACTACCATTCCAAGATGAAAAAAAATCAGTGGAACAAGACCCTAGTTAACATTTCAATCATTCTTCACAAAATTCAAACATAAGCTAAAACACCCAACTTTAACAGAAACACCTGTAGGTATAGTGCTTCCTGAAACTGCAACGGGATGTAAGCATAAATACAAACAAAAAATTTTCTTCCATGTACTATATGTATACTTGTACAACACCATAATCTATAAAGTTAAAAATACATTTACCGAAACCAGATACAAAACCCGAATTTGGAGTACAGGATTCACATCTCAACCAAGATACATAAGGTATTCCGTTGTATACATGCCGAGTAAATAAACGTAAATCCTACTAGTATTAACATAATAAGGAGTTAAGGAAGCTTACAAAGTTTAACTCACATTTGTTAGAAGAAAACTCAAATATTATCTTAACCTTATAAGCCAAACAGTATTAATAGACTAGCTAACTCACCTTTCTAATCGTCGGTCTAACAGACACAGCTTGCATCGGCCCAAATTTAGCACATACTTCAACTTTCCTGGGAAGTTTTTGTCCTGTATAATTTTAATTATTAACTTTCTACATGAAATATGCATTTCCACCAAATACTTACATAGTCTTTAAGTCCAGTGACACACATCACATCAATCTCTTAACGACGCCCATTTCCTTAACTAATACAAACGTTCTAGGAAGCATCACTAAATACCAAAGAGAGATTTAGAAGGACTTTCCATTACATTTCCAGCACTTCCACTGAAACAAATTTACATATACAATCCCTAGGAACATGTTAAGAACAATTATATGCAACCAAACTAGAACTCAAGCAATCCATAAATCTAACTTAAAACTTCTAATCTACCTTTCTGTAATGCCACCCCTCGGAAAATAATATAATAACAAGGCGTAAAAGCACTTTATAAAGAGGTCACACCTTGTCATCTACCGATCATTTCATGCTAGATCATAACGCTTATGTGCGTCGCACACATAGATACAACATCATATTTACTGCCACAACATCAATCCACAACCAAGATTACTATCCCCTACAAGTGATACCGATAACATTTAGATAGTGTGCCACTGCACAGTAACATGTCCAAAATACACCATTTCGGCAAGTTCATAAATCCATACATTTATGTTATTTTCGTAGTAATAAGAATATCTACTGTTGGAGTCTTGCAACAATAGAAGAAACGTCAGATGTATCAAACAATGAATATAAAGAACCGTATCAAAAAAATCTACCACGAACAAATTGATGAGGGCAGAATTACAGGTTCAACAAGTTGTCCTTAACACATTAGTTCGCGGGTATACTTTAAAGTAATGCTAAACCCCAACATGCGAAGATGTGTCCAGGATAAGACTGCCCGATATAACTTGTATTAGCACAATACAAGTTACCCACTCTTAAACTCAGCAACGGGTATGAAAGTAAAACGCCGCACGAAAATAAAAGCAAGAAGATGAAGAAAAGTAGACCTAGAGATGGTCGCTGCTTGTGTGTTTTGAAAAAAGATTTTCGAGTTATATTTATAGGAAAATTAACTTGCAAATCCAGTTAGGTTTAGGTTTTCTCTTATAAAACGAGTTTTGCTTCTTGTAAAACAATTAAACACAAAAAAAAGAATTTTTTCCATAAATAAAACTCTTAAATAAATTATTTATCAAGTTAAAAACTTGCAAAAAATAATTTCAAGTAGACACGGACTTGGTGCTTGGTACACGCGCATTGGCATGGGTCGAAACATGTATTTTTCGACCCACCCCCTCCACCTACATTGTTTTACAACATATCCATGAGAACATGGTAATATAGTGGAGCACCTCTTTACTTTTCCACAATGTGGGACTAAAGGTTCCATTTCATTCACTCAAAAATGAGTGAGTATCCTTAGACCCTTAGGTCATGAGATCAAACCACACCAAGACCAAAAAATCATTTATTAAATAGCTCATTTTCTCCAACATCTACAAGTCTAAGGAATTACTCCGGACTCGGCAAAACGACATATAGTCCGCACTTGGTAATTTAGAAAACCCATTTCATTTACACAATACGAAAGAAAGTTAAATGTATGGTACGGCTTCATCAAAGCCATACTTAAGTGAACTAATTCCTTGAAAATGTTTCCTTCAAAGATTCTTAGTTTCATAGTGATTACATAAACGCACAAAGTATTAAAATAAACATAAACAAAGAACCATCGGAATGTACAATAATTCTTAAGGCATCATGTCCATTGGATTATCTACATGAAAGAAAGTTGGTGCATATTCTCAAATTCAATAAAATCATATGCATCCAAATTTGGAAGAGCACATACATGATTATGGGGTCTGTATTCAACCACTAACTACAGTTCACTCTCACCGTTTTCAAGTCCAGTTCATTAATTTAAGTCATCATTTCATATGTAGTCAATATGAAACCGTTGCTGCGGGTTCATAAAAATTTCACCACTCACACCGACTGGAAGACATAGAAGAAAGTGTACTCAAACCATTCAAAGAAAAATCCTAAGATACTAGGATAGACTGGAAGTGGGAAAAACACCAACATAAAATCTCGTACAAAATTACTAAATTCATGTAAAACGGTTCATGTGATCATTTCATCGAAAAATTAAGCACCAAAGAGGTTTTGAATCCCAATCCATAGTCACATCAGTTCAAAGCATGCGTAATTAAATCGACCACCAAGTTTCTATTAGGAAAATGCAAAATTTCTCATACAAGTATGCTTAGATTAAATTCAAAATTCTATTTGGCAGAATGTTTCCTTTAACACCGAAATAAGCTAGCCATGGATTTTACAAAAGCCACAAAAATTATTTAGATAAAAGAAGAAAACACTTAGAGAGATACTGATAGACACATTTTTGTGTCTGATATAATCTCAATTGTATATATTGTTAGTGCTCGATTTTGTATTTATTTTGGCTTTTTATGTCTTTGTAGGTGTTTTTGGAAAAATAAGATTTTGTGGCGAAATTGGCTCGAAAAGTGTTTTTTGCGTTCATGGGAGGACATTTGCTATTTGGACCCTCACTTTGGATAAGGGGTAACCTAATTACTAAGGGGCATCCCATTTCTAGGCATCTGCTAATCGCACCCCTACTCTAGATAAGGGGCAACCATCTTCAACATTCAAAAATCAGATTTTGGCGGAAAAAAAGTGTAGTTAAAGAGCAGTTTTGGCAATCATGATTTGGAGGAGTTTGAGGTCGATTAAACCTCCGATTTTCATAGGATAGACTCCTTATGGGTCTAGGAATCTGATATGGGTGTTTAAATCGATTAGATTTGGCTCAAACGACGGATTTTTCTCACAACAAGAAAATATGGAAAGTCACGTGTGTGGCCTGTTTTAGGGAATTTTAGAGTGATTAAAACGCTTTAAACCTTCTCAAAGATTTGTATCTATCTAAGGAAGAGTTTAGAATAAAAAGGAAAGCTCAGAAACGCGTAGAAATCCTAAAACAAGAAATTGTCGCAACTTGGCCGTGAAGAGAAGGAAAGAGATTTGGGAAGATTTGGGAGAGATTTAATCGGTATTTTTGATATAAATAGATGTCTTGGGTCATATAGAAGAGGTGTCGAGAGTTTGGGAACCTAAGGAGAGCCAGAGAAGAAGAAATCAGAGCTTTACCAAACTCTGTTTCTGCTGCTGCTGCTGTTGAAGAAGAAGAACAGCTGAAGAACATTGACCCTCGCTAGACAGTCGCAGAAAAGTGTCACTGTTTAACAGCTGAAGACATTAAGCTGTTCAGGGCAGTCTTATTTCAGGGCAGTCTTAAATCAGCGACAAAGCAACAGTTTTTCTGTAACAGTTCCATTGTAACAGTTGTTTTGCAACACCAATACACTGTTGCAAACAGTCTGTGTTATTACTTTTCACTCTTTTAATCATCTTTTGAGCAACAAACACATATTTTGAGATCATGATTGATATGAGGAGCTAAACCCCAACACTGGGATGACGGAGGAAGCCATATTTCATACGTGTGGTAATTATATTTAATTCTTTTTATGACTTTTTGCATTAATTTAATCGTTTTATGATTTTTCTTAATTAGTTGTGAAGTCGTATGATGATGTATGCTTGGTCTAAGTGCTTTTGATGCATCATGCTAGTGATTTACAGTTAATATTTTTAAAATCTACCATGGCAAAGAATTAGAGTCAATAAACAAGAGCTATAATTGTCTAAGAATTGATTTTTGAACCACATGGTATGAGGTTTGGTGGAATCCTGAGTCTCAGTAATCTCTCGACATTGTGACAAACCTTGTGTATATATTTTCTTTATTTTTATTGTTTTCTATTATTAAGTCTGAAATTGAGTCTACACAAGTCCGAATTGAACGAACTTTATTTACCACTTAAAAAACTACATCAGATACCCCAGTGTAGACAAATCCTAGCGTCACCATCTATCTTAAACTTGTCGGAAGATTTACTGCTCTTATTTGTGGTATTTTATGTAGCAAGGCAAAGTACATAGTGATTAGCATATGAAAGAGAACAATCAAAATTAAAAGAAAACTTAAAACCCTTTTTATCGTCCCTTGAGACCTTTTCTCAAACACCTTGTGCTCATCTTCTGGCGGTAAAGGAGATTTAGACTTGTTGTTTCTCTTTACCCTAATTAATATTTCCCTTCCTGCAATTCCAGTTTAGGAAACAAACTCAACTCCCCTAACTAACCATAAACTCTGAACATTCACAAAATATATCATTCTTCCAATAATTGAATGGTAGCAACCGAATGTACTTACACTGTTTTCCAACTAAAATAGAAATCCCATTTTCCCACTTGGAAAATCAACAAACGTTAACAGCATCAGCATCTTTACTTATTCTCATCTAAACCATGTTCATGCACCCATGAAATCAACCAAGTTCCTCTCAGTTTTCAGTTGATCGGAATAAAAGGAAAAGAGAGAAAACTAGAAAAATATATCCGAGCCCAAAAGAAATCGGGATCTCCGCTTCATTTTTATATTTACTTTTCAAAAACTTGACAAGTGTGCATCCTGCATCTAGGCCTATTAAGGCACTAGGGATTTAGATTAGGGCAAACTCCCTATTTAGAAACCATCATCTGCTGTTAAGCCACCTAAAATTATTAAAGGCAACCAAACACTAGATTTTTCGATTTCTTAATTTTTAACAAACTCAGTGTTGAATCTTATTTCTAACCTAATGGGTTCAGTTAAACCCGAGAAAAAGTTTCGTTCCTTTACACTTCCATCGATGACAAAAATGCAACAACGTGGTACAGAGAAAACAAGAAGAAGAAGAAAACTCATCGATCTCCAATGTAAGAGGATCCACAAAAAGGTAACATCAAAACTCATATTTCGTATATTTATACTAAGCATTGTTATTATTGTGGTAATAAAGGACATTTGTAATGGGGATGCAAAGTTCGTAAGATGCAAGATGCACTTTATTTTGTATCAAACGAATTGGCTAAGTTTTCTCCTCATAAGAACTCAGATCGTTGTTGTCCTAAGTTTAGGAAAAAGAATTATTATAATTATAGTTCAAATTTTGCATATCACTGAACAAGTTCATCTCATAAAATACTTGAATATAGAAAGAGAGATAACTTTATAAATGCAAAGACAAGATCTGATGTTCCAAATTGGAGAAAGGGTGTTTCGCAAGATATTCAAAAGGACAATGATCCTAATGGTATGAAGGAGAAGGCTTCTCATGCGAAACCCAACTCTAAATGGGTCCCGAAGTCCTCTATAGCCAAAAAGGGACCAAAAGTTAGTCAGAAGAATGACTCTCAGCTATTAATTGTTGGTGACAATAATTACAAGAGTCTTCTTGAAAGACTAAATAAATACATTATGTCTGGAATCTCTTGTACTAGTAAAGATTGTGATAATGACACTCTTCATCACAAGTCAAAGAATAAAAAAAGAGATGGAACAAAAGAAAACAAACCATGCAAGAGGTCAATAATAATGATGATTCGATCTTAGTCACTCGTGACGAACAAGACAAGGATCAACTCAACACAGCCTAGTTGTGTTGGAATGTGCATGCTCGCCTTTGTGCTCAATCTTATGAAGGGTGAGGAAGCACGTAAAACTGAGCACATGATCTCTCGAGTAATTATATGACTAATTAACATCTGTGGGAGATTTATTTTATTTTATACTCATACTTTCTCGATATATATTTGAGTTTTGATAGAAACGGTCATTGTGAGTTTATTATATTGATATCTACTGATCATATATGTGTATCTCTTGTTTTTACGGTTAAAACGAGCCAAAAATCACTAAATTCGGACATCGTATGCAAAAGTTATGTCGAAAACAGTTTAGTGTTGTGATCTGTCACAAGTAACTCTTGGAAACCGATCCTAGTACCCTGTCATAGTGAGGGAACCGATCCTAATACCATATCATGGTGAGGGAAACTATCCTAGTGATAGGTCCCCTTACGAAGATGTGTAAAAACTATTTTGCGCATAACTTCTTCGTCCGAACTCGGAATGACCTCATTCTTTTTGCGTTGTTTTCGTAATTCAATTTAATACAAGATTGAGGTAATTGAAATACTTGATTTTATGTTTAATATTTTTGGTGTATTGCAAATTGATTTATGAGATGTTTGATTTCGGTTTCATGACTTTGATATTCGATCCCATATATTGTGATCCCTTATGGTTTGGGTGGCTTTTTGATTTAGCAGGATTAAGTTCTATCCCATGTTGGTAGGATTTATCAAAGGATCATGAGGGGTTCTGGTAGAAACAATATGTGAAAAAAGTCACAATATGTTGAATCGATTTTGGTTTTGCATAAAAGCATATGTGTTTCGACGGTTTTCAACTTTTGCTTGCAATTGTTAAAACCGGTTTTCAACCTTTCTCTGGTAAAGGTTGAGGGTTGTTGTTATTATTTTGTTTTGGCATAAGGATGACAACGTGATGATATTTCGATATCAATTCTTCCTGGACGAATATGCAATCATATTGGAAAAGTGGATGCGAAATTTGAGGTAACAATGTTGTTAGTTAATTGTTTTCCTGTTTAAGAAAAGCCTGAGTTTATATTATATATATTTTTTGCTTTTGTTTAACAAAATTTCGGCACAATTGATGTTTATTCCATGATGTGTGTGTGGATGTGTGTGATTCAATTGGTTCCGGTTAAGAAAAATTATTGTTATCTTTCTTTATTGTGTGGTATCAATTGTTTAGGCTTACAAAATTTCGGCACAATTGATGTTGTGTGTGTGATTCAATTGGTTCCGGTTAAGAAAAATTATTGTTATCTTGATTTTGTATGGTATCAATTGTTTAGGATTACAAAATTTCGGTGCAATTGCGGTGCTTTTAATGTCTATGTTGTTTCAATTGCTTCCGGTTGAGGTGAATAATTATGCAAGTTGATTTATTTTGGTTTGTATGAATTATTTGTGGCTTAACGAAATAAATTGTGTGCGGGATGAGTTCTTTAGTCCAATTCGATTCCGGATAAGAGAAACTAAGTTAATTCTGATCTTAGTTAGACTTATCAAAGTGAGGTTTCGGGTATTCAAGTCTAATCGAATGCTTTAACAAGAAATGCTAGTTAACTAACCTAGTACTTGTCTTGTTTAAAATTGAAAGGTCTAAGTTTATGGATAATTAGAACCTGATGAGAAAAATAGAGTTTATCTTTATTTTGGTCTTATCGAATTAAGTGGTTGTTTTTGAACAATTGGTTTAGCAAAGAGACTAAGGTGCTTAGTTTTTTTTTGGTTTGTTAAACTAAATTGGAAAAATTGTTTCGTACAATTGTTTCCTTGGTAACATATCAAAATAAAACTACTTGTAGTTTCTGTTTTGATATTGGTTATCAGAACATGATGTGTGGAACCCTTGTGCCTAACTCTACAGGTTTGCAAGTTTATTCTGAGATTTGTAAGATTCTTTTCATGTTGTCCTTTATTTTTTCGTTTCTTTGTCATTTTTGTGACAAAAAGGTGGAGAAATATATGGAGTAAACAGGTGATACTGGCAGTGATTTTATATTGATCGGTATCGCTAGGAAAAAGAACATTGGTGCTTGAATGTTTATCTAACGAAAGAGTGAAAGCACAGACTAAGGGGGAGTAACATGTCATATGAAGTGTATAACAAAGACTGCGGATTTAATATCTACCTATATTCCTTAGGGGGAGTATTAGCTTTGTTATTATAATGTCAACATCGGCATTTTCAAGGATTGAATGTAAGCAGTTTTACTGTGATGTTGAATCGGGAATCAAGCGGATGTGGAATGAATTCTTGTAATTTGTTTATCCAAATGATGTAATAAATTTTGTCACTAAAATTGACAAAGGGGGAGATTGTTAGAGCGTTGCTCGGTTGAACCCGCCAAGCGTTGGTATGTCAAGTTTGGTTATCATATTTTAGTGAATCAAAACTCATGCTAAGAGTCGCTTGATTATGTACTAGAGTCAACTTCGTATAGGATAGCTTGAAATTATTAGGATATGAGACATGACAAGTATTGTGAAGTCTTGAAGATGTGAAGAACCAAGGAGCTACAACAACAACAATCATCCTTCCACTTGAGGTTAGTGATATTTGACTTGAATTGTTTTATTCCCTAACGTATCTTTCAAGTCGTGCATATTGAAAACATAACTGTGAAGGATGTTTGAACTCTAGATAGGCATAGTATTAAGGAATACAATACGAGGTTTATTGCTTAACCATTAAACTTTGTAGATAAGACATCGCCATAATCATTTGAATGCTATTGTGATTATGTATTGGTATGAGGTGAGGATTTCATCCTAGGTAACAATGTTTACATGTGTTCTAAGGAAGTAAGTTTATAAACTTGTTTGTGGACCGAAAAGGATATTTCCAGGTGTTATTGGTTTTGTTATTAATTGTATATCTTATGAATAACCAATATGTGTGATTGAGTATAACCTCTCATAACTTGTTTGTGTTCTTGGTAGAACTATTCACAAAGGCCTGACTTATGTACTGGTATAACTTTAATTAGTAAAACCGATCTTAAATAATCACCTTTGGTATGATCGGGTTTGTGTGTCTGACCAAATATGGGAGAGGGGAACCGATCCTAGTAAGAGGTGCAGTACATCACAAGGGGAACCGATCCTTGTATGGGGTGCAACAAGGTTTATAACATAAAGGGGAAACGATCCTATGGACATGTGCAACACGTTTTTAGGCAAAGGGGAACCGATCCTATGGACATGTGAAACACATATAAGTTAGATACCATATATATGTGGGGAACCGATCCTAGTACCTAGTCAACCGAATTTTGGAAAGCTAGTGTGACTATGCACAGTACTCACATGGACGTAGAACCGAAACTTGTTTTGGTAGAACCGTTATACCCATGATTGTGATTGAATGTTGGTTTGATCAATCACATAGTTCTTGGAAGTCAGATGAACCAATTCTAAATTTGTTTGGAAGTGTGGCAAATCGGTTTCAAGGTTGTAAGTGTGAAAGAGAACTTACAAAGTAAAGATGTTGACAAACTTTGAACACGTGGTGTGAATGTTTGTTTCTTTAATTGTTCAAAGATATTCCTTAACGGCTAAGGGAAGAGAATCCCATGATCGAAACATAAGTAAGTTAAGAATCTTTTAATTAAGGTTATTAATTTCATTTGGTATGGAAATTCCAAAATTAGTAATGTGCATTTACTAATAAGATTTTCCGAGAGATTTCGATCATTATTTTTGGACAGAGCATTTCCAGTAATTATGAAAAACGATTCTGTGCTTTAATGAATATCTTGAGAATATTTTCGGTTTTGGAAATTCCTTGGTGTCCAAACTTCCTTGTTTATAAATACTTGAAGTTTGCCTTTCTAGCAAACTAATTCTTCGTAACAACAGACTTCCTCTTTTGTTGTTGTTACCGGTGTAGCCGCCTATTCGGAGAAGAGAGTAACCTAATTAGGCGAAATCTCTTACGGCCGCTCAGTTTAAAGTCTTCTTTGGGATTGAGAAGCTCTAGCGTGTATCGTTGGTGGTAAACTAGATAATTGCGGTTTATCTTTTGTTTAAGATTGATTTTATTGACTAACGGTGGTTGAAATCTGATTGCACCTAGTTTATTTATTATTGAGAATCTTCTCTTCTGATATAAGATTCACTCAAACTAGTTCAGAGTTTCGACAAGGATCTTTAGACTGTTGTTAGTTCTAAAGACGATCTTGTGATAATCCATTGTTAACAGACTCCGTTCTGCGCGTGATTGATCACAAGAGATTCAAGTGATTATGTGCAGGTTTTTATTGAAGATTTAAGAATATTTGAAGACAAAGAAGATATTGAAGATCTTACTTGGATTTTATAATCTTTGATGTGCACAATACTTGTTTCGGTAAAAGAGGATCCAATTAATAATCGTTTTATCCTTGTGGTAGATTGGATTGATTAATTGAGTAGATCGGCATCAACACAGTTCTTCGGATTAAAGGTGTTGTTGGCTTAATCATAAACGATTACTTCGGTAATTGAACATAAGATAGATCTAAGGACCTGACGAATGAGTTTATGTTAAGATAAACGGAAGAGCCTTTGTCTGACTCATATCACTTGGTTGAATAGAGTTGATACCAAACAGATTTGTTGTTCCTTTACTGTTTAGAATACGAACCAAAGGAATTGTTCCAAGTAAGTGACTTATTTATAAGTTGGAGGCGTGGGAATACAGACAGAACTAGGTGAACTGTAGGGTTAGTTACTTGGTCTCAACTATACGAAGTTATGTGTAATTTTGTGTAGCGGCTTAATCCCGAGAGTATTTAATTCTGGACAAGGTCCCGGGATTTTTCTGCATTTGCGGTTTCCTCGTTAACAAAATCTTGTTGTGTCATTTACTTTTATTTTCCGCACTATAATTAATGTAAATTATACAAACGTTAATTCCTATTTACTTGATAAGCAATCCTACTATGTTTGGTTAAGTCCGAACCTTTGTATCAAGTAAACATACTTCCTTGTTTTATTGTCTCGATCTCGTATCTATAGACGATCACACGAAGTGTGAACCGATTGGTTGTATTGTCTCGACCCAGTCTATAGACAATCACTTTAGGAGAAAGGACTTATAGGTAGGAAAAGTTTTAGCTTGAGGTATATTTGGATACTCTCACCTTTTCAAATATGTAGAATGCATTGTTCCCAAAAACTATCCCTTAATCTTCTTATGGGTCTGGACATACATATGGGGACTGGCTTAGTATCCCTTTTCGTATTGTATGCAGCTTTAATATATTTATTAGCCTAGAAGCTTAATGTTTTATTTTTTTTTTATTTTTTTTTAGTATATAAACAGGGCTAAGCCTGAGGTTACAACACCAAACAAAACTTACAAACAAGACACAAAGTGATTTCCAAACAGTACCAGAATCCCGTCGTCGAACCAGAATCTCTCGTAGCCAGAATCCCTTAACCTGAATCTGTTAATATTGCGCGGGTCATCGATCAGTAGCAGTAACCCTAAAACTAATGGTAACAGTAACATCCCACATACATACGGGTGAGTTTGGATCGTTGAAGCATGATCCACAACTCGGTAGGAAATTTTTTTAAACGATCTGAAAAAATATTCCTCCAAGAGGATATATTGCTGAAGGCCAAACATGAGCTCCATCTTCGAAAACTCGCCGGAAAAGTCATCAGAACTTTTCAACTCGCTTGAAACATGGACATCAAACTTGGGGTACCAATTTTTCCAATAAAAATCGTTACCTTTCTTGAGCCATACAAATTCCAGAATCAAACCAGCAACCCAAGATAACAGCACTACAGGAAGGATTAGAAGCACACGAGCACTAACAACCATCAAATCCACACTTGACAGAGATTCAAAAACCCTAGCAGCACAACTGAGCTCTACTTCTACAGAGAAATCAAGCGCCCACCAGAGATAATCCTCACCGGTTACAACACAGACGACTTGCTTAGACGGATCAGGATCTTGAGTTTCTTCAACATCTTTCACCGGCCGGAGAAAATTGTCGTGATAAATCTGGTCGCTGTAAATCACACTTATTTCAACATTCCTACTACAACATACAAATATATATATAAACTTGCTAAAACCCCATCGTAACAGTTGGACAAGCCCAAAACCAGATGAGGAACAAGAACAAGGTTGAAACTTAAAATACAAGATTTAAAAACTGAAAAAGGATTACAAACTACTGCAGAAATAAAAAGACAAACAAAACCAATAAAAGACAGAAGAGATCTGCTCAGACCTGCTCTAAAAAGAGACGATCTGAGAAGACGAAGAGGCGCCGGCGGTGGGGTTTTAATTTAGGTTATAGAGAGAGAAAAAGAGGTGAGAGAAAAAGAGCTTAATGTTTAAATCATGTCTATATATTACCCAGGGCTCCTCTTTTTAAAATCCAAACTGATGATGATTGGGATTGTTCTTGCGCTCTTGTTGGGACCCAATACATGCTGATTACGTCATTCTTCGGGTAAAATTAAACTCACATATTAAATAATATACATTTGACTTACACAGATCCATGACCAATTTTCTCTCTTAAATTATATCTTATTGCTATCCCTCCCTTTATACATCTATAAGAGTGTGGCCACGTGCATATGCACGTGCTGAGATCGATGGCCGGGAAACGATTTAGAAGGTGGGAGTTCACTAATTCGTGTACAACCCTGTTACATCGTAGAAGTTGGCTAAGCCTAATCTTGTTGCTTTAAGAAGTATCAAACTCGATGTTCCAGCTATTCTATTCTACACCACGTACCACAAAGAGGCATGCATATTTAACAGCTGTTAATGAGATTAGAAAATGTTTTCTTATATATATTTTTTTATTTAAAAAAGGGATTTTATTGATTACGGAAGTAAGATTGGATTAGAATCCTTCATATCTTCCTCTAACTGATTACAAATAAAATCTGGAGGTGTATCCTCCAATAAACATGACAACTTATGCTTCCTAAAGTGTTTAGCTATATTGTCAGCTGCATGATTACGCTCTTTTATTACATGTCTTATTTCCCAAGACTTGATACTACTAAGATAAAATTTAACATCATAAATAATTGATAGATTTTCCCAGCATACTATTGCATTGTCTCCATTGATTGCAGCAGCAACATTTGATGAATCAATTTCTAGAATCACATACTCCAGCTGTTGACTCATTGCCCATCGTACCGCCTCCAAAGCAGCAATGCATTATGCTTCCTCTGCATTCAAGTTTCCTGTAGATGCACTTTGATCATTAATGCCCCCTGCAAAATTTCTCATAATTAGTCCTATGCCACAGTCTTTAGATAATAATTTAAAAGAAACATCAAAATTAATAGTAACAAAAGGTGCAGCTGGGGGTTGCCAATGACTTTTTCTTGGCAATGGAATTGTTGAGTTAACTACTCTAGGTTGTGCATTGTCAGTCCTGATAAATTGTTCTAGACATTGGGCTCTTCTGATGTATGAAATTGAGTTTGGTTTCTTCTTTTGAAAAACTGCACTGCAGCTTTCCTTCCAAACTTCTCATAAATAACATGATATCTGTATAATCCAATCTTCATTAGTAGGTTCATAAGATTTAAACCACCTAATGACCCAATCTTGGATCGCATTTATTCCATTCATGGAATTCAGACCATTAGGAACAGAAGTAAGGACTGTTTTTGTGAAGGAACAACTCATCAGCAGGTGCTCAGTTGTCTCCCAATCTTGCTGGCAGAAATGACAGTATGACACTTCCCCACCAGTATTCCTCTTAAGTCTTTCACTGTTGGATACAAAATCAGTGAGACACTTCCATAGAAATAACTTGATTTTTGCAGCAGTTTTTAGTTTCCACAATCTCTGCCATATTTGCTTCTCTACCCCATAATCATGCAATGAACTGAGTTTGAGCTCCATTAGTTTGTTGTATGCAGATTTTACACTGAACAAACCATTGTTTGTTAAAGTATAGACCAAATTGTCTTCTGACTGTTGAGGGATTCTGATTTGCATTATTTTGTTTGCTATTTCTGGCTGGAACAAAGCATGAACTATCCCTACTTTCCAATATTTTGTATCTTAATCAATTAGATCAGAAACCAGATTAAAGTCTTGTATATTGAGATTGGTGTCAGCAGTTAGAGTAACTTGTTCTTCAACCCCTGTAGCCCATTTATCCAACCAAATATGGATTTTTTTACCATTCCCAACCTGCCAGAAACTACAATCTATAAAGAAAGCAATGATGATGTATAACCTCTTCCAAGCCCAAGTGGCATTCTTCTTTTCATGTGCATGAAGAAGTGAAGTATTAGGGAAATGTTTTACTTTTAAATCTTTTGCCCATAGTTGACTCTCTTGTTTGCATAATCTCCAAGATGATCTTGCCAAAAGAGCTATGTTAAAACTCTTTAAATCTCTGAAACCCAAACCTCCAGAATCTTTGTCTCTACATAGGTTCCTCCATGCTGTGATAACAATACCATTTCTAGTAGTTTTATTCAGCCAAAACTGCCTCTGAACTCTTTCTAATTCTTCAATGGACTTGTCTGGAAACTTAAAAGTACTCATTTGATGGACTTGAATTGCATTGAGAACATGTTTTACTAATGTAGTTCTTCCTGATTGATTAACTAGCTTGTCATTCCATCTGTGTAGCCTGTTCTTCATGTTTCTAACTAGTGAAGAAAAGGAGCATGTCTTTTTCCTGTTTAGGAAAAGAGGAATACCCAAATAAACTTCTTCCATACTCATGCTTAGCACTTTTAGTCTTCTTCATAGTAGTCTACAGTGCCTTGGATGTAAGTTTTTTTGAGTAATAAACTGCAGATTTATGAAGATTTATCTGTTTCCCTGAAATGTCACTGAATTCTTGAATCACATCCAACAGGTTGTTTATATTATGTATATTTGCTCTTGTAAACAGTAAGCAATCATCTACAAATAGAAGATGTCTTACTTGAGGAGCAGTTCTTGAAATTTTTACACCTTGAATTTTCTGCATCAGCCATAGCCTTTGAGAAGACCTCCATTGTGAGAAGGAAGAGGTAAGGTGAAAGTGGATCACCTTGCCTCAACCCTCTAGTTGGTTTGTAAGAAGAAAAAAGAGAACTATTAAGTTTATGTTGATTTCTGAAATACTGATGCATTCTTCAATAAGATCACACCATTGGTTGGAGAATCCCATCTTTTGCATAACTCTTGTTAAGAAAAGAAAACCCATTCAACTCTGTCAAATGCCTTTGACATATCCAACTTGAGAGCCATATAACCTTTCTTCCCTTTTTTTCTCTTCATTGTTTGTATGATCTCTTGAGCAAGAAAGATATTATCTGATATTTGCCTACCAGATACAAATGCAGATTGCATTGGAGAGATGATTCTGTCCATATAGACTTTCATTCTTATATCAAGGATTTTTGTAATTATCTTATAGGTTGTATTGCACAATGCAATTGGCTTATATTCAGCTGGAGTTTTAGGGAGCTTTACTTTGGGTACTAGAGTGATATTGGTCTTGTTGATGCTTTTAAGAAGTTTGCCAGTTCTGAAAAATCTTTGAACCATGTCCACCACATCATTTCCAACAATATCCCACTGAGTTTGAGAAAATCCTAGAGGAAAACCATCTTGGCCTGGTGACTTCCAAGGTTTCATAGACATGAGGGCATTATGTATCTCTCTAGCATCTAGAATTATTGTAAGCACCAAGTTGTCTGCTTCAGTAATATGTTCTGGAATCAGCTCAATTAATCTTTCACTGATAGCTGGGTTAGTTGTTGAGCTGACCTGACTGAAATGCTGATTAAGAAGTACTTCCATCTCATCTCTTCCAACACACCAATTCCCATTATTGTCCTTTAAAGATTCAATTATATTCCTTGATCTTCTTTGATTAGCCATTATGTAAAATTGTTTTGTGTTATTATCTAGATCAATGATATGTCCTTCACCAGATTTTTGTCTCCAAAACTGTTTTTCTCTTGTTTGTCATTCTTCAATTTTTTGTTCCAGATTTTGCACTTCAGTTGTATTACTGCCATCTATAGAAGAACCTTGTAGAGATGTCATCTGATGCTCCAAATCTTGAATCCTGTGCTGAATATTCCCAAAAGTTATCTTGGTCCATTGAGATAAGTATCTTCTAGTAAATTGTAACTTCTGCTCTACGATATATCCAGTTGAACCTCTTGCTTCATTTTCCCATGCTGAGATGATTTGTGATTTATAAGAATTATCCCTTAACCAACATTAAAAGAAACTCCATGTTTTGTGTCCCCCTGAGTTGTTGGGTGATAAATTGAGAAGTATTGGACAATGGTCAGAACCCATCTGAGGTAAATCAAGTATATGAACATCTGGGAAGAGAATGAGCCAATCTGCACTTGTTAACCCTCTGTCAAGCCTTGATTTTATTCTCCCTGTACCATGTTTGTTACTTGTCCATGTAAATGGATTACCATGGAACCCTAAATCAGTTAATCCTGCATCATCAATGAGCTGAACAACACTAGAAGAGGTTGAGGAAGAAGCATTTTTAGAATTTTTGTCTTCCATATTAAGAGTTATGTTTGGATATCCAGTAATAATCCAGGGAAGTGTAGGATTCTCTTTTCCTAGATTACTGATATAGCTCCATTGATCATTTCTTAGATTGGGATAGGAGGTTCCATACATACATGTTAGAAGCCTTTCTAGTTTAGATGGGTCACTAACAATTAGACAATGAATCATATTGTTATCATGTGCAGCTATTTCTAACTTAAAGCCATCTTTCCATAGGATAATAAGGCCACCAGCTCTACCTATACTAGGAACATAAAAGGAATTTGGAAATTTAATAGGTTTTACAAATTTAAGGATTTTATCAGAATCAATCTTGGTTTCATATAAAAACACAATATCAGGATTAACTGATAATCCATTTACATGGACAAGTAACAAACATGGTACAGGGAGAATAAAATCAAGGCTGTTAATCCATTTACATGGACAAGTAACAAACATGGTACAGGGAGAATAAAATCCTACAGTTAATCCTGCATCATCAATGAGCTGAACAACACTAGAAGAGGTTGAGGAAGAAGCATTTTTGGAATTTCTGTCTTCCAGATTAAGAGTTATGTTTGGATATCCAGTAATAATCCAGGGAAGTGTAGGATTCTCTTTTCCTAGATTACTGATATAGCTCCATTGATCATTTGTTAGATTGGGATAGGGGGTTCCATACATACATGTTAGAAGCCTTTCTAGTTTAGATGGGTCACTAACAATTAGATAATGAATCATATTGTTATCATGTGCAGCTATTTCTAACTTAAAGCCATCTTTCCATAGGATAATAAGGCCACCAGCTCTACCTATACTAGGAACATAAAAGGAATTTGGAAATTTAATAGGTTTTACAAATTTAAGGATTTTATCAGAATCAATCTTGGTTTCATATAAAAACACAGTATCAGGATTGTAAAACCTATTTAAATTTTGTATATGATTCCTAGTGTTAACATTTTTGAAACCATTACAATTCCAACTTATGATCTTCATGGTAATAGTAAGTTTTTTGCCTGTATGAATGCTATTATGATAAATGGAGAAAGTATTATGTAAATTTTGAATGAAGCCTATACTTGTAAGAATTTTATAATAGTGGGAAAACAGAAATATATAAGTATGTCTAGAAGATACCTAAGTCTCCACTGTGGTATTGCTAGATTGTGCAGTTCCTTGGATGGTTGTTGGTGGTGCAGATAACTCCATATGCTTTCCATTACCAATTGCAGGAGGGTTAGGCTTTTCTGACTGAGGTACTGAGTTTCTTTGTCTCTTTCCTAGCCTACCAACTTCTTCCAAAGAAGTTTCATCATATTTTGCTTGTTCTTTTCCAAACCCAATGAAAATACCATCCTTTGGTGGGACAAATGGTGCTGCTCTTACCATCCTCCTCTGACTTGTTTGAGGGGCTTCAATTGAGATAGTCTTCTGAGTAGCAGGTTTATTCTTTGAAGTACCAAAATAGTGTGGCTTATGATGTGCAATCTCCAGAAATTTTGCTGTAGCAGCACATGCTTTTTCCGAGTGCTATAAGACAAAGCTCTTGGGACAGATTTTATGTGGTTACTTCTCATAGTAAAAGCGAATCCACTTTGTGTTGCCTGCTGAATTGACTGCCAGAATTCCTCTTCTTAGTGGTGTCTGAAGATTGATTTTCACACAAACCTTAACAGATTTTCCAGGTGCCGGAATTGTATCTTTTAGTTCAATAGCACGAACTTCTCCCATTATTTTACCCATGTCTTCCACAATATTAACCTTCATAAGCTCCAGAAGTAATCCTTTGAGTTCAATCCAGAAATCTTGAGAACACCAATCAAAATCTTTGTAAAAACAACTTTCCCAGTAGTGATGGAGGACAACTAAATGGCCATCGATGCTCCAAGGTCTTGTAATGAAGATATTATTGAGTTGCGTTTGGTTTTTGAATTTGAAAACCATCATATTTGGATCAATCTCAATAACTTTGACTTATTCTAGAGGGATAAAATTCCAAGTGTCTTTGATCTGCTTCTCCACTGTCTTGTCACTCATTTTTCCTTCGATGATAATCATACCAATAAGACAGTTATCCCATTGGCTTCCTTCTGCTTCTTCTTCTTCAGATTCATAATAATGGATAATTGCATCTTCTACATTTCCAAGTTCAAGAGCTGCACTCTGAAATTTTTCAATTAACTCAGTTACAGCTTCATGAGAGTTTTCGGCCATTTCGATGTTCACAGTAATACTGTTGTCGCCTCCAACAAAATTTTATTGTTTATAAAGCTTCGAGTAATTGGGATTAGGGTTAGGGTTAAGAGTAATCCTATAATCAATTGACTGCTGTATTCTCGGGGAAAAAAATATTTTCAAGGCTGAAAATTCTGAACTAACTATCAAAAGGTGGTTGTGACTGGTTGTGCGACAATAAGAGGGGGATAATTGAAATTCAAATTCAAATTTATAACGGCTTTTACGGGGCGGTTTAATCTGAATGACACATGGCATTAGATTTTGAATTTGAATCTCTTTTGTAACCGAATCGTTGTTGACTCGGTAATCGGTTTGAACTCTAACCTTGGTAATGGAAACAATGGAGAAATCTTCAGCTTCAACGAGCTTTTTATCAACCACAGCAAACGCTAAAACCATAAAAAAAAACACTAAGGAAAACACATGTGTGACAAACGTCGAATGGATAAGCGCCATTTTATAGAACTTGCACAGTCTACAACAAACACAATAAAGAGAATTGGTAGTTAATAAGTGTTCGAGGGTGAAAACTGTTTCTGCTGGTTTTGGTAAATTTAGGTGTGTGTGGATGAGAAACGAATCTGAACCCTAAACAAATGCACTGCATGGGAGTACTTTAGATTCTAAAGATCAATCTGTACAATTCTGGCCTAAACCAAGAAATGGTCATTTCATACTTGCTTCGGTCACAAAGTGAAGGAGATGGGGTTGATCTTAGGGAGGGAATCGAATAAGGTGTTGAGATTGTGAAGGTGTTGGCTGTTTATGACTTGTATCAGAATGTTGAACTGGCTTGCATGATGTAAGCTATCAGTTCTGGGTGTTTCTGGATACGGTGTTAACAACAACTTGATTTATTGTGTTGTTTGAAAATAGTTGAAGGACCTATTTATACAAGTCATTTGAGCGCCATCCCCATCTCGTAGGAAATGGAGGAAGTTGAGTGATGGAGTAGTGGGGTCGTGTAGGTGATTATCACACGATCACTCCTTTGCCCACTTCCCTCATCATCGTTAACCGTCCATGCTTCCTGACACGTTCTCGTAATGGGTGTTGCACGCCGTATGTTGTAAACCACCAGACCAATACCCCAGTAAGTATCCCCCAGTTTGTGACATATTTGTTGTCTCGAATGAGTGGGTCGAGTCGTGGGACCCGCCGTAGGAAATATCATATGGTGCTATTAGGTTAAATAACTAAGTTATTTAAGGATTTGATATTCATGAAATATCGTGCATGCTTGATGCATGTAATGCATCGATTTTAAAGCAAGCAGCTCAAAACAATCGATATGCATGAAGCATCGCTGTTTTAAAGCTTGATTGAATAAGTCGCGGATTAAGCGTCTTAAAATGGAAACACGTCCAACCATCTTTGAGTGATCGTTTGGAGGCCACATGGGCGGGCCACCATCTGGTCGATCACTCCCGGTGGCAGAGTAGCGAATGGTAATCACTGAGGCGCTTCATTGATCGCCTAACTTTTAATCTAAGCCTTCCGGCCAAGCTGGAAAAGTTGGACGGACAAGATGATTTACGGCACATATTTGCTACCGTTGATGGATTTTAGGGTTTTTTAGAGGTGCACAACATCCCCTCTTTGGCTTGATCGAATTCAAGCATGGGCACTAATTTTGGTGGGACCGACCGGGAATGCGTGGTACCGACCTGCTGGCGAGCATGTCTACACCTCTCGGTTTCACAAAGATTTGATCTAGGCCACTCAATTTGACCGGCGAAGATGAGTGATCGTGATCGATTTGCGACAGGAATATACTGCCGTAAAAGGTTTAAAAGGTCGTATGGCATGCCACCTATGGGCGTGCGTTTCGAGGCGCCGGGTTCTAGTCTGCCTAGGTCGGCTGGTCATACGCAAAGGTCGGACTACGGTGATCACATTGACATCCTTGGGACCTCTCGAGTCTCTATATCCACACCCTCCGTTTAGGCTGGCAAAGACGGATGGTCACGATCGAACTACGACAAATGTGCATTGCCGCAAACCCTAATTAGGGTTTTGAAACAGTCACGCACACGTGACTTTGACCAAACGGCTTGGCAAGCCGTGATCCTCCTTTGGGGAGATCGATCACGTGGGGCCCATTTTGGGATGACGGTGAACGCATGTGCACCTTCCTGATGGTCCTCAATGCGATCTAAGCCATCCAAATAGGTTGTCTAAGTTGGATGGTTGTGATCGATTTAAGACATTAGTGGAATTCCGTGATCCTTAGAAGCATCACTCCTGCCATGGTTTGAGAAATCGTTTCATTGCTTCATGGCCTTGCCGTGATAAAACCGATCGCGTGAGGGAGAAGTGGGCCTGCCAACGTGTGCTTTAGCGCTTCCTGATCATTCATGGGATGATCTAATCCTTCCAAGCAGGATGGAGAAGTTGAACATTTGTGATGGTTTTAAGACTGCCTTTAACAGTCTATGCTCGTCGGGCTTCTTCCAAAACAGCGTGGCCTCTCTATTTTAGGGATGGCGTTTGACGCGCTAGGAAGTATGGTGTGGTGTTCGACCGGCTAGGGCATAAGTGGGCCCTCCGGTGGTCATCACAACAATTGCCTATTTTTGTCAGGGTTTGGATAGGCTTATTAAATTGCGTGGCCAACTTGCGTGGCCGTGGTCATTTCTGAGACTGATATGGACAGTTTAGATTTCCCTTAAGGAAATTAAACATGTTCGATCGAGTTGTCTTTAAGTAAAAGTGCGTCGATACGAACATCTCTTTGTAGCCTGTGTGGGTATTTTCATGAAGATCTCAATACTGGCACTTCGGGAGATTCATGCTACTCTGCTGAGAGTGAACACTTAATCGTCATGTCATGTCAATAATGAGAGTTCGGCTGAGAACATAGCACGGAAAAATACTAGGAGAGTCAGGCATTAATGGGCAATGCTAGTAGAAGAAGGAATTCACAGAATATTTTGGGATTGCTGCTACGCGCACCATTATGAGTGAATTTCATATATATTGAATTGCTCAATGAACGAGGAGGTTTTTTTCACTCGTCATTTTTCAAATGGTTTCACCCTTTGCAGGGTGACAGTGCATTAAATAATGGTTTTATAATTTTAGCCTTGAACTAAAAACGGCCATCAACATTAAGTCCCCTGCTTAGCACGTAATAGTTACACTATTGCGGGGTAAGCACTAGATGGTGACAGTTAAAGATAAAACTTATGAGACAAAGTTAGATGTTACCAGGAGAGATGAGTCGGCCTGTCCTTGGAACATGTCACGTTCAAGAGGCGTCCAGGTGAGCGTTCCCCTAGCATGATGTCGGTTGGCCCATGTAGATTAGGCTTACGGTTGGTTGGGATTTAAAATCATTCATGACGGTGTCATAATCCTCGGCTCTGACATGGAAAATCCCTACCATGATAAATATCCTTAAAAGGATGCTGAAGCAATTTCTGAAAAACATGTTGGAGCAGCTCCCAAAGAGAAAATTGATGTAGCTTCCGAGAAGGGCGTCGAAACGGCTTCCGGAGAGGATGTTAAAGCATCTCCTAGATAGGATTCTAGTGAAGGCACCATTGGACCTGGCATTGACGACACTTCTTTGATGTTTAGTAGTCTTTGTTTCATGCGGCTGGAGCCAGGGCTTGATCGAATAATAATCCCTCATTCATGTTGTAACTTCCATTTTTTATATCACGCGTGTTGTGATTTCGTGAACAGGATATCCAGGAGTCGTATTTGTTAGGTGCGGAGGCTCTATCTTAAATTAATAACGCGTGTGATGTGATTGGACACGTCTGAAGAAGTAATTGCAATCTGGGAGTACCGCGTGCACTAGCTCGCTGCTTCCTGATTCTGTGAAGGGATTTCCCAAAATATGAAAATTACAGATGGCGAAACTTCTTTCTGGGATATAGGCACAATGAGGTGGTGATTGAGAGGTTGTTTCGTCATTGAAGCAGCTGCACTTCAGGGTACGAATGACGCTTGCCCTAAGAAGCATGTATTGGCTGCTTGATGATTTCTTTCAGTCATCTTGCTCTTTCTGATTGTGATGATGATATGATGGGGATGCTTGTATGGGCACAATCTTACGGAGCCGTTAAATGAGGTAGACAAGCTGAGAGGCGTTCCGTTATCGACGTGCCGCTATCATGTCTTCAAAGACTTCGTTTCAAGCAACATCCTTTGAACCGTCTTCTGAATCTTGGATGGTTGTATAGAATGGGATGCGATTAGCAGTCCCCAGTAACACTTCAGAATCGACGACGTGGCTGGACACGTAAAAACATCTCCGATTTGTACTTTGGAGTCTTTGATGCAATGTACGTCTTCATGTTGAGAATTGTATGCGGTTCGTAAAGCTTCAACAGTGATGATCGTTGATATTAGAAATAAACCGGTTAAGGGACGTGAAGGCATCCTGTGCTGGCAGTCCCCAGGTGTAATTATCCCGAGCTTATTTTCTCTTGAAAGACGTACTTCCATTGCACTTACTGGTAAGGTGTTGAAGCGTCTTCAGGAGTGAGTGTACGTTGAAGCGGCTTCTGGAGTATGCGTTGAAGCGAATTCTGAATCCTGCGTTGAAGCGGATTCTTCTGGAGAGAGTGTTGAAGCGGCTTCTCTTTCAGTTTAATTTTCCCCTTGAAAATTACATGCTTCTTGATTGACCTTTTCTCTTGTGTTTGAAGAAGTCCTTGACTGATGGTGAAGTAATTTCATACTGAGTCTCAGTCCCCAAGCGTGAGTTACATGGATCTATCTTGTATGGTCGGTGGGTTTACCATAATAAATATATC
Organism: Papaver somniferum; assembly: GCF_003573695.1. Lineage (NCBI taxonomy): Eukaryota > Viridiplantae > Streptophyta > Magnoliopsida > Ranunculales > Papaveraceae > Papaver > Papaver somniferum. The sequence goes on along the minus strand of NC_039359.1, from coordinate 114,213,209 downwards.
ACCATCTCGCCTCCGTACTAGTGACTTTATTACTTCTCCATGGGAAAGAAAAATATGCAGAAGTTTGGATTACCTCTGTCCGTAGTGGTTGTTGCTATGGTGAAGCTTCGGAGAGCAACAACAATTCTTGGCAGCAGCTGTGATCAGAAGAGACTGGCAGGGAGAGGCGTGGTAGCTACTTGCATGATGTAAGTCTTCATATAATGGTAGATAACGTCTCATTATTAGATGGAGAAGCTGATGATGGAACAGATAGCTTCCTTGATGTTTCCTCACAGAATGGAGAAGAGGGAGACATCCCCCTGTCCACGAGTATCTATTGAGCTTTCAACCTGATAAATGTTGTCACGCTGGGTCTCTGAAGAAATAATTTGGGAGAGAGTTGAAGTTGATCCCAACATTGATGAGGATCGTACGAGTTGTTGATCATGAGGCCGTGTCTACGTCGTGTTTCATAGACGTCGAATATCGCTGGTTTTTGAAAATACATCTGCTCTCTTGAGTATGTCCCCATCTTTGGACATCCTGGAATTACAATAATAGCATGCTTGCGTCTCTCTAAATTCATCATCTTTGAGATGGATAGTGCTGAGCAATCCCGAGCTACACTCCTTTGTCTTTATCATCTTTGGATCGTGACTTTTAGGAGTAGGGAAGTTCCTTCATGCGAATGACTTAACTATCATGTTTGTGAAAATATGATGAAGCTCTTAACATGGAGAGTCTATATATACCTATTAAGTCTCAGGTGCGGCCTCCTTCGGTAATGCAACTACTCCTTCTACGGGAGACGAAACTCTGAAAGCTCTCACTGATATTGTTGCCGACAAGCCAGATATGGTATGTCTTGGACGTTGTTTTATCATTGTGATAGTCGTGCATGTGGTACTGGAGTTGAAGTGGGCGATATTGGACGCGCAGGATGTTGTGTCTCGGTGGTTTTTCTCTTGATGCTTCAGTGAAACGCTTACAGAAGGTTGAAGGTTGTATTGCTTGTTGGTACGACGTGTCGAAGAAGCTTTATCCTCCATTCATGTCATGAGCAGCGTGACTGGGTGCACCGAGGAGGTGGTTTCAAACTGGGAGTTCTACTGAGATGTGTTTATGAAGTTTGAATTCAATGCTTCCTGGTTCTATGAAGGGTTTTCTAAAATCCAGAAGCTGCAAGATGAAATAAACGAAGTTCCCTCCGTGGACTTCATTGTTTGGAAATAGGAGGATATCGAGAGGCTATCCTTGGAATTGAAGCTGAAGCAGGCTGTTCTCCACGAAAATGAAAGGCGCTCTTTCCAAAAAGAATGAATTGTTGCTAAAATAATTCCCTTGAATACTTGCGCATTTTCTTTTATATTTTCATTTTAGGTGTCTTGAGTGATGTAAGGAATTCCTTTCACATTTTGATTTTCTGGTTCTTGAACTAGTAGGTGATTGAATTTTGAATTGGTTTATTTTTGAGATGATTTTATAAATGAATTTCTGAAAGGAATTATGTTTGAATCGGCTGAAAGCCGGCATTCTGGTTTTGAATTCGATCGTTCTAAGTATCTCGTAAAAATTGCAAATGTTGCATAAAAAGGGAAACATGTAAAAAGAAGATAATGTGGTGTCTAAGAAAAACTGCATCATTGACTTCCTTCCTCGATGTGGGACGCATGCGTCAAGTCCCCATCAGGCTTTTAAAATGTAAAAATTTTTAACGAAACTTACTTGTTCACAAGATCTCGGTTGAACGACACTTGAATTCTCCAAGGGTGATCGCTTCGAATCCAAGTTGTTATGGAGCGCCTCGAGAAACCCGTAGTTGGTTCGATCACTTCGATGAAACTGCGCACGTTAATCTTCGGACAAAGGGGGTAACTCTCCCGAGTTAATCTTCCTTTGGAGAATATGTTTCGGGCCGTTGCATTCACTGGTAAAGCGGTGAACGAATCTGCGGTAGTGGTAGTACCTCGGGTCCGTCATCTCTTGATCATTTGGATGTTCGTTGTTTCGCTGAAACATTCTTGAGTGATTCTCCCAAACTGCGGATTATTTCTTGACATGATGACGCGGGCATCGTTATCTTCCTGAGGTTGTTCTCTTCAGGTGTCGGCTCCAGTAGACCTGAAGATGTCCCGGGCTCGCTCTTATCCGGGTTGACATAATAGGCGAACCCTTTATGATGTTTTGAAGATGTGTCAAGCCTCCTTTGTTATTGTAGATGTACGAATTCCCGAAATTACACCATATTCTGGATCTACGCGTTTTGTTGATGAAGTGATATCGGATACTCCTGATATTAAATTGGTAGCAGTGGTGGAATAGAGATAGACCTTTTCTTTTGTGACCTCTGAAGGTGTCTTCCCAAGACTCCACTGGTGTTGAATTTATTATCGACTATCTCCATACTGAAACAACGGCTACACGAATCTTCACTTCGTCTTTCTGGGTATGGACCCTTTAAGGCATTTATGGCTTGCTCCATACAACACTTGTGGTGTTGCAGAAAAGGTGATTGCTCCTTCCGGATCTCGAGAGAAGTTGTTGCGTTCTTCTAAGTAGTAGTCGCGTCTTATGTCTCCACGCGACTTTCTGGTCCTTTCATCTAGGAGATTTACTGGTGCTCAACTATCCAAGGTATTTCCAGTAGCATTGCTTGAAAAAGCATTTTTGTGAAGCTTCTTAATTAATGGAACACCGGAATTGAAATTGGTTGTTGAACCTAAATTTAATCTAATGATTGAATTGAATCTAAGATCTTTCCTTTTGAAATTGAGAAAACTGGAATGAATCTTGAGAAACTAATTTTGCAACCGATAGATCAATCTCCCACTGTGGTCGCCAATTGTTCGAGGGTGAAAACTACTTCTGCTGGTTTTGGTAAATTTGGGTTTGTGTGGATGAGAAACGAATCTAAACCCTAAACAAATGCACTGCACGGGAGTACTTTAGATTCGAGAGATCAATCTGTACAATTCTGGACTAAACCAAGAAATGGTCTTTCCAGACTTGCTTCGGTCACAAAGTGAAGGAAATAGGGTTGATCTTAGGGAGGGAAGCGAAGAAGGTATTGAGTTTGTGAATATATTGACCGTTTATGACTTGTATCAGAATGTTGAACTGGCTTGCATGATGTAAGCTATCAGTTCTGGGTGTTTCTGGATACGGTGTTAACAACAACTTGGTTTCTCGTGTTGTTTGGAAATAGGTGAAGGACCGATTTATACAAGTCATTTGAGCGCAATCCCCATCTCGTAGGAAGTTGAGGAAGTTGGGTGATGGAGTAGTGGGGTCGCGTAGGTGATTGTCACACGATCACGCCTTTGCCCACTTCCCTCATCATCGTTAACCATCCATGCTTCCTGACACGTTCTCGTAATGGGGGCGTTGCATGCCACACGCTGTAAACCTCCAGACTAATACCTCAGTAAGTATCCCCCAGTTTGTGACATGTTTAATGTCTCGAATGAGTGGGTCGAGTCATGGGACCCGCCGCAGGAAATAGCATATGGTGCTATTAGGTTAAATAACTAAGTTATTTAAGGATTTAATATTCATGAAATATTGTGCATGCTTGATGCATGTAATGCATCGTTTTTAAAGCAAGCATCTCAAAACAATCGATATGCATGAAGCATCGCTGTTTTAAAGCTTGATTGAATAAGTCGCGGATTAAGCGTCTTAAAATGGCAGCACGTCCAACCATCTTTGAGTGATAGTTTAGAGGCCACATCGGCGGGCCACCATCTGGTCGATCACTCCTTGTGGCAGAGTGGCGGACGGTAATCACTGAGGTGCTTCATTGATCGTCTAACTTTTAATCTAAGCCGTCCGACCAAGCTGGCAAAGTTGGACGGATAAGATGATTTACGGCACATATTTGTTGTCGTTGATGGATTTTAGGGTTTTTTAGAGGTGCGCAACATCCCCTCTTTGGATTGATCGAATTCAAGCATGGGCACTAATTTTGGTTGGACCGACTGGGCATGCGTGGATACGACCTGATGGCGAGCATGTCTACACCTCTCGGTTTCATAAAGGTTCGATCTAGGCCACTCAATTTGACCGGCGAAGATGAGTGGGCGTGATTGATTTGCGACAGGAATATATTGTCGTTCCCTTATCTGTCTAGGTCGTCCGGTCATACGCAAACGTGGGCCCACATTGATCAATTGACATCCTTGGGACCTCTCGAGTCTCTATATCCACACCCTCCGTTTAGGCTGGCGAAGAAGGATGGTCACGATCGAACTACGACAGATGTGCATTGCCGCAAACCCTAATTAGGGTTTTGAAACAGTCACGCACACATGACTTTGGCCAAACGGCTTGGCAAGCCATGATCCTCCTTTGTGGAGATCGATCACGTGGGGCCCATGTTGGGCTGACGGTGAACGCATGTGCACCTTCCTGATGGTCCTAAATGCGATCTAAACCATCCAAATAGGTGGCTAAGTTGGATGGTTGTGATCGATTTAAGACATTAGTGGAATTCCGAGACCCTTAGAAGCATCACGCCTGCCATGGTTTGAGCAATCGTTTCATTACTTCATGACCTTGCCGTGAGAAAACCGATCGGGTGAGGGAGAAGTGTGCTCGTCAACGTGTGCGTTAGCGCTTCCCTGATCATTCATGGGATGATCTAATCCGTCCAACCAGGCTGGCAAAGTTGGACGGTTGTGATGGTTTCAAGACTGCCTTGAACAGTCTATGCTCGTCGAGCGTCTTCCAAAACAGCGCGGCTTCTCTATTTTAGGGCTGGCGTTTGACGCGTTAGGAAGTACGGTGTGGTGTTCGACCGGCTAGGTCATAAGTGGGCCCGCCGGTGGTCATCACAACAATTGCCTATTTTTGTTAGGGTTTGGCTAGGCTTGTTAAATTGCGTGGCCAACTTGCGTGACCGTGATCATTTCTGAGACTGATATGGACAGTTCAGATTTCCCTTAAGGAAATTAAACATGTTCGATCGAGTTTTCTTTTATTAAAAGTGCGTCGATACGAATATCTCTTTGTAGTATGTGTGGGTATTTTCATGCAGATCTCAATACTGGCACTTCTGGAGATTCATGCTACTCTGCTGAGAGTGAACATTTAACCATCATGTCATGTCAATAATGAGAGTTCGGATGAGAACATAGCACGGAAAAATACTAGGCGAGTCATGCATTAATGGGCAATGCTAGTAGAAGAAGGAATTCACAGAATATTTTGGGATTGCTGCTACGTGCACCATTCTGAGTGAATTTCATATATATTGAATTGCTCAATGGACGAGGAGCTTTTTTGCAATCGTCATTTTTCAAATGGTTTCACCCTTTGCAGGGTGACAGTGCATTAAATACTGGTTTTACAATTTTAGCCTTGAACTAAAAACCACCATCAACAATAAGACATAATGAAAACCTGTGAAGAGGGATTAGCAAGGAAAACCAGTGAAAGAATAAAATCAAAATAGTAAAAAACGATGCAGTTTAAACATAGTGACAATGATAGACAGAAAATAGGCCACCATTCATTTACATTAAAAAAAAATAGGAAACGCAGCCCTAAACTTTTCTCTCATGTTTAGTTTTTATTTCTCCCTGAGCATTCTTAGATGCAGATTCATACCTAATCTTGTTCTTTTGATATCCCCCAATATATCAAGATCAAGTTCTCATAACCACTTCTTTTATCTCTTTGATTGCTTAAAGATCTTGAAATCTAATTTAGTCTACATAGGGAGATTTTTTGGGATTTCATTTTACCTAAATAATTCTAGGGTTTTTGAATCAACGTCGCAATGGAGATTTGTAGAGTTTTCAATCGAAGATTTACTGGTTGAATTGTTCTATTTCCTTGTAGATGTTTATCTATTGGGGGATATCAACTCAACTTTCTTTTGAGAAATTCTTGAGATTTTTTTTTAATTGACATTCTTGCAGGAGCTCCCAACATATCAAGTTCTAAAGAAATTCAAATTGATAGAAATGGCGAGTCCTTGATCTTTCTTAAAGTTATATTTATTTATTATTTTTCATAAACTTTACGTAAAATGACCCTTGTGCTTATGATGTACAGTTGAAGCCAAAATTAGCTGCTAAAAAGCAAATAACTCCTACAAAGGGCGATATAAAGGACATTCTAATGTTATGGGTATCATCAATGACTTTTTTGATGGCTTATGATTTTTTTATTTTGATGGAGTTGATAGTGGTACCATTGAATATGTTCTTATTTTGGTGGAGTTGATAGTAAATTTGGTAGCCTTTACTTGGGTTGGTAAATTTCGTGTCTGGGTTGGGAATGATGAACTTAAAGCTAAGGATTATGGAGAAATCGATGAAGAATGCTGCAAGGATAGATTAGGAGCTGATTTGTGCTTGGTGACTAGTGTTTGGAAAATACATCTGAGATTGTACACTCAATCGACATTCATCCTTCGCGAAATAATGCCTGCAGTAAGATTCCTTCTCCACTTCTCTTAGTTCCTTCCAGTAACATCATGCCTTCTTAACTTAGTTTTGCAAAATTAAATGGTGTGCTTTCAGACAACGCATCAGGCTTATGATGCCATCCTGCAGAAAAACGCATGGGGGAAAATCTTTATTTACTCATCCGTTCTCTGTTATTAAAAAGTTAAGACATTTAGTTTCTTACTCACTTAATCTTTTGATAGGTTTTGAACCTTGGAAGAACATTATCCGTTTCACCAGTTGCACTAATTTTCTCTAACATTCTATTTGGTTCAGGCACAAATACTTAAGAAAAATTTCAAGGAGAATCATGTCACTCAGGTATTTGTTTGTGTCTTTAATTTTGTTTTTGAGCTACTTTCGCTACTTGAACAAGTTCACCTAAGTATCATAATGTGCACTACTAATTCGTTATGATTTTCAGGCACTCAATATGATATAATCCAAGATAATTAGGTCTATGGTGTTGAATACAATCATGATTCATAATTAAATATGGTATGTCCAGATTTTCCAGACTGCTCCATGTTCAGATTACGGAGATTGTTAGGTTTCCTTTTTTTTCAACAAATTTAGTAAACTGTCGTTTGATGTAATATTGGGTTAAAAATTTATCCAAAATGTCAGGGATATATCGGAGTTACAAGTATATATGATGGCTTTTGCAATATATTTCTTCTTTCTTGTGTATCTGGAGTTTGCTATTTCTCTCTAACTTAGGTTTATCAATGCAACCACCTGATCAAGAAATTCTAATGTTCTTTTACATCACAAGTTTGCATGTCTTGATAAGTTATGTTTTATATGCTTTCAGTGTTTTCGACTGAATATTAGATTATTAGGGTGATTTTGATATGTTCTCAGTGTTGTGACCTGAATTTTGGCCTGAAAATGTTGCAAGGGACCCTTGACTAGGTCAATAAAAGATTGACTTAAATTTTAATTTCAGTTGCAAAAATTTAGTAACGACCATGAACTGTTGATAAATTTTGAACCAGAATAACAAAACCCGGTCCGGCTAAGATGAGCCATTCTAAGTTTTTTTGGTTCCAAATTTCGCAATGGCTACGTAGCAGTTGCGAATTTTTATTTTCGCAACTGGTTAAAGATGTTGCGACAAAAATATAGCAAAAACAGGAAACAGTTGCGAAATCAGGGAAAAAACACTTGGCTGAACCGAAAACCGTTGAGAGAAAAATTCGCAACGGCTTTAGAGTTGTTACAAAAAAGATGCAACGCCATGTTTCGCAACAACTGGCTGTTGTTGCAAATCCCTTTTGCAACTGCATGAAGCCGTTGCTAAACCCCAAAAATGGTGTAGTGATTACTCCTAGCAAAGGGCGAAACAATCGTCACATCGAAGCAAACATCCCGACCATTATCCTAATTAAGCACTAGAACATCAGCTGGTCTCAGAAAAGTACCATTGTTCGCAAGAAGACCCAAGTACACCTATTTCTGTGCCGGCACTCAGCCCGGTAACACATGTCTTCAATCGTGTCTCGCACCAAGTCATGTCGGAATTTTAACCCCACTTCATTCATACAGTGCACCGCATGGTCACCAAAAACATCTATCTCTCTCTTGCAGAAGAGGCACAAACTGTCCAATTCAAACAAGGGGACACCAAGTCTATAACATAATATCGCACTGAACTTCCTCGCACCAATTTTCTGATTTAAACCAACGATAGGAAAAGCCAGTAAGAAATCCATGGCATGCTCCATTTGGTTACTCTGCCATAGCAATGAATCACGTTCAGACAACTTGAAATTGGAAGTCAAGTTCTTCTTTACTGCATCGAAATAGACAGTTTCCAGAGTTTACATAGAATGGGTGGCAATGCTATCGATGCATATAGGAGAAACGAGACTACACAAAGAGTTGAAAAAAGCTGCAGCTCGCTCAAGATGGGAGCTAAATCCACTGATGCCAGTGTGCCTCGAGATAACAGAATGCAGTTCTAGGGTTTGCAAACACAACGCCAAATAACAATAATGCATTGTGTCTTGCACTGAATAACCGCCTAACCCACCCAGTATGAGAGGCAACGTGGAAAACCTCATTTGCAAGGGGCCGAAACTTGGACCATCCCTTTTGATTACATGTCGTATGAACTTATAGAGACGAGAGTCCAACATATCTTGAGCTGCAAATGTGCAGTCTAGTAAGGTAGTGCATAAAGCAAAATACAAGCGAGAAACTCCAGCACAGTTCCTAAGCAAAAGACGCTCACACTGTGGATCTTCAATTTTTTTCACTACATAAATGAGTTCCACTGTTTATGCACTCTTTTTACAACCAGATCCGCGTTGAATTAGGCATCAAGACTAACAGGAGCACCTAGCATCTTAACCCCCTTCTCTGGCCTACTAATGTCAAATTGAAACATACCTGCAATGGCTGCTCTGGGGTCTGGAGAGAGCCAAAACAATTCAGTCTTCTTGATGTTCAAAAATATCCCCCTAGAAACACCTTCCTCTTGTATAATCTTCAGTGCTATTGCAACCATCATAGTGTCCCTAGTCACCGTACGATCATCAAGGTACCATGCCTGCAGTTCTAAATCACACCTTTATGAAATACTCAAGACTAGCAGATGGAGAGTAAGAGCAAACAAAAGTGGACCTAAAGGATCACCTTGTTGCACTCCCTGAGCTGAAGAAAGTACATGATCCATGTAATATAATCGAGCCGGTGAAGCGTAACAAAACTCAACCCAACGAGATATCGAAGGACATAACCTACGTACCTATGAGATCATGGTTGTCCTATCTATGAGATTGAATGCATTATAGAAATCCACCAAAAACATGGATAACACATTTTGGTCCCCTTTCTCTTCCAGCACGCGATTTATAGCATGTAGAATCGCTTCTCCACCGCACTTAGCCTCCACTCCAAACTGGAAACTACCCAGATAAGAGTTCATTTCCTTGCCTACAAAAGATGCTGCACATTTAGAGACAAGTCTCCTCCAAATGGTGCAAACTTCTATCATACGTAACCCACCACCAGGCTTGATGACTGGGGTGAGAGAAGCACTGGCTACATATTCCCCCAAAATAGACGGACATGATCCTGAAAGCCATAAGTTAACCACTTCTGTGATGGAGGCGAGTAACTCATCTGAAATAACAGCTGTCGATCCACTGAGAACATCAAGAAGATGTTGTGCACGGAAACCATCTCTTCTACAAGATGTCCCCTTAGGTAAACTCTTTAATCTGCTCAGCACCAGCTCCGTTGAAGCTATCATAGCTGAAAAAGCGAGGGTACAATAACCACACCTAATATTTCGCTTAGCAATCTGTATGGACAAACTCCAATATAATTTCTAAAGAATCGACTAGACAGTCAGACTCAATATAGATGAAAAGTATATCAAAGAGTTAATATCTCAATCTCTCGATTTGATATATACTCAAGAAAATAGAAATCTGCGAGTCTTTATCAAATACTAGAGATATAACTTGGATGGTACCAAATACCAATATCCAAGTGTCAATCAATTTAAATCAACAACCAAAAGGTCGGATATTCTAATTGATTGAACAATGCACAACCTGTGATATTTCAATTATATAGCAAAATATAATGCGGAAAAGAAATAACACAGACACCAGAATTTTGTTAACGAGGAAACCGCAAATGCAGAAAAACTCCGGGACCTAGTCCAGATTGAACACACATTGTATTAAGCCGCTACAGACACTAGCCTACTTCAAACTAACTTCGGTCTGGACTGTAGTTGAACCCCAATCAATCTCACACTGATTCAAGGTACAGTTATGCTCCTATGTCTCTGATCCAAGTAGGATGCTACGCACTTGCTTCCCTTAGCTGATCTAACCCACAACTAAGAGTTGCTACGACCCAAAGTCGAAGACTTTAGTAAACAAATATATATCACACAGAAAAGTCTACGGTAATAGATAAATCCGTTTCCCACAGAAATACCTACGAGTTTTGTTCCGTCTTTTTGATAAATCAAGGTGAACATGAACCTATTAATAACCCGGACTTGTATTCCCGAAGAACAGCCTAGTATTATCAATCACCTCACAATAATATTAATCGATGCGGCGAAAGAAGATATTGTGGAATCACAAACGATGAGACGAAGATGTTTGTGACTACTTTTTATCTTGCCTATCGGAGAAATCAATCTCAAGCCAATTTTTGCGGTTTTACTCGTACGATAGAAACATCAAGATCAGATCACACAACTACGAGAAAGTAGTATCGGTCTGGATTCACAATCTCAATGAAGTCTTTAAGTCGTTAACCTGGTTTAGAGAAGAAACCAAAGGTTAAAGGAGAACTTACTCTAGCTTACACAACTAGTATCACACTTAAAGTGTGGAGATTAGGTTTCCCGGTTGCTAGAGTTCTCCCTTATATAGTCTTTCAAATTAGGGTTTGCAATCAGTGTTAGCTTGGTAACAAAGCATTCAATATTCATCGTTAGATGAAAACCTGGTTAGATTCAAGGTAATATCTTTCAACCGTTGGATCAAAAACTTAGCTTGTTACACACAATTTAAATGCACGATTTTAGGTTTGTGTAACCGTACCCAAACATGTACATTTGTTATTTCAACAATAATTAACCAAATGGTTAGCCATATGAGCAATTTCATATCAACCATATTCTTATTCACCATAACTAGTTCAAATGACTCAAATGAACTAATTAGAGAGTTGTTCAATTGCTTGGATCTTATGTAACTACACAAGACACAATCGAAGCAAAAACGATTTGATTCACTCGAATAGGTTCATGAACTTTACAGCCATGGTTTGTAAATGCATTCCTTAGTTTATATAAACATGAGTTCAAGAACAATCGTCTTTAGATATAACCAACTCAAGTTCGCGGACTGGGTTCGCATACTTAAGTTCCCGGAAGGAGTTCACAAACTCCAGCAGATTTTCTCGGGTCGAGAACTTCCGCCAGTTCGCAGACTGGGTCCGCGGCTCTTGTTCTAGTTCTCTTGATCAATAAAGTTCTCAAACTTCAGTCAAGGAATAAGGACTTATACATATATGTGTTTCCCAACAATTCTTATATCCACCAATGGTTATATAATCTAAACTCTCATTTCAATTATTGAAACATTCTTAGAGGACGTTATATAGTTGTTGTTCACAAACCATTTCTCGTCTAAGCAATTTTCAAAGTGATTGAAACATAACATGACTTTCGTCACTAGGTAAAGATGAATTTGGCTAAAGTGAAAGCTTACAACCACATATTTCGAGAAATATATAGACGAGACAAACTCGGCTCGAAATATCAAATATGTATAATCAAAGTCTATATGGCAAAACGACTTTTGTCTCAAGATAGGAGATAAATAGACTTCTGAGTGATATATAAGTTCAAGTCTCCACATACCTTTTAGTCGATGAAGTTCCACCAGTTCCTTGAGTAGTTCTTCGTCTTGTGTGATGATTGCCATGGAGTTACTGAGCTCAACTACACTTTCTATCCTAGTCCGAGACTTTAGCTATAGTAGACTAGAAATCAAGACTTATAGTTTTGATCACTAATATTGACAAACATGCTTGAGATAGCAACACATGCAAGTTCGACCGAGCAATGCTCTAACAATCTCCTCCTTTGTCAATTTTAGTGACAAAACTATCAATACATATGGAATAAAAAAAATATATAAATAACTTTTGTAGCTCCTATTCCACATGTCTAATCTTCAACATTGCTCGAAATCTTTGTCACTTCCAAGTACTCCAGTGATCCCAAAGGTTGTAAGTTCAGCATCATCGTTGTTGAAAATCCGTAGCTATAACAATGAGAAAACATAATTCTCGATCATTGTTATACAGTATCATAGTATCATTACACAGCGTCAAAGTTCAATTGTATCACAACTTCAACAAAAATACTATGGTGATATATATCACTCCCCCTTAGTCAATACTCCATCTCACATGGAAACCACTCCCCCTTACATAATGATCCGAAAACCATATATATTTGTAGTGTGAACTACATATTAATTCTCCCCCTTTTTTCAATAAAATTGGCAAAGGTACAAGAACGGGATCCTAATGAAATTTCCGAAAGAGACATTTGATGACCAAAAGAAAGCACATATCATCTAATTATTTAGATGCAATCATAAATCCGAAGCTAAATGCATTCATCAAGGAGTTTAAAAATACAAGATAACCCCTATAATATTCCACAGCCGCACTCACCACAAAGATTTGGCAATTAAGCATAAGTTCAATTAATAACTCTCCCCCATAATATGTCATTCCCGAAAGAACAACAAGAGCGGCCTTAATTTCGAAAGAAAAGAAGGATTTCTTTGGATATAACAAATCACATACAAGTATGAATTTGAATCCAAAATACTCAATTAAATTAATCACAAGAGAACCCATGATTAATTTAATCGGAAATGCTCAACATAAGTGAACTTATGGAGGCTCAAAAAAACACTCAATTAGATTAATCACAAGAGAACCCACAATTAATCTAATCGGAATACACAACCAAACTAATCACAAAAGTAATCAATTTAATTGGTCATGCTCGACATAAGAAAACTTACGGAGCAACAACTAAATAACCAAACAAGATGATTAATTTAGTTGAATATGCTCGACATAAAGTATCTCAAGGAGCAACACTAAACCAAAACAATAACTCAGTCGATAGAGATCAACATAAGACACCTTATGGAACAACACAGTATATACACAAAAATTGTGGATTGTAAATCGACCTAATACCGTGGAATAAGCAAGGACTCATTCTATTTTTCATCACTATTTGCATAATGACATACAATAGACATAATCGTTGTAAACAAAATATTTTAACCTATCTTCCATCAATATTTGACATAATAGGCTTAACTTTTTTATTTGTAAAAAATCCATTCACTCTTTTATCAATACATGAATATCGACTTACGAAAGACTTTACTTTTGACAGGATATGGGACAATCATAGTTCACGGGCGCAAAAACACATATCCCATAACTGATTGCAACATATAAAACCATAAAGATTAATACTGCAAAAATCATCTTCCAAACAATTTTAGAATTTAAACAAATAAACCTAAAAACATGAAGATGAAGACGTTGTACATAGCTATGTGTAATCACAATGATGGCTATTCCAAACTCTAGTTATTCTTCTAAATGAAACAAGAAAGTAGAAGATTTACTAGGCAATAAACTTAACAGCCTAAATCAAAATCAGACTCCTATGCCAAAGCCTGACATGAACTGAAGTCAAATAGACGGTTCAGGATCCTCATAAGTGTTGAGGTCTTTGAGCTTGTGAACGATAACATCCTATGCAAATTTTGAGAGAATATCCTTATTGGAAAGTTCTTTAACACAGGTCTTCATGAGAAAAAGGTCAGAGTTAACCTTTTTCAACTTAGTTCTTACCACATCAAGACACTTCATTGTATCAACTAGTTGTTGCTTTGCATCCTCAAAGTTTTTGAGGAAGTCAATAACTACTTCAGACGAAATCTCTTAAACCTCCTCAATATCTGAATAGGAATCAGGAGATTGAGGAAAAGATCCTTCAACTTCAACAAAGGTACCCTTCTCTTTATCGAATTCGAAATATACCGCATTATCAACGAAGTCTTTAGGTAAATCCCAAGAGCAAGAGGGAGAAGCCATTGATAATAGAAAGCATAGAGTGAGAATATTCAACTCAATAGGATAGGTATATAAACAAGTTTCGAGAGACTTAGGGTTTACAGGATTGGTTTGTGAGAGAACCCAAAAACCGTACGTGTACCCTTAATAAGGGGGATCCACTTTGTTGATTGAAAAGGTCCATGCTTTTATTCTTCAAGAGCAATTTGAAGGCATAGATCCAAGAGAAAAACACTAAACAATGACAAACTTACAACAAATACTTATGTAAAGGTGCTACTTGATGATCCATCTAAGAACGATAAGAGATTAGCTAGACAATTAGAGACACTTTACAAAAGTATACCTAATCATTTCTTACTCAGTTAGGGTTTCACAAGTGAGATTTCAACCTTGTGATTATTTAACACAAGTATGAGCCATTGACTCATTAAATGGACATTAATTTTGGTTATCCTTTTCCTTACGAAATGTTGTAGGAAAACCATTATGATGTGAAAAGTAATCATAAAATTCATCCTTACAAAAATATGACTCAGAGAATTGATTCTTACATGTAGGACATCGGCTTCTTCCTGATAACTTGTTCACATCAAATGTATTATTAACTCCCCTTTTGACGATGGAAGGAATCTGATCATCTCTCAAATTGTTAAGACATTTGTTCTGAGTCAGAACATTTAAGGAACTTGATAGACACAATTTTGTGTCTTATTTGTCTCGGTTCTATATATTGATAGTGCTCATTTTTGTACTTATTATGGTGTTTTATGTGTGTGTAGGTATTTTTGGCCAATAAACATTTTTGGAAAAATCGGCACGAAAAGTTGCGCGGGGGACCCCCGGAGGACAGTTGCTAAACGGACCCCAGAATTGGCTAAGGAGCACCCAGGCTATGTATAGCCCAAATTTATCCTCAGCACCCACATTTGTCCACAACACCCAAGTCACCTACTATCGACACCCCCTACTCTGGATAGGGGGAAACCATCTTCTTCCCCAAAATTCAAATTCATTTTGGCGGGAATATTTGGCAGAAGTGAACAGATTTAGGGTTTGAGATTCAAGCGAGTTTTAGAGAGATTCAAGCGCTGATTTTCATGGGGCTGGACTTCCTAGAGCGTAACAGGCTTGGAATGTTCGTTTTGATCGATCGAATTTGGCTAGATAAGCCGGAAAAAGGAAACAAAGGTGTGGAGTTTCACGGGTATCCTGATTCGGTAGTTGGAAGAGATTTGGTCGGATTTTTCTCGCGTTATGGATTAGTATAACCCTTTTTCGTCTAAACAGGGAATGTATGGCGGCCAGATTCGAGAAAGAAGGAGTTTCCATCGTGTTAGACCAAAACAGAGTCATGGAGAAATATTATCGGGATTTTAGAGTCCATGAAGATTTAGGAAAGAATTTAACGCCCAGGATTGAGTTAACAGGGTCCTGCTGGACTATTGTAGAGGTGGGATTGACCCAGTTGACGCGTACAGAAGAGAAGAAATAGAAAAATCCGTGACTTGCCGTGAAAGAAGAATGAAGATAAACTCGAGTTGTTTAGGGTTTACTTGGGGGCTGTTGGCTATATAGGTTGGTTGCAAGTCAGAGAGCGGACGAACAGTTAGGGGGTAGTTTAGAGAATCAGAGGAGACAAAAATCAAGAGTTGCAGGAAAGCTGTTCTGTTGGTGCTGCTGAAGAACACGAAGAACATCAACACACGCCCAACTGTCGCAGAACACTGTCGTTGTTTTACAGCACTTCGCTTCTATCGTTATTGTAGCAGTCTTATTCCTTATGTTTCTCTTGTAACAGTCGATCTGCAACACATATAAACGTTGCGATTGAACTGTTTTACTCCTTTTGAGTCTCTTCACCTTTGAAAACACCTTTTGAGCAATGGAAAAATATTTTGAACCTGTTTTTGATATGAGGAGCTAAACCCCATTGCTGAGGCGATAGAGGAAGCTATTTTTCCAATAAAGAGTGGTATTTTCTATTTATCTTATTTATTAAACTTATTTATATGATTATTTGCCTTGTTTGAGAATTGTTTTAATGATTTTTATTCAACAATTGTGATTTCCATTGATGGTATATGCTTGGACTTAGGTTTTTGATATCCCATGCTTTTGATTTACACGTGTTATTTTAAAAATCTACTTGTTGCAACATCTTAGAATCAAATTAAACGAAAAAATTGAATAAATATAAATATTGGATTTAAATCACTTTGAACTTGGAAAATAGTGGAATCTTAGCCTCAGTTGTCTTTTAATATTGATATCAACTTTGTCCGTGTTTGCTATAATTATTAGTGAGTTTTCTATTTTAGCTTTAGAATTTAAGTCTATATTTTATCCTTCACAAGTCTGAGAATCGAACCACTTTTATCACTATCTATAAAATACATCAGAACTCATAGAACTGACTTTTCTGGTAGGATACACAAGATGAGTACTGAAACCAATTGATTTAGACATATGAAAGTCAGTTATTCCATTGAATATTACGTCAAAGGTGGGTTGAAGATAAACAAGGAAATTGTTACTCAACCTAGAGTTTCTCATTTTCCTGACCGGTCCTTTTGAATCATAAAAAGGACATACTTTCTGAACATTAGAAAACACTATTTTAACACTCTGTGGAGGTTTCCTCCTTTCATGTGATGTGCACCATTTTTGACAAGAGGGTATAGGCACATCTTTTCCGAAAGAAGAGGATACTGATTCTTCTTCTGGATCTTCCTCAGTCACAGTAGTAATTAATGAAGATGGTCTAGAGAGATTTCTGAAACATCCTTGAATTGAGATCTTGTTCAAGCGATGTTTAATTTCCAAGATATCCCTTTCAAGACTCGCCTTAAGAAGAGATAAAGGCAAAGCTTCAGAGTTTTTGGAATTGTAGTCTATTATTTACCCAAAAAGAATTTTGACATGTTGTTTCAATCGATCAGCTTGAAATTTAACATAATTTAACATCAATTCACATTCTTTAGTTGTTTCCCGTTCATTTAGAGAGAAAGACTCTTTTGAAGGGTAATCGGAATAACACATGTAGGAGCATGTATGTCTTGTTTGAACACAAGGTTCGTCTATATTTGAGATTGAGGAATCTTTCTCTTTAATAGAAATAGGTGAGACAGAACTTTTATTTCTGGTGACACGTTTATCAGAGATACTACTCATGTCCATAGAGGCAGATCGCTACAAACACATACTTGTAAGGTCTTAAACGTGGTTGCCCGCTCTGATACCAATTGAAAAAGCTGAGGTACAACAACCACACCCAATATTTCGTTTAGCAATCTGTATGGACAAACTCCAATATACTTTCTAGAGAATCAACTAGACAGTCAGACTCAATCTAGATAAAAAGTATATCAAAGGTTAATATCTCAATCTCTCGATTTGATATATACTCAAGCAAATACAAATCTGGGAGCTTTATCAAATACTAGCGAGATAACTTGGATGGTACCAAAGACCAATATCCAAGTGTCAATCAATTTAAATCAACAACCAAAAGGTCGGATATTCTAATTGATTGAACAACGCACAACCTGTGATATTTCAATCATATAACAAAATATAATGCGGAAAAGAAATAACACAGATACCATAATTTTTTTAACGAGGAAACCGCAAATGCAGAAAAACCCCGGGACCTAGTCCAGATTTAACACACACTGTATTAAGCCGCTACAGACACTAGCCTACTTTAAACTAACTTCGGTCTGGACTCGTAGATGAACCCCAATCAATCTCACACTGATTCAAGGTACAGTTATGCTCCTACGTCTCTGATCCCAGCAGGATACTCTGCACTTGATTCCCTTAGCTGATCTCACCCACAACTAAGAGTTGCTACGACCCAAAGTCGAAGACTTTAGTAAACAAATATGTATCACACCGAAAAGTATATGGTAATAGATAAATCCGTCTCCCACAGATATACCTACGAGTTTTGTTCCGTCTTTTGATAAATCAAGGTGAACAGGAACCAATTGATAACCCGGAGTTATATTCCCGAAGAACAACTTAGTATTATCAACCACCGCACAATAATCTTAATCGACGCAGCGAAAGAAGATATTGTGGAATCACAAACGATGAGACGGAGATGTTTGTGACTACTTTTTATCTTGCATATCGGAGATATAAATCTCAAGCCAATCTTTGTGATTGTACTCGTACGATAAAAATAGCAAGTTCAGATCACACAAGTACGATAAAGTAGTATCGGTCTAGCTTCATAATCCTAATGAAGTCTTTAAGTCGTTAACCTGGTTTAGAGAATAAACCAAAGGTTAAAGGAGAATCGACTCTAGCTTACACAACTAGTATCACACGTAAGGTGTGGGGATTAGGGTTTGCAATCAATGTTAGCTTGGTAACAAAGCATTCAATATTCACCGTTAGATGAAAACCTGATTAGATTCAAGCTAACATATTTCAACCGTTGGATCGAAAACTTAGCTTGTTACACACAATTGAAATGCACGATTTTAAGTTTGTGTAACCGTACCCAAACATGTACATTTGTTGGTTCAACAATAGTTAACCAAATGGTTAACCATATGAGCAATGTCATATCAACCATATTCTTCTTCACCATAACTAGTTCAAAATGACTTAAATGAACTAGTTAAAGAGTTGTTCAATTACAAGGAAATCTTATGTAACTACACAAGACACAATCGAAGCAAAAACGATTTGATTCACTTGAATCAGTTCATGAACTTTATATCCACGGTTTGCAAATGCATTCCTTAGTTTATATAAACATGAGTTCAAGAACAATCCTTTTTAGATATAACCAACTCAAGTTCGCGGACCGGGTTCGCGTACTTAAGTTCCCGGAAGGAGTTCACAAACTCCAGCAGATTTTCTCGGGTCGAGAACTTTCGCCAGTTTGCGGACTGAGTTCACGGCTCTTGTTCCAGTTCTCTTGATCAACAAAGTTCGCAAACTTCGGTTCAAGGAATAAGGACTTATACATATATGTGTTTCCACAACAATTCTTATATCCACCAACGATTATATAATCTAAACTTTCATTTCAATCATTGAAACATTCTTAGAGGATGTTATATAGTTTTTATTCACAAACCATTTCTCAACAAAGGAATTTTCAAAGTGATTGAAACATAACATAACTTTCGTCACTAGGTAAAGATGAATTTGGATAAAGCGAAAGCTTACCAACACATATTTCGAGAAATAGATAGACGAGATAAACTCGGATCGAAATACCAAATGTGTATAATCAAAGTCTATACAACAAAACGACTTCTGTCTCAAGATAGGAGATAAATAGACTTTTGAGTGATAGATAAGTTCAAGTCTCCACATACCTTTTAGTCGATGAAGTTCCACCAGTTCCTTGAGTAGTTCTTCGTCTTATGTGATGATTGCCATGGAGTTCTTGAGCTCAACTACATTTTCTATCCTAGTCCGAGACTTTAGCTATAGTAGACTAGAAATCAAGACTTATAGTTTTGATCACTAATATTGACAAACATACTTGAGATAGCAACGCATGCGAGTTTGACCGAGCAATGCTCTAAAAATAGCATCATGTGAAGGTGGAATAGAAGGGACAACATGCAAGGCAGCAGTAGGATGTTTGCATTGAAGTTCAGTCAGAGTACCTTCATTGTTGGGTGCAACTCCACTAGAGGTGAGAGTGCAACTTGCAGCATCAAATAAAATCGTGTCTGAGATTACCCCTGCACAATCTCAAGTTTATGTCTTCCTAATCCTCCTGTTTGGGCTTCATCTTTACTTTATCTAGTAATTTCTTCATCTCTTCATGTTTCTCAAGAACACTTTCAACCATCACAGCACACCCATTGGGTTCATTCCAAATACGTAGTGCATGATTAACTGGATTAATCTGAAGCTTTCTCCGGGTGTCAGCTTTCACCTCTTGGTACTCAGCAATATGAAGAGTACAAACAGGGAAGAGCAGTAGCTGAATCCATGAAGACAGTTCGTTAGGCATGGCCACAACTTTCTGCAACACATACCTGAAGGTGCGAGCAAAGTGCAACCTACATTTAGCTGGAATACTATAGATTTTGGGAGTCTGAGCTAGAAACACCATGTTCAATAGCTCAAGACCCAGAGTGGGCGTAGCTACCTCAAGCTCAGCAGCAGTATCAGAAGCATTATTGCTAACAGGAGCAACAATGCCATGTATTGAAACCGAAGAAGGATCAAGCTCACCCTTCTCTATATGCATACATTTTTTTCCTAGGCATATATGTGCATACAGCAAGTACACAACTAGCTCTCAAGGTGCGACAAAGTAGACTCTCATGCTTGGTAAACTTCACTGCAACAACGTACTCTCTCTCGACATCTATCAGTTCCTCCTTCCCTCTTGTAGTGTAATTTTTTCAAATGATTCAACAATGAAACCTTCAATAAACCCTTCCCTTTAACACCATTTTTGCACCCATCATAGTCTTTGAAAGGGCATTGATAAAGATCAGCTCTGCCATCAGAAACACCAAAACCAGGGCTTGCACAGGGGGTCGCAGGAGCAGGAGAAGATTAAGGGTTCACAGATGTACAAGTTCTCAGCATTGAAAAACTATTAAAACCCCTAGAAGAAACTCTTGCCTGATGCTAATGATGCTCACGCGTCAAGAGTGGTATTGATTTGTAAAGACAAAAAATGAGAAAATGATGAGAAATCGAAGACAGAAAGAGGAGATTAAAAGGAAATGGTTTGATCTGATGAAAACCAATATCCTAGAAATCTCCTTCTGTCGCCGGAAAACGACCTCTCCGATAAAAATGACATAAAAATTTGTTGGGTGGTAGCAAATTTGTAAGGAAATGGTTTCTAAAAAAAAAAATTTGTAAGAAAGTAATGGTAATTCTTTTCCGGGGAGTATCATTTAGCGGGGTCTGGGTTGCACCGACGCGGACGTGTCGACGCGGACGTGACACGAGGCGGACGCGGACACTACAAAATTCTTAAAAAACTAGGACGCGGACACGTATATACACATTTTATTTATATATACAATTATGTATTTATACAGCTAAGCTAAGTGTTTCGATCCTAAAAATTAAAAAATAATGCTACATGTGTATAAATTTCAAAAGAAAATGAGAAATCGTTTGTTTGTACACGTCGAAGGTCAAGCAATCAATTACTATTAAACACATGGCACAATCAAAATGCATTTTTAGAACAAAACCTGCCCAACCAAAGGTATATGTGATGTCATTTCCAATTTATTTTTATTTATTTTTTTGAAACTAAAGATGAATATATTGATATTAAGTCATTACATATGAAGCTTCAGCTTCTAGAAGAATGTTTATCTGACTAGGAGGATATTGTATCCAAGTTTGATTTAGCTTATCTACTCTAGCTAGCTTGGACAAAACGTCCGCTATTTTATTCTTCTCCTTTTGGACATAATAACAGTGTCAGAAGCTAAAAGCTTGAAAAAAAGTCTTGATATCTCTAATGAGATTATGCAATCTCCAATCTATGTTGTAAGTGTTGTTTTTCACTGCATCCACCACCATCTTTGAGTCCAATTCAAAGTGCACTTCTCGCAAATTCATCTCTTTAGCCCACTTCACCGCTTCCCATAAACCATTGCACTCTGCATGTTCTGGACTTGAAGCTTTAGCTAGATAGATGCACCTTGAACCTTTGTGACAACCTGCAAAATCACGAATAATTAGACCAATGCCTCCATAATAATTATTAAAAGAACCATCAGAATTAATAGTAAGAGTTCCATTAGGAGGGGGAGTCCAATGTAAATTCAGTCTTGGTTGTCTAGTTGTATTAACAGGTTTTTTACGCGACATCTCAGTAAACTCAGTTAAGAACTTCCTGCATTTCTTGATGATTGATCTAATTGTTTGTCTTTCTTCATTTAGTTAATAATAGTAAAAATAAAGGAAGAATTTTAAATGAAAATGAAAAAAAATGCTTTAAACTCGAGTCATTGGTGCGTCCAAACAAGACGCCCGCAGGACGCGCATATTGGTGCGTCGGACATGCGTCGTGTCAGTGTCCAATGCGCATCCTGTGTCCGACGCGAGTCGAACGCGGACACGACTCAAAAAACGGAGCGTCCGTGCAACCCAAAGCGGGTAGTAGCGACATAAAAATTTGTTGGGCCTTACGTAGAAGACTTATACTGCCATCCTAGGGCGGGGGTAACGAGTGAAATGACCAACAGAGGTAAAGAGTTGGCTGCGCCTGCCCCAACAAAACCAGACCTCTCCTTCCTCTTTCATGTCCTTCAAAAAATAACCTTCGGAAAACCCTAGATTTCTACATATCCAGATACCCCGACCTATTCTGTTACTTCTTCTTGATACGAATTGAGAGGAATCTGGAAATTTCCCAATCTTGCAATAAACAGGAACCATCATTATTCAACTTAATCAGTCGTATGCTACACCTCTTAATGATTCTGATCTTGATCTTGAAAAAGGTACGGTTTTTGTTCAACCTAATCTCTACATTACTGAATAAAAATCTGATCTTTGAAAATTTCAATGGAAATGTCATATGGGAATTAAACACTTTGATGTATTTGGGTACTTTGTTATGGAACTGTCTTCCGTGTTTGATAAAATGCCCAACTGAAAAAAGTGCTTTGTTATTGAACACTGTGAAGTTAAAGAGAATATGAAGAAGAAATCTGAATGCTGCTTTATTAGTTGTAACCATGAATCTTATGGTTCTATTTAGTCGTACAAACAGTATGGGCATTTCTCATTATCATCGCTATGTTTCACGATTATTCCTTTGTGATGCTAGTAGTAGTAGTTTCAGAAACAACAATATTGATGAGAATGCATCTGATATTACTGCTGACGACTTTAGAAAAAGTGCAAAAACGAGTTTTGGTTTTGATTCTGATGGACAAAATGTTTTCGAGGAGACACTTTTAGGGGTTTCCTCTTATAATGATAGTGATGATGATTCTGAGGAGTGTTTATGGTCGAGAAGGAGGCCGTTTTCTGATATTGTGGTGGATGTTGATAGAATTTTGAGAGTACTTCAACAAGATAGACCTAGTTTTGATACTATATTAGCACTTGATAAGTTACGGCTCAATGTTTGTAGTAAGATAGTTAGAGAAGTTCTTGTAAAGATCTCGAAAAGGTTTAGTGCGAGTAAAGTAAGGTGTGCTCGCTTGGTATATGAGTTCTTTATGTGGTCAGCGAGGCAGGAAAGCTACAGACATACATCGAATGAATATAACTTAGCGATTAAGGTATGTGCTGAGTGTGAGATGTACTCGACTATAGAGGAGTTATTGGATGAGATGATGAAAAGTGGTTGTAGGACTACAGCAAGAACTTTTAATCTCGTGATGTATAATAGTGGCAACGTGCGTAATGCGAGGAGATTACTTTTGCGGTTTTTTAATTCTAAGACGTTTTATTGTGGGCCATTCAGACTTTCATGTAATGCCATTTTACATTCTCTTCTTGTGATGAAACAATACAAATTGATAGAGTGGTTTTACAGACGGATGCGTTTTGAAGGTCATTCCCCAGATACTCTGACTTATAATATTATTTTATGTACAAAGATTAGATTGAAAAAGTGGGGTCAGTTTCATGACCTGCATTGTGAGATGATTAAGAATGGGTTTCTTCCAGACCTCCATACATATAATATCATTCTGTATATGCATGGAAAAGCAGATAACAAACATTTGGCGATTGAGGTCTTGAATTCCATGAGAGAAGAGGGTTGTGATCCTAGTGTTCTTCACTTCACCTCATTAATATATGGCTTGAGTCGGGCTGGAAATCTGGAAGCATGCGAGTTTTTTCTCGATGAGATGATAAAGATAGGTTGCATGCCTGATGTAGTTTGCTATACAGTTCTGGTTACAGGATATGTTGTGAAAGGCCATCTAGAGAAGGCTCAGGAAATGTTTGATGAGATGATTGTCAAGGGGCAGTTACCCAACGTTTTTACATACAATTCTATAATCCGTGGGCTTTGCAATGCAGGGAAGTTTTGTGAGGCACATTCCATGCTTGAGAAAATGGAATTTAAAGGTTGCAATCCGAATTTTGTAGTGTACAGGACTCTGTTGATTAGTCTGAGAAGTGCTGGAAGATTTTCCGAAGCTGATGAAATACTAGGACTGATGGTGAAGAAAGGATTCAAGAGGTATAAGTTGTATCAAAGTGACAGATCACGCAAAAGTTGAAAATGTTCGTTTCGATGTGAACTTATTTGGTATTGTGTGACCCAACTCTTTTCCAGTTGGACGAAGTTATTCCAGGGTTGAGCATCATGGATGCAGAAGGAATTCCTTTTGATCGTCATGGAAAAGGAATTGCTTTTGATAATTAAAGTCAATTTATTGAAGAAAGGAGGAAAACGATGTATTAGGGAGAGAGGAAAAGTAAAGGTACGCATAGCCACAGCCATCCTGATGTTGTACAACAAGAGAAATATAAAGCCTTCAAAGGGATACAAATAACACAGAGACTGGGCATTGGACTACTTGAGAATTAGTGATGATCTTGTTGCTGCCCTCATTGTTTTGACTGAAGCGTCTCTGCCATTGAAGACGAGATCACTTTTCCTCTTTTTTTTTCCTCCCAATTAATCAGTCAATAGCCAGACGATTGTGCTCCACAACAACATCTCTCTCCAGGGGACTAAGAAGCAAACATCCCCAAACACTTGCAGTTGACAAAACCAAGTTAAACATCTGGAAAAAGATAGACATGGTATGTATTCTTTCTCTACTTCTGTTAGACATAGAGTGAAAGCTTTCTCTGTTACTTTCCGTCAATAACATCTTCTGTCTATTCTCACTAACTCAACTGGTCCCTTATCGCTTGTTCCAGAACTGAGGTTCTTGCTCAATAGCCGAGCGAAATCTTTGAGCCCAGCTGAACCGGGATTAATGGACACGTTGTTCAGTGCTTTTGAGGTGTTTATGAGGATGTATGCACTGAGATTTTCTGAAATAAGTGTGGTCATCTATTGCCTCTATGAGCATATTGGAACCTCGCATCAGCGATGGGTATATCGAATTTAAGGCTACTGGAGCAGAGTAAGAGTTTATAGAAACACAGATGCTGATTCCGCAGAGCTGGAAGCTTTTGGTATCTCCAGAGAGTAAGAGTTTGGCTGCTACCATGTGCTATTACTGCAGTAATTTAAGCGTATCCTTTAATCTGGTACTCTGTCAATGTTATGCTTCAACTTCATTAACTTGTTTAAATCTTTGCAATCCTCTCAATAGTTGCTTCTAACGTTGTTCTATTATCTTTTATGGTCATGCTAATGTATTTTGAGGTCATATCTTCAAAATCCATTTGTTTCAGTGCTTTTGTACAATTAAAGGCTTTTTCTGTCAGTGTACAACATCTTTTCTCCTTCATATTTATATTTTTCTGTCTAAATTAAAATCAGTATCAGTGGTGATGGTTACCTACAACATTAGAACTTCATGTAAGAATCTGTTCTATAATTTTTGTTCGTTTGTTTGGTTTATTGAATCGAGGGGCTATGCTGATTATCCTAGCTGCCTACAATCAACAGTGCTAGTAACTAAAGTAAATTTCGACAAAAGAAGCTGTTAATATGACTATAGGAAACTCTCATTACTTATGGACAGGTAACATTCTTTTGTTGAGTCATTCGTGTTCTATATCAGGAAGAGAAAAAAAAAAGTTTCAATAAACAAAGCAAGAAAAACGAAGATTTCCTGAAGTAGTCTAGTATTCAAATCGACCATAACCAGATAAGTGTCTTTTATACGCCTCCTTGGACTCCCCACAGGATGCTTCGAAATAAGGCATTACCTTTGCTGCCGTTGCCAACATCAGATGTCTCCTTAGTCTTTATTCCGGGACTGCTTCCTTCTCCAATGTATTTTTCAAACAAATTCATGTTCTTTATGATATTTTTCTTATTTTCGCCAACTTTTTTACTCTTGGTTTTGATGTTGTTGAATTTGGCCTTAATTCTGGTGAAGATGGATTTTGGTCTTGCTGTTTTTGATTCTGGTGCTGATGTTGTGGCTGTTTTTGATTTCGGTGATGATGCTTGTGATACTGTATCTTCACTCTTGGTGTCCATCTTTTTTTCTAGAGAGCTATTGAATGGCAGGAAGCTTATGCAAATTGTAGCAAGCCAAAATTGAGAGGTGGTGCGTGCAGAAGTATGTATTTATAGGGGTCTATAGCAAGATTTGTCATAGTTGTACATGGAATCCTATCCCGTTCCTTTCAGGACAGGGAATTAGAATTCTACTAGAACCATGTTTCAAAAATTAAAACTCACACTAATAGATATTACAGTAGGGACAATTGGGCTAAGGCGCGATCCGTGGATAACCCATAATATGAGGCCCTTAATTAAAAGAAGTTTAAATCTAGACCCCGAGTTATTAAAAGACATTCATGCCTTTTAATTAGGGCTGCACAAGACCCGCCCACGATACCCAAACCCACCCGTACCCGTTAAATCCGTGGGTTTTTAATCCATACCCGCCCGTTGTGGGTGCGGGGTTGGTTATGAAAAAGAAAAACCCGCTGTCTGTGGGTGCGAGGTTGGTTTAAGCTAATACCCGCCCATACCCGCCCAAAAAACCCGCAGATTATATACCATTAGATAAAACTAATCCTAGTCGTCCATTATGAAACCCTAATACTAGTAGATAGGATAACTGATAACCCTCATTCACTTTCTACACTCTTCTCTCTGTTCGGCCTCTCCTCTTCTTCCTCCTCAGTTCTTCTTCTTCACCTACGAACGACAATTACCAGAAATCTTCACCAGAAATCGACAACAACAACTTCGAATCTTCACCAGAAATCGACAACAATCGAAAAATCAACAGATTCAACACTTAATCTTCATCTGTGAACTTCCTAGATATGAATATTTTGGGGGTTTTGGTTTTTTTTTCTCACTTAATCAAGGAGAATAGAAGTTACTCTAAATACTTGAATATAAAGCGGGTTTAAACCCGTTTAAACCCATACCCGCCCAACCCGTAGCGGGCGGGTAACAAAACCCGCCCGCTGTTTGTGGGTGCGGGGTTGGTTATGAAAAAAAAAAAACCCGAAGTCTGTGGGTGCGAGGTTGGTTTTAGCTTATACCCGCCCATACCCGCCCATGTGCAGCCCTACTTTTAATATATTGTCAAGCCCCAAATTAAATAAAATTTAAATTTAAGCCCAGAATTATTAAATATAAGCCCAAAATTATTAAAGTATAGTGTGAATGTGTAAACAGAAGTTACACATGCATATGACATGTGTATCCAGAAGTTACACATCCTTATGCCACGTGTAATGCAAAGTTACACATCAAAAAAAATAGACATAAAAAAGAACGCATACAAAAAATACATGTATTACTTTAATATTCATTTACAATAATTTTTAGCATGTGTAACTAGAAGTTACACACACTTCTGTCTAGTGTAATTGAGAGTTACATATGCATCTACCTAGTGTAATTGAGAGTTACACATGCATCTGAGTTGTGTATTCAGCGTCAACTCCAATTCCAGCGAGACCATTATCACATTTAAGCAATTATCTTTTATGAAGTTATCTGAAACCTGAAATATAACAACAAGCAATTAATATTTATAAGATTAAAATTAACAGTACATACAACAATGTATATTTAGTTTCACCTACACGAAATCACATTCTATCATAAGGAGATGTGAAATCAAGTAATTAAAAACCAGAGCTTAAGAAACAACTTTGCTGTAAGAATTCAAATTTTTTGCAAACTCAAAACAAGTGCTCATCAAACACACCAAAGTATAAGCATATACAACAGATACACATCCACATAACATGTGTAACTCATAATTACACATTCAATTAGCATGTGTAATTTATAGTTACACATCTAATTAGCATGTGTAACTAGCAGTTACACATCCATAAAGCTTGTGTAACTGGCATGCGTAATTTTTTGGTTACAAGGTTTGTTCATTTTAGCATGTGTAATTAGAAGATACTCATGCATCTGTCTAGTGTAATTCAAAGTTACACATGCATCCTACTTGTGTAATTAGGAGTTACACAAGCATATAACATGTGTAACTAGAAGTTACACATGCATCCTACTTGTGTAATGTGAATAAATGCGCAGTCTAGACATAGAATTTGAAACAAAAAACAACAAGAAAGGGATCTAAAAAGGTGTACCAACAAGCAAAGAAATATCGTCTTCCCTGTCCCGTTTTCACCAAGCATAACTACAATCCGAGGATCAGCAAACTCTCCCTCCATGATATGAAGCTCAAATTTTCCTATCTGCAATACGAAGTTAACGTCGAAAGATGAGGTCAATTCATGAACTATCGCATCATTGAAAAGGTGGTTAAACAATAAAGACTTCAAACACATATGTAAACGGGAAAATAAACATCCCAATTAGAAGCTTCACCAAAACTTTTCTCATACATTAAAACAACTGAAAGTCCTAATCATTCAGCTAACGTTTAAATCAAATAGGGATTTTACTGAAATTGAATCTTAACTGTAGCATAAACTGAAATCAAATAGTTACCTATGACGACTGTCACCACCACTTTCTAGCAAACGATCATCATGCATATAACATAGACTTTATATCCAATTAGCATGTGTATCTATAAGTTACACATCTAATTAGCATGTGTAACTAGTAGCTACACATCTAATTAGCATGTGTATATATAAGTTACACATCTAATTAGCACATGTAACTAGTAGCTACAAGTCCATTTATCTTTCCAAGTTATAACACTCTGCAAATATGATCAAATCATGAACTGTAAAATAAACGTATAATGTATGTTGATGTATATAAGAAATCACAGACCTGCTCCGCAGAACGATACATGGCATGACTATGCATTAAGATTCAGATACACCAGATTGGCCTCCAACAATAAGCACATAGTTCTGTACAAGAACTCCAGCATACTCTGCCCCATCGTGCAATGTAGTTACCATCTTTTCAGAGCTGAACGAAAACTCAAAAGTATTATATTCCAAATTCTCTCATATTTCTTTTGTTACGATCTGAAACAAAATAAACAAACCTTTCAGTCGGCATTGTATTAAGATCAACACCAATACTAAGCATCGAAGCAACTTCTTCTGCTATCTTTTGCTTCTGTGCCTAAGCTACTCACAAAGAAAAACTTCAAAAAGAATTTGAGTGCATTGAATAGTTTTTTACTTTTCATGGAAGAGTTTTAAGATAAATAATTGACCTGCTTTACTCGCTTCTTTAGCTAGATCATCATCCAAACCGAATGATGGTCTTTTACTGAGAACAAGCTGGCCATAAAGCAACTGCCAACTAATGTTATCTAGTCATTCCAATATGCATGATATACCTTTTCATAAGAACCTGCAATATATAGAACATAAACTTTATATCCCTGGATGTGTAACTAGCAGTTACACATCCTGCTAGTTACTGCTAGATCATCATCCAAACCGAATGATGGTCCTTTACTGAAAACAAGCTGGCCATAAAGCCACTGCCAACCAATGTTATCTAGTCATTCCAATATGCATGATATACCTTTTCATAAGAACCTGCAAATATAGAACATAAACTTTATATCCCAGGATGTGTAACTAGCAGTTACACATCCTGCCAGTTACTGCTAGTTATAGTTTTCAGATAACTAGCAGTTAGACATCCATATGCCAACATATATGGATACCTAAATGTGGCAATCACAATCAAATTTTATGGAGTCATGTTTACCTGAAGCTCACTCGACAACACCATCCTCATCTTCTTAACCACTTTTGTGGTATCAATATCAACACCACCACTCCCTGCAATCCACATATACACGTAAACAATGTATAGAGTCATTAAGAACTTTATTTTTCTGAAACTTCATTTGGTCAATACTGTCCTAGCAATTGAAAACAGAAACACTGAATATATACTTTGCTTCATGTCTTAGCAATTGAAACTCAGAAACTTACATTCATGGACAAGCATTATAAGATTATTTTGAATTAAATTATCTTTTGCGAAGGTACAGAAGTATAGATTGACTTTAAGGTAATGAGAATTACAGAACATTTAGCTTATCTGTTTGAGCAAGATTGTTACTGAAATTTGAAACACTCAAGTTTGTTGAAGGATAAACTTCAAGACCTGCATCTGTGTATTCCTTTTCAATCATCATAAGAGAATGGAATTACCGCAACAACTAACGAAACAGAACATGTAGCTTATCCAACAAACACAGTTCTGATGCCAGTGAACTTCCCTCTGAAATAAGAGATAAGACAAGTTAAAGATCACCATTACTTCACATATCAATTTGTTTACTTTACAGTCCACCTACATATCTTTCTGAATCATAATTTCAGGACTGCAGTAATGCACATATTTCAAAAAACAAACATATAAAACACTAAAATAAATCATAATTTCAAATCATATTCACATTAAAAAAAAAGTTCACACATATTTTCTCTTCCTGTTCTACAAGTTTTATCCATCAATCTCATGAACCGTAAAGAAGCTCAAAGAAACTTATCTAATTTCACTGAGTTTCTGTCGAAATTGTTTAGATTCAATCGTACGCTACCAGGTATCTTCGTTGATTAAGCTTTAATCCGCAGGACAAGGTACTGAATGTAGAAAATATATATTGAACTTAAAACAATCTGCCAAAGATGAGCTCAAATCAGTTCGAAAATCAAAGTAACTGAAATTCGTATCAAATAAGTGGGTAAAAAAGATAATGATTCACAGATTTCGAATCTGAAAACCGATTTTCGATCAAGATAAGAGATTAAAAGATAGATCGAATTTCGTTCAAGAACCCCAGAAAATTTTCTTTGAAATTTCTTTGAAAATTTTTCTTTCAAAAGTAAAATTGAGGTGAGATTACAACAAATCGAACTCTGATTATGATTTCAGTAACAGATTTGATTTGAAATCAAACTATTAAATTTTTCCAAATGATTTTTTAGAAAATAAAAATCGAAATCTAAGAATTAAATCAACCGATTGAATTGAAATGTTACCTGTTCGTTTGATTTTCCAGGAGAATCTTCAGATTCAGTTGTTGTTGATGATGATTATCAGTCATTGTCTATTGATTTTCATCGAATCTTCAAAGAACAAGTGATGTTGATGACGAATTTATGTTCAGATAATCAGGATCTTTGTTTGTAAAGCTTAGATCTAGGTTTTGAAATCAATTTTCACTGAAAAATTCGCTTAGAAATCGTTCTCGGCTTGTTTCTTCATCAGAGAGAGAGCAAAAGAAAATGAGAGAGAGAGAGTGAAAAAGAAAATGAAAATGAAACCGAAAATGAAATTTAGACCTAGTTTTATTACCTATATATACTAAAAGGCAATCTTGGTATTACGAAAATGTCACTTTATTATCAAGCCCTGAAAATAAAAATATTGGACCTAGAAATATCAAAAAGTGAAAGTATGGAGTTGATAGTGGAGGATCCATCTTGTGGGACTTCTAAATACTGAACCCATATAATAGGGTGGTTCTAGTATTATTCACATTATTAGGAAATAGGACAATCCCCAGCATCAACCATAACCATAGAAGTGTGTTTATATGCACTTCGAATTCATTTCCTGGTAGGCACTCAACGGCTTAACCTACCAGTCCCAGACTTCCAGCACTATCACTATTAGATAAGCCATCAATGTGTAGTTTAACAAGATTAGGACTTTGCCAAACAAGATTAATTTATGCCATATACTAGTTTCTGTTACGGGAATTCTCAAATTCCTTACCTCAACTGTTAAGAGGCTCCAGAATGGCCTCTTCCTAAGTAGCTCAAATTTTCTCAAAACACTGATAGAAACACATTTTCTATTTTATGCAAGGAAGCAATCATAATCAATTAAATCATTTGCTAAAAGAAACCATTAGTTCACCACAGTATTTACGTCGGAGATTGCTGATAAGCAGAATGCACTTTTGATTCCAGCAAAGATACATGCTTGTCAAGCACAGAAACTACAGCTTCAAATTCTGTCAATTGCTGCTCCATCGCTTCAATTTGCTGAATGTATTCATCAAAGTTTCCATTTTTTTCCTTCAACTGCTCCACAAAAACCCGTAATCCAGAAGCTACATCACCCAGACCCTTGTATTCCTCTGCTACTCTGGTATTCATCTTCTCCAAAAGTTCCAGCAAGTTATTTGTGCCCTGACAACATCAGATAAAATCAAAATTTAAACCCTTCAAATGGTATATCGGTATTTAAGCCATTTCTAGTGCAATCTGAAACTCTTTTCAAGGAAATGTGAAAGAAAACTAGGCAGAGACAGTAATTCACTCTCATTGCATGGAAAGTGAATCTGAACTAACCAATTTCAAGAAGACAATTCTATCTCCGTTATTAGTATATTGATTGATCAGAAAATCCAAGATTACATACTAAAAGGGAAACGCAGAATAAGAAGAAACCACTCTTTTAGAAGAACCCTATACAAGACAAATACCACCCCAAGACGATCAAATTATAGACGAGGTAGTGAGAGACCTGGATTCAGATGTGCAATTTGACTAACAGTCTAACACACAAACGTAAGAAAAAATTAAGTGGAAAGAGTTGAGACCTGGAGTTCGCCTTTGATCATAGTAGAGACATTGGTGAAGAGATCGTTCAGTGATTCAGAAAGTTTATCCACCTCCTCATTTGCAGCCTTTTCCCCCATTCTAACATATGTATATTGATTCAACTTTGATACTTGGATGATGGTCTCATCTATAAAAAAACACTTAATCATCTTTCAACAAATCACACAGATACAGCTAACAACCAAAAGGACGCAAAGAAACCAACAGTAAATCTTAACCAGATGTGTCAAATTAATCACACAACTACAAGGAGTTGAATAATCGTAAAGCTAATAAGTTAAAAATTCTGTAAGACCTTCAAAATATGCACAACTCAGAGTGACATTTGAAATAGTAAAGGTGATATCTTAAGACTACAATTTACTTGAAAAATACAGCATCTTTCGCCATATCTAATCAGAACCCGAAAAGATAAAACAATTGGTAGAGAAAGAAAAAAAAAAAGAACTCACATAATTGGTTTGATCTACAGCCCTGCAGCTATGACATTAGAAACCTTCGGAATGTTGGGTTTTCCCTCTAACCAAAAGAGTGATAAATGACAAACAGACAAAGTGACTGAATCAATGAAGTTTCAGAGAATTTGATAAGTTCAAGTACCTTCTTAAAATTAAAGATGCAGTCAAAACTTTCTCAATAATCAATATTTAACAATAGATTTTTCAATCGCAATTAGGTTTCATTGATGCAAAACCCTAAACAATCGAAAGAACTGAACCATAAAACGAAACAAACCTTTAGATTTTTCAGCAGCAGATCGCTATACAGAGAATCCCAAAATAATGTCAAAATCAAATCGAAGTCTTTTACTCTGTTTCTAATTCTATTGACTGGGAGATTTTTTCTAAAATCGAAGAGTTTTCTTGTCCATTTTCTCTGTGAACAATTTTCAAGGCACCTTTGATTTGACTTGTGTTGACCGTTAGACCATAAATTGACCCAAGAATATACTCCATTTTCTCTGTGAACAACCCACTGAAATTATGACACTGCGAACATTACTACGTTAAGCTTTTTTTTTTTTTTTGGTAAAGTACATTAACCTGCTCAATGCTTAATACATATCCATTAAATAATCATGACTAAACTGGGGCATATGCCACTTAAATGGAGCCTATAGATTATTTCATCTACCCAATTCACAATGATAGGGGGTGTCTAATATTTATGTAACTACCAAAATTATCCTCAAAAAAATATTAATATTACTAAATTATCCCCATCAATCCTTAATAAACCTAACTAACAAAAATCAGTTTTTATTTCTAACGTGAAAACCGATTCATCTCCTCCACTCCCTCTTTTTCCATTTTTTTGAAACCAAAATTCGTCGATGATCGAACGATTCAAAAATGATTAATCGTTTTCTTTCTTCCATAAAATGTCAAAACCAACAAGAACTAAGTATGCTACTAACATGAATCATTCTAGTGCCGACAATCCCGGACTTGTTCAAGCAATTCGAAATAAAACGAAGGAAGTGCAACAACAAATCGAAGCCGATCGTATCGCATAAGAGGAGGAAATGGATCTAATCAGGTACTTTTCTATCAACCCAATCCTCTAAACTAGGTTTTAGTAACATGCAATAGGTTAGAAATCGAGAATTTTGAAATCAAAAAAATTTAGTGTTCACAGAATCGGATTACGTTAATCACGAAGTAACCCGATCCTTATTAGAAACAGATTATGTTCATAAACTTATAGTCTGATTGTTCTGCATGTGAAAGGAATCGGGGAACGTTAGTGTATAAATAGCCCGATTGTTGTAGCCAATCTTCCTGAATCTTATTTTGTTGGAATCAGATTACATATGTCTCAACAAAAACCAATTGTTTCGTTCAGAAACAGACTTTATATGTATATCGAGTAAACTGATTTCGTGAATCGGTTTACATTAGCACTTGCAAAAATCCGATTGTTATTTTTATATGTTTGGAATCGGATTTCATATGTATATCGAGTAAACCGATTATATACCCTGGCTTTAAAAATGCATTCTATTCCATTTTTTTTTGTCGCTTAAATCCGTATTCTACAGGAAAAAAAATGAAGGAGAAAAGAAATATAAGAAGAAATATGACCATGTTACTCCTAAGCTTTTGGGACTTCGTCGAAAAGACGGTAAAAATTTGAATGCTTCCCGCCTTTGTCATTGTTCACCGGCCTTTCCCATCATGCGATTATTGGGATAACAGAGCGTTTCACAAATATCCTTTGGTTAGTCCATCTCGAACAGATGATGAGGCAATTCCGGGTTACATGTCGTGGTACCTCAATGTTTCGCATACTCGAGTGATACGAGTAGATGAGAGGCCCATGATAGAGGACAAAGATACGACTCTCGAATACTTGGTGCGTATTGTTACTCAATTACGATTTTGTTAACGGTTTTAGCATTATATATTGAATGTTTGTGATTTGAAATTGAACAGAGAAGACGAGTCGAACACTTGATAACCCAAGCAAAGCTAGAAATCCGGGAAGGGAAAAATGTGAAGGCTAATGAAAAGCTGATTGATGAATTGAACGGTCTCGAAGATATAGAAGTTGGTGAAAAGTTTGGGGAGGAGGAGGAGGATGATGAGTAGGAGGAGGAGGAGGAGCCAAAGAAGAAGAGAAAGAGAGCCCCCCCAAAAAAGATGTCTGAAAGTGCATCGAGCAGCGCCTAACCTGGTAACACAAGGACGTGGTGGACGTGGTCGTGGTGGGATGTTCATGAATGAATAGTTATATTCATGTTTATGACTTTAAGTATGGATAATTATGGAGTCAAAACTTATGTCTTGTCTTAAAATTATTGTCGAATTATGTTTGGTTACACTCTTATTCTATGAATTACTTAATCTGGTTTCTAGTTTATGAATGACTTAATGTGTGTGGAAAAAATGGAGGATCCTGGCATTATTTCTGTCAGAATCGGTTTACATATAAAAGTATTTAACCTGATTCTGACTGTTTCCCAAATGTTAAGTTTCGTAATCGGGTTACATCTACTTATATGTAATCCGATTGCTAAGAAGAAAAGTTATGTAACTTTTAAAATCGGTTTAATGTATAAATATGTATTCTGATTTTGGTGAAGAAAAGTTTTGTAACTTTGAGAATCGGTTTACATGTGCATTACAAAAGCCCGATTGTTTGGATTGAATTCAAAAAAAAAATAGCCGTTGAGACTTCATCTATATAAGGACAACCTCTTTGAGCCACTCCCACATCAGACACTTAGCCTAGAAAATGGAATGGGAACCCTTTGAAGATTTGTGTCTCGTTAAATCCTTTGCTAATACGTTCCGTGAACGTCCGAATGAAATCTATTCAATGTTTTGGAAGAGAGTTAAAGAGTTCTTTTACGGGCGTACCGCGAATCCCAATAACCGAAAATGGAGATACTTGGCTTTTCGATTCAACTACATAAAAGGCGCAATGCGAGAGTACGTAATAGTTAGAAATATGGTGTACCACTATCATCC
The DNA here is from genome assembly GCF_003573695.1 of Papaver somniferum. Lineage (NCBI taxonomy): Eukaryota > Viridiplantae > Streptophyta > Magnoliopsida > Ranunculales > Papaveraceae > Papaver > Papaver somniferum. Next base: position 114,177,010 of record NC_039359.1, on the reverse strand, counting down.
ACGAGCTCCTCTTAGGGAAAAAGTGAGTAATGCTATCATTTTTATACCCATGTCAACTACACTAGTTTACATACTAACATATAAGAATTCAGTGAATTTCAGCTGGAACGTTTCAACGGGCTATGGAGAATTCGTAATGGGGAAAGAAAGTTCATTCACCACAAAGAATATACGACGTTGTACCGACATGCTCGGAGGTTCATTGATGAGCATTTGATGTGTCAAATTCTAGAATTCCCGTACTGAATCCTATATATATGTAGTGGGCTAATTTCCTAAACTATGTAATGAATATTTTGTTTCTGAAAGTAAGCCATAATCGGTTTACATGTGCATTACAAAAGCCCCGAGTTTTGGAATCGGGTTATGTGGGTATTGATCAAACTCCGATTATGGGTTTACATCTTCCTAAGCATAAAACTCAACCCATAATCAGTTTACAAATGCACTAACATAAACCGATTCTGGATCGAGTAAAAACTAAATTTTTTACAAGTTTTGATTATCGATTAATGAAAGTTAATTTCATGATTAACTTGATTAAACATTATTTAATAATCCGAATCAGCAATAATTTAATAAGAATATATTGGGCATTAATATAAATATTGAATAAGGGGTTTCTATGAATTTTCTCCCAATGATCCTATTTTGTCATGTAGTTATAGGCCCCAATTAAGTGGCATGGGCCCCAATTTATCCAGGTAAATAATTACATGGTTTAAGCTTAAATGGCCTAGCATTTTTAGGGGTGATCCCAAAAGAATATTGGGGGCGATTTTTTTATTCCCAACCCATAGACAAGGTTATGGGATGTCTTAAATATTCGGAGAATACCTCAATGTCCTTGTATAATCGGTAGTTATTATAGTGATATTAGTAACCGATTATTAGTTTGTTTAAGAATGAGATATTGCAATAATCAGTAGATTAACAACATAACATAACTACCGATTGTTAAAGTAGAAAACTCGAATTTCATCTGTTTTGAAAAATTGAATCTGTGGCAACTTGTAATCGGAAGATAGACAAGTTAGATTATCTTCCCGATTATGGGAATTTCAAAATTTAATAAATGAAGGATTCTAGCAAAATCAAAATTTGGGGCAACTAATAATCGGAACGATGGTGATAATCGGAACATTGAGTAACTTTGTATGCTTCCGATTATATGAGCTCCAAAATTCGACTACATAAGGATTATGGTAGTCTCTGTGCCATCAAAATCTATGGATTTTGGCAAAGATTGAATCTGGGGCAACTTGTAATCGGAAGATAGACAAGTTAGGTTATCTTCTGATTATAGGAATTTCAAAATTCAATAAATGAAGGATTCTAGCAAAATCAAAATTTTGGGCAACTAATAATCGGAAGTTAATGGTGGACTCCATAAACTTCCGATTGTGATAACCGGAACATCTAGTAACTTTGTATGCTTCCGATTATATGTTATTTTATGTGCTGACCAGTCTTATGTTGCGTACACTCATGTTACACCTCGTCTCAACGGCTAGTTTTTCAAAAAGTAGAGTCGTTGGAACTCTAATCTATATAAGGAGGGTATCCTCTTCCCCTATATGCAACACAAATACATTTTAACTCTCTCCAACATCAAAAAAATCATCTTCAAGATAATGACCCAACCATTCATTAATCTTACGGAGTTCACGATAGAAAAAGTTTTATCTTTATGTAGGCGCTATGTTCAATTCTATCCAAGACGAAGAGAAGAACGTAGGCAACGAGGTGTAATGAGTATGAGTTATTTGGGGAGAATTCACGAAAAATTCTGCGCCGACACCAGTAACCCAAATAACCGTCACGTAGGAGATCTTTTCTGCCGAGTTGGTTCAATAAACGGACACGTCGAAGAATTCGTCTATTTAACTTATCTTGTGAATCAATATCGATTGAAGGGTGAAACCAATGATGAAGTTATAGCACGATCTCCCGGGGAATGGCGGAGATGGAAAAGATCAAACTTCCGTTACGATGCTCATTTCAGAATCCTTAAGGCGATTGACAGATTTAATCCGTTTAGTGCTCGTCCAAGACGTCCAAGGCACTAGTGACAAGTCATTGTAATATAATTGTAGAAGTACAATTAATAGTTAATATTATGATATATCCATCTGTTTAGCCTCCCTCATTGTAGGTGAGACTGTTATCATATTCAAATTATTTGCAACAATCAGAAGTTTATGTTATTAACTAACTACGATCATTCTCCAACGGCTATTTCCTAACTAGCCATGCCTCAAAAACCACACACAATCGGTGAATAATACATATTGATAAGCTTCCAACTATAGGTGTTGATTGAAACTGAGAACTCTGTTGTCAAAATTGCACATAATCGGTAATATATAACAATACATAACTTCCGATGATGTGTAATCAAAAACAGTTTTCAATATTTTGCTACCGATTACGAGCAATAATTGTAACCATATTGTACGTAATTTTAGTACACTATTGTAACAGTGTACATCAACGACCATATTTTCAAAAAAAGAAAAAAAAAGACGTTGTGACTCTCATCTATCCAAGGAGGGTAAGCTCTTCTTATTTATGCACTAAACTACACATATATGGCGTCATGTATTCTAAAAATAGATTTTCCATCGTCAACTCATTCTATGTCTCAACTTAGAAGAATGTCAACGTTTGACGCAGCTGAAGATTTGGCCATTGTCAAAACATGGTATCACGAAACAAGATGTGAAGATGTCATAGACGGGAGGATCGCACCCGAAATATTTTTGGGGAGAGTATGGAAATACAAAGCAAATATCACTCCAATAAGTTCACAATTGATACCAATTTATCCAAAAAGGAGAAAATGATTACATAACGATACAAAAGCGGATCTTTAACACTAGCCATTTAAGCTTGTCGATCCAACAATTTGTAAGTATTTGCATACTTCTTTTACATAAGACCGGGTGCATAATATTCCTTCCGAAGACGAGCTTCGCATTCTTTTGTATTTGTTGGTTTATGTAGGAGACACTCGCAAAAAGACACTACTTAGTTGAAAAGGGTGAAAAATTCATATATGATGGAAGTTATGAATTCCTGAAGTCCGTGGTCACAGTATAAAAAATGATTGTTATAATCGGAAGTTATTGTATTATTTTGTCTACCGATTCTGGGAATATTTTCCAATTTTTTTGTCAGAGTTTGGTAACAATCGATAGTTATTGTATTATTTTATCTACCGATTCTGGGAATATTTTGCAATGCCAGAAGATTTATTAATCTAAAGCTAAAGTTGCAAAATTAATAACCGATTATAAGATTGTTTGAATTTCTTTACAAAATCTTATACAATTGGATGATATATCATATGATATAACTACCAATTTTATCATATCTTCACATGATTTTCAAAAAAACATGTACAAAAAGGGCGGTTCAAAATACATCTTCCAAACGTAACGATTAAACATTGTCATCATCCGAGGGGATCAATTCGAGTAGGCCTTCCGGAGAGTTGTTCATGACACGATCCCAATCAAATACGTTGGTCTCATATTGTTTCACCGAATCCTTACAATGATTCTTTGGGATAATCCGTCCACTTACTCAACGGAGGTAATAGGCAATCTTTCTTTACCCTTAAACCGATAAAATGCATCTCATTCACAAATGCTATAAAAAGTCTTCTATCTTTAACCGGCTCCTCGCAAATCGTCCTTGTAGGTGCAAACGTCATACTAAGTCATACTTAGGAGGAACAAAAAAATGTACAACGCAATTCAAAACGTCCGCTAGGAGATATCCACATTTAGGCATTGTCATCCAATATTTGAATCTGATTGTCTTCAACCCCTTTCGGCACTTTAAACGCGCAACTAATTCTTTGAACTCTTGTTCTTTGTGGTATTTATCTCCTCGCCTCATCATCTCCATATAGAAATCCTTGTCTTTCATTAGTTGTACCACCATCTTATTTCTAAATATTTTCATTGGGTGACATCTTCGATAACCGCTTGTCTAAGGTGACCCTTTTGTTCCATAGCGACATGAAATCCACAGTTGCCATCCCCATCAACCTCGTCGGTGGACAAAGAAAATGGATTAATTAGTGGATGGAGTTGTTCCAAATACTCTTCGTATATTGTACACGTGGTTTGATTTGGTCTTCCATGAAGATCCCTTGGGCAACGAAGAGTACCTTTCTTCTGTTTTATAATCACAATTTCCATTGGTTGGGTTCGTTGCGATGCGCCCGTTTGCTCAACAACTTCTAAGCTAGTTTGGGTCTCCACTAGCACAACTTCTTCGACCACCTCGGCTTGACTTACTTTAGAAGGCTCCGTAGAGACCTTTGGTCTCACTTGTCATGCGGTTGGTCCACTTTGATCCTTTCTTGGACGACCTCTTTTCTTAGGTTCCGGCTCATCTTGAAATTTTTCTTTCGTATGCTCATGCCTAGAAAGGTCTTTTTTATGAGACAAATGCTCCTTCAACTCTTTTCTTTCGATGCTCCTTGACATTTCGGTGCTCGGCCTACCCACCCCTTTTACTTAATAGGTTCATCAACCTCCCTTAAACAAAGGTGAAGGGCTTCCTCCAAATGGTGCATCAATATTTGCTTCGTGGCGCCATTTGATGTTGAGTAACGCTCGGCTATTCGTGCACACAATTCCGACTCCAAAAACGACGGACCATCAACTACCGGTGTGCTTGGAGTGAAAGTTAATCGCTTCCAAAATGGATGAATATCATTGATGTCAATCACTTCAACATACCTACCCAAATTATGACGACACGGGATCCATTATTAACTTCGATTTCGTGTGATTCTTCGTTTTCTTCCATTAAATCATCGTTTAGGGTCTCCTCTCCACAAAAATTTGGATCATTCAACATATACCCCAAATCGTCCTCTCTAAACGGTAGTGAACCTCAACGTTAACTTCCTCGCCTTCTTCTTCATATATATCCATGCTTGTTGTTGAATTTAAGAAAAAAGGTTTTCCAAAGGTTTTCCTAAAACTAAACATATAAAACTTAACTACCGATTATTGAAAAATTACCAATCGATTATATAATTCACCTCCGATTATGGTTTCCGCAACACAAAAAAAAAATGCTGGTCAAATTAAACAGCCGATTGTAATATTATCTACCGATTATTAAGGGTATATTTGCCATTTCGAAAAATCAGAGATAAGGGATGGCTTCATTTTTGATTTAGGTTACCCTATTTTATCTTATTAGTCGTCCCTAATTCTTTCGGGGTCGCCCCTGAAAATGCTGGTTAAATGGGATGCAAATTCAACCAAATGTGTCGCAGAACAAAATGCAACGTACTCGGACAATCTTACAACACAAAAACCAATATTTAGATAAAAAGCGATTAGAAGGTAAATGATAGCAGTAAGCCTCTCCGACGGCGAAGTGGATCTTGAGAGTATATGCAGTAGAACCCATTGCACCCCTTCAGGAAGCGAACTAGAATATCTTCCATCAAAATCTTCCTCCACCTATATGGCCTAACACCACACATTTATGTCTGATTGTGGTATTTGAATCTAGATTACATACTAGATAACCGCGCGCGGTGAGAGGCTGACGAACCCTCGCAAACACGTATTACTTCCTTAAAAGCATCTTCAATAGAGGGTGAGAGTCTTATTTTTTTTTTTGACACATAGGATTTTAGACCTCCATCTAGATTAAATTCATCTCCAACAGTAGGTCCTATAAAGTCGTAACGATGTCAAAATAAATATGAAGATCTTAGAGAAAGTCTTATTTAGACGTTGGGAATGACCTCCATGTCATCTTTTTGACTATTTTTTTAATTATAATTATTAACTATTTTTTTTTAAAACAATAGGAAAAAAAAAATCATTTTTATCTTTATCCAAAAACCAAATTCTAAAACTAACACCCCACACTATTGGAAATGGTTCATAAGAAAACATTACTCTTTTTGCTACATGTATATAACCTCACAAATAAGGATCTAAATAAAAATTCCACATAAGATTAGTAGCACCGACTAGGGATGCACAACGGGTAGGGTGGGTAGGATATGGCCTATACCCGCCACCCTACCGGTTTATTGGCGGTTAAGAAAATCTTTACCCGTCACCCTACCCGCCAAATAGTGGATAGGATAGGATACGGTTAAAAAACTGGCGGGTAGGGTAGGATTGGCGGATATGGGTAGGGTATGTGCACCCCTAGTAGGAATTGCTCGAAGACCAGTAGGGTAGGATAATTTCGAGCTTTACCCACCACCCTACCCGTTTATTGGCGGTTAAGAAAATCTTCACCCGCCATCCTACCCGCCAAATAGTGAATAGGGTAGGATACGGTTAAAAAACTGACGAGTAGGGTAGGGTTGGCGGGTATGGGCACCCCTAGCACCGACTGTTGGAGATGCTGTAAGCCAAGGAATTTTAACAAAAGTTTAACTCTACCTGTGGAACAGTAAGGTTCACATCCTAACCATCTAATCCACTTACTTGAGTCACAAAATCAAAGCGCTAGGCATAAAAACCACGTGTAAACTTTTTGCTAAGGGGAGGATTATTTTTGTCATTTGAAGACAGATTTTTTTTTTTTTAAATTTTAACATAAATTAGAAAAAAGAACTTTTCATCTCTCCGCCGCCTGCTGTGTTTCAACAATCACCACCACCATCCCTCACCTCTTGATAATGATACTATTTTCCACTCTCTAAGTTTTTATTTGAAAAAATGGGTTTCTGATTTTATTCTTGGCTTGAGGAAAAATTAGAGAAGATGATTCAAAATTTCTGCTTTAAACATTTACCATGGAAGTGATGTAGTGAAGAAAAGAGCATGAAAGGGCAAAGCTTCAGTCGACCGGGATACCCCTCATCTTCTTCACCTTCTCTGTTACTATAACAGTTCAAAAAAATAACAATCTGCTATTGCAATTGATCAAGTTTGATCAGTCGTTATGCTATAAATCAACGGGTCTAAGCACAAAAGCTTCAGTTCAATCATAATTTTAAAATCAGCAGAGAACCTTTTTTTTTTTTTTTTTTAATGTAAGAAGAAATGGATCGATTCCAATCGATTTAATGGAGATTTTGATATACTTTAAACATGTAATTTGTTGATTTGATTGTCTTTGATTGATATCCATTATCAATTTTATCAATCGTTTCAAGCTTTTTCTGTAATTTCAGAAATTGAGTATTTTGTTGAGTTTCTTTGCACAAAACTTGTGACTGACAACCATACAAATTCTCATCCCTAAAGGACTCCTCCCTTCGATAGTCGTCCGAAAATGGAATTTAATCTCAAACCGTTTCTATAAGTTGGAATCGAACCCGAGAAATCCTCTCATCACCACGACCACACGATTAAAAATTATTAGTTCACACAGTAATATAATATCGGATATATAGAAGTACAATCATAATCGTAATAATCCAACACTAAGCAAGAAACCCACTGATTTAATAAGAAAAACATTTAGGAAACCTGAGAATTTGTTGATTGGCCTAAATTTTTACTGAATATGATGTGATCGACAAGCTATATACAGAAACAGTCCAAATGGAAACCGTCGAAGTTTCATTTGTAGCACCCCATACATTGTTTTTTTCACCATCTAGTTATCGTCTTTGGTTATGTCAGATAGGGAATGGTTAAATTCTGTTAGGAGTTGGGAGTTTCCTTTTAGTACTTCAAATCATGGAGAAAATAAACCCTTGGTAAACAAATCAGCTGCTGCTTGATGCAAAGTGAAAATATAGACCAACAGTAGGCCTTTGGACTGAACTAACTCCCTCACAAAGTGAAAGGCAATGGACCCCTTTTTGTCACAAGCAACTGTAGGAGGAGCAGGAAGATATATGTAGAGATCCTTTAAAACTTGACAAATCCTCAAAACCTCAGCTGCAATGGAAGCAAGAGACTTGTATTCAGCTTCTTTAGATGATCCAGAAACTCCAGGTTGTTGTCTGGATGACCAAGAGATGGGATTTCACCAAAAAAAATAAATACACAAAACCCTGCCAGCCCAATCTACATCCGTGAAACCTTTAAGACCAGTAACACCCTTGGTAAACAATAGACCATTACTGCATCAAAAAAATAAATGAATAGACCATTACCAATTGTGCCTTTGACATATCCAAGAGCCCTTTTAGCTGCACTGAAATGAGAGCTGGTTGGAGCTTGTATATATTGACATATATGATTTACTGCAAACTGATTTCTGGTCTTGTCCAGGTAAAGTATTGTAAAGAGCCAACAAGAGACCTATATTCAGTGGGATTTGGCAATAACTGAACATCTGTAGCAGACAACTTGAAGTTAGTTAGACAAGGTGAACTGCAAGGCTGGATACCAGCTAAATTGGTCTTCTGCACTTCCAATCCCAGCAAGAAATGAATATTACCAAGATTTTGATAGAAAGTATGAGATTCTAGCTGAGTTTATGATGGATTATGAATTGATGGCAACAAGTGAAGAGGCAGGATGGTGGAGAAACCTACTGTCTGACATCCCTATATGCCATAACAATTCCACCCAATGCCATGGTAGGCCTCACAGATGATCTAAGGAAGAAATGGTAGAGGAACTAAATAAGAGTACAGCCTCAAGAAGAGGTGTTTTGGTTACTGTAATCTATACACATGCAAGTATAACATGAATAGATAACAGAAGTTGCGCACAACTCAGTATATTTCATCGAACACCATAGAAAAGGATAGTCAGTTAACGCAAAAGTATCCTACAACAACATTTAGATGAGCAGTTGGATTACAACATAAAAATTGCAGAAAAAAACTTTAAAATACCAGAGCTCTCTACTTCTTCTTCCCAGCTTTTCCTTCCTTTCTTCTAACAATCTCGTCAGCATATTTAACTCCCTTACCTTTGTATGGTTCTGGGGGCCTCCACTTCCTAATTGAAGCAGCAAACTGACCAATTGCACACTTGTCATAACCACTAACGGTTATTCTGGTGTTTTCTTCGACTTTTACTTGAATTCCATCCGGAATTGGCATTTTAACTGGGTGTGAAAACCCAAGATTTAATACCAATTCGTTACCTTCCAACAGAGCTCGATACCCAACTCCTACAAGTTGAAGTTTCTTGTCAAACCCCTTAGAGACACCAACGACCATGTTGTCAGTAAGGGTCCTGCACCAAATCACGAAACAGAGCTAAGCAGATATTCAAGTTTCTTTTCTCAAGGATGATTCCTACTATGTTTATTTAGAGTCCTACACATAAGTACCAGGGACTCATTTATGTGAAGTTCAAGTTCCTTTTGGGGATCTGCTTTATCATGTAGAGTTCTAGAAGTAAATAAATTTAGAAACTTTCAAGCAGAAAACGTTTCAGAACTGAAACAAGAGGCAACCATTAATTATCAAATACAACAACAACATATTCACAATAAGAAACTATTCTGCGATGCAGATTAAATAAAACCTAGGAAAAATCAGTTTACCTGAATAGACCATGCATCTGGTTAGCTCTTCTGGTGTCCATTGCCTTAGTCACCTTTAACACACTGTCCTGTCTCTCAACTTTGACCTCACGTGGGTAAGTCCTTGACAGCTCCCCAAGAGGACCCTTAACTTTCAAGTCCTGTCCTTCCAGCAAGATTGTCACATTTGATGGTACTTCAATTGGATTTTTCCCTATTCTCGATTCCTTACACTCAATCGCTTTTCTTAGAAAGCCTAATCGAGTCGTGGGAGTGCTGCACACATGCATTCCGCTCGTCTCGCCAAGAAATACTGATCTAAAATTGCTGAAAGAGGAGAGAATTCTTTCAATAACCCCGACCAGCTAATGTGATAAAACATAACGTATCTACATCTAAGACAACCAGATAGGATAGGATAGATACTTCACTGGACCTCTGAAGTACATTTTCACCCAGACTCAATATAGAAAACATCCCAGGCAATTGGGATAAAAGCAATAATTACAATCAACAAACTCTAAAGCTCAAGAGAGAAATTGATTGAACATTTCAAATTACCCAGAAGTTTCATTTATGATAAGCATTCTCTTGAAAGTCTTATGTTTACACCCAGATTCAACACATAAAATAAACAATTAAAACCATCTAAACAAGACATAAAATCAGTTCAAAAGCTTTATTCACTTGTCAATTTCATAGCTTCAGCACAACAAAATAAGTTAAAGATCCAGCAATTTAATGAATTTATTTCACATTATGATGAATGCACATGGCATTAAGCCATAAGCTCAAGATATTCTGAAAGATAAAAAAGAGAGAATTGTTTCAATAACCCCGACCAACTAAAGGGATAAAACATAACGTATCTACATCCAGGACAACCAGATAGGATAGGATAGTTACTTCACCGGGCCTCTGAAGTACATTTTCACTTAGACTCAATACAGAACACCTCCCGGGCAATTGGGATGAAAGCATTAGATTAACAACCAACAAACTTGAGAGAAATCGATTAAACATTTTCAGATTACCAAGAACATTTATTTAATATAAGTCTCTTCAAAGTCTCATGTTTACACCCAAATTCAACAAACATAAAAAAAAACTATCTAAACAAGACATAAGCAGAACCTCATTCTTCGATTGCCAACTTTATAGCACCTCTCACCCAGAATAAAATACTTCAACAAAACTAAGTAAGTTATACTCCAGCAGTATGATGAATGTATGGAACATTATAATGAATGCACATTCCATAAGCTCAAGAAATTTCAAGTTCTCTAACAACAGAAGTAAAACAAGATGAAGGACAAAACCCTAGAATTAAAATTGAAAATGTAGTAGAATAAAGGGTTGAAAAATGACTTACCATGTCTGGAAAGAACCAGTGAGGGATGAAGCCATGGTTTCCCTTCTTTATCTACCAGAGTGCCTCTACTTGTGTTGTTTAATGGCATCCCTTTTATCTTCCGTTTACATTATCCACGTCGAGTCCAATTTTAATTACAATAATACCCTAAACTTTTATACACCATCTTTACACTAATCTCTATCTCAACCGTACATTTATTCACCTCTGATGTTAGGCTTATATGGACGGTTATTATTAAAATGCTATGAAGGGTGCGCAGATTAAGTGATTTGAACTACCGGCGCAAAACAGAACAAATTAGCTCTTGTTTTTGTTTCTTCTCCTTTGTTCCATTTTTTCTAGGTCTAGACTCTGGAAGAACATGGCAACAGAGGAGTTGCAGAAAGGGGAAAGTGGAGGAGGAACAGGAGAAGAGAAGATGATGGAGAACTCGATCTCAATGTTAAAACTTTCACCAGAAGAGGAAAGATTAGTTATTAGAGATAGTGTTTTCGCTGCTGAATCTCAGTGCAAAGAAGGAGATACTTTTTATCTCATCACTCAAAGGTTTTTCTTTATTTTCTTTTTTCAATTTTTTTTTCTTTGAAGTTTTATAATTTTTCATTCAAGATATTATAGTGGTCAGAAGGATTTTGAGAAATTAAAACTACTGTGATTCAGTTTTAGACACAAGATCTTGATGCATGCATAGATTTTCTTATGTTTTTCACTAAAAGGATAACCTTTATTTACATTCATGTTTTAATGCAAATACAGCATTTGAAATGCCCTAGTAGAATGTATTAAAGATGATATGTGAAGGAAATGGAGAAGTAGGTGGACTAGGATTTAAAGGTTGAAGTAGTTGTAGAGTAGGGAAAAACATCTTCTTTTCGCTTATAAATTACGTGTCAAACTTAATTGCAATGCCCATGAGATTTCTAGGTCTTTCTTCTTTGGCTTTACTGTTGTCACTTCTCTCCTTCAAGATTTTCTTTTATGAATCCCGTCAGCTCGAGGTTCACTAGATTGGATCACATTACAACATGGATCAACTGTTGGTCCCATTTATGTTATGCAGGAACTAGCACTACAGGTTATTGGGGTTTTAAATCCAGGCCCCTTTTGTGGGTAGCTAATTTCTTTTTAGTTCAGTTTTTTCATGTACATTTTTGTAAAGGTGTCTAGCCTTGCGTTACTAGATTTTTCGAGCTGATTTTTGTTATTTTTTTGGTACAAATTACTAATTGAACTGTTCTGTTCGATTGTTACTGATAGATGGTGGCAACACTGGCTTCAATATGTGAACCAAGGCATGGCAACTACCACAAATGACGGTGCTTTACATAGTTCTGAGTTTTCTGAATTGGCTTGTTCAACTGCTCAGAAAAGGCCCCCTGCCATTGACAATTCCGATTTAATAAATGATGCAACATCGGAGGACTCCAGTATTGGGATAGAGCTTCTTGATACGTTGGTGGAGGGGCGTGATTATGTATTGCTTCCAGAAGACGTGTGGAAACAATTGTTTATGTGGTAAGTAGAGTGAAATTTTGAAAAGTACATGCTAATTGTAATGCAACTCATGGCTTGCCCTCCTCTCTGATGGTTATCAAATCGATTCCACTTTTTATCATGTTTGTTGGTTTCCTATTTTTGAGATTGCTATGGTAGTTGGTAGATGAATGCAACATCTGCCGTTTCTCTTCGTTTTACATTTTTCTCCGAGTTACCTTGTTGGGTTCCATAGTAGGGATCTCCGATAGTGTATGAGGTTTTCTGAAAAATATATCTTGATATCGGCATTCTATTACCTTTCTGATATACATTATTAATTTGAAGGTTTGTAAATATGGTTTAACTTTTAGTAGTTCGAGATGACAAATGTTTGGTTTTGGTTTGTTTGCGCTATCTTATTGTAATACTGTTACTCGTGGAGTTATAAACTTGTTCAATTAAAATGTTCTGGTATCCTAACCTTCGCAAACGTTTTAGAGGATTTTAACTGCTAAAGTTAAAGAGCAGACTGCCAGCCCCCCCCCCCCCCCCCCCCCCCCCCCCCCCCCCACCCCCCCCCCCCAATAGTTTTATTTGATTCATTGACAGATGTGAATCTCTTGCATCAGGTATGGTGGAGGGCCAGTATTGCCACGTAAAGTGATAAATTCAGGTTTGTCTCAGACCGAGCTTGGCCAGTTGACTGTAGAGGTCTATCTTCTGCGTCTCCAGCTTATTTATATGCCAAAAAGAGAACGCTCTATCATTAGGATAAGCAAAAAGGTATCGTTAAAACATCCAACAGGCTGCACTTTGTATCTAATAAAGTAACTATATTATCCTTACCGATATTTTTAATTCTAAAAAAATTAGAATTTAAGGATGAAGTTTTACATTTTGGTCAGGAAACAATTCGGGAACTCCACCGAAGGGCTTGTGATGCTTTCAATCTTGATATGGAGCAAGTAAGTCCTCAGGGATTCATAGTTTCCTATATCTTCTTCATATCACAGTTCAATAAAATGCTAATATTCATTTTCTTTGAGGCTGCAGATTTCAATTTGGGATTACTACGGCCATCGGAAACACGATCTTATGAATAACATGGATAAAACTTTAGATGATGCCAACATACAGATGGGCCAGGATGTATGTCCTTACTCTCTGGATGTTTCTTATTGTATATAGTTTCAGTGACATTATATGATTCAACTTGCCCTGCATTGGGACCATGGGATTTTTTGCACGCTGTAATTTTGATTTGCCTTTTGTTAGTAGTTCTAGTTAGTAGATAGTAGAGAAACTCGATGCCTAAAGTTTAGATCAATAGCTAATTTATGACTTATGACCTAATATATGTCTTATGTCTTCTCATGTAGCCTCTCTCTCTCTTTCCAACTTTTGCTTAGGTTGGTGTATCTTGAACTTGTCAAATCCAATACATATTGAAAAATATGAGCAATTATTGCATCTGGAGAATCAGCAGCAACCCATAAAACTTATAATTGTGATGATGTACATACCTTTTTCACATTGCCTTGAGCTTTATTTCTGTTGCTTGTATACCATGCTTAGCATAGATGTCAGTAGTCTAGCATATCTCCAGATATCATTGATGTAGGGAGTGACCCATAATACAGATGTATATATGTTTAAAGCAAGATTTTGGTTCCACTGGCCTCTCTCTCTCTCTCTCTCTCTCTCTCTCTCTCTCTCTCTCTCTCTCTCTCTCTCTCTCTCTCTCTCTCTCTCTCTCTTACATATGTATCATGGTCACATCTGATTCGCTTTCCTGTATGAGCAGATATTAGTGGAGCTTCTCGGAAATGAGAGTGATACATTTGGTGGTTGCCTGAGTTCTCTGCAAGAAAATGGATCAACGTCTGCCCTTATTGAACCTAGCAAATCAAGCATGTCCATTGCTGGGGGTCTGTCAGCAAGCAGAGGTGTTTTCCGTGGTTGCAGTACAGAGTTTTCTCAGAATCACTACGGGGCTTCCCAAGTTGGAGAAGTGGATAATTCTAATGGAATTTGTGGTGTTGTTACAAGAGGAGCAGCTGGAGGCTTGACTGGATTACTTAATCTTGGAAACACTTGCTTTATGAACAGCGCAATACAGTGCCTTGTGCATACACCTGAGTTTGCTAGATATTTTCGAGATGATTATCATCCAGATATAAACAAAAATAATCCTCTGGGGATGGTTGTAAGTACCTGATATGTGATTTACTCGTAGTGACTTTAGTTTCTCCTTTTTTTTTTCTCCACAAAATTTCTTTTTAGACAAATCAAAGATCTGTCAGTGGCAGTGCCGATCTGTTGGTGAACTCAAGTTAGATTACTTTGTGAGACCGGCCCTAAAAAAGCTTACTTTAGTCTCGTAGGTTTTATTTATGGTTTCCTATCACTGTTTTGAAATTTTAGTGTCATTTATTGAGTGAGCATGTTAGTTCTGTAGGGTGAACTAGCTTTGGCATTTGGTGAGCTGCTCCGGAAACTGTGGGCCCCAGGACGCACACCTATTTCTCCTCGTCCATTTAAATCCAAACTTGCTCGATTTGCACCCCAATTCAGTGGATATAATCAGCATGATTCACAGGTTTAGTAATTTTCTTATGCTGAAACTTTTTTTTTTGACCTGTACACAACAGCATATATTTTATCAATCTATTTCTTCAGGAGCTTTTGGCGTTTTTGTTAGATGGGCTTCATGAAGATCTAAATCGTGTAAAGCATAAACCTTACATAAAGTCTAAAGATGCAGATGGTCGACTGGATGAAGAAGTTGCTGATGAGTACTGGGCAAATCACATTGCTCGTAATGACTCCATAATAGTTGATGTTTGCCAGGTAAATAAATCTCAATTGCTTTACAAAAGCTGTTGTTTCTCTTTAATCTGAATTCCTTGGAGGTGATACTATTATTGTATACTACAAAATTAGTCTTCAGTTTTAGGCAAATATTGTATTTGTGTGGTATATATAATATAAAAGCCTTTCAGCATTCAACACCAACAGAATATTCTTGTGCTTCTCTCACATAGCACATGAGAGGATTTTCTTTATTGACAAGCACAAAAGAGCCATTACCTTTTCCATCTAAGTTCTATCCTGATCCTACATAACATTTCCCTATATTTCCTCTGTGTGTGTTCTTGTAGTGGTAAGGACTGTTAATAGCATAGACAAATTTTGTAGTGGCTTCCAACTGCTGTTAATTTTTTATCTGAGTAATCCAAATTTGACAGGGCCAATACAAATCAACTTTGATTTGCCCCATATGTGCCAAAGTTTCTGTGACCTTTGATCCATTTATGTACCTCTCGTTGCCGCTGCAACCTACCAACCATCGGTCGATGACAGTTATGGTTTTCAATAGCGATGGTACTGCACATCCAGAACCATGCACTGTGACTGTTCCAAAGCAGGGTCGGTGCAGGGATTTGATCCAAGCTATCAGCAACGCTTGTTCCATAAAAAATGGCGAGAAGCTTCTGCTTGCAGAGGTCAGTAAGAGTTAAGAAGCATTAACTGTTTTAATAGGTAATGAATACGTGATTCATCCGTTTCACTTCTTGTGCATGCTTCTTCTTCAGATACGTGGCCACCAGGTTCATCGGTTTCTTGAAGATCCTTTAATATTGTTATCCACCATTAAAGACGATGACCATCTTGCTGCGTACAAGATACAGAAATTAGTTAAGGACACTTTGTATCTTCAACTGATACATCGACGTGAAGAGCGGTATGTATATTCAACATTAGGAAATGCTCTTAATCTCCGTAGTAAATGGCATGTTTTAATCTAGAGATCTAGAACCAAAATTATTGCTTCTCAACCTTAAAGGTCTTAGTAGTGCCATCCTCAATTGAAGTATCTGACTGACATTCCCATGGTTTCGAATTTTGATCTTGATCCACATAACTCTCTTGTTTTGTCACCAGAAGCATTGCATTGATGAAAAGTTTGAGCTATTTGACTTGTAAAAGTTGACATCGACCAGAATGTACTCCTAATTGATCTTATAGCAATCTTCCCTGGAATTGCTTCAACTGCCTTTTTCATATTTAGTGTTTAGTTTTTCCTCTGTATATTGGGAGTGAGTAACAGATTAGTCGGTTTTAGTTTTTAGGCTTTTAGAGTTTTAGTTATTATAAGAGAACAGTAGTTCCTCACCCATAGTTTGTCCAATTGAAACTTCTAAAATCCAAAATCATGGTCAACTGTTTAAACATTCTAAATTTGTTTGATATATGTTTCAGGGAGTCCAGCAGTGCCAAAAGCGCAATGATCTCGAAGCCTTTTGGCATACCACTTGTCTCACCAATCTCACGTGACCGTCGTGTCACGGGAGCTGATATACAAGAAATAATTTGCAAAATGCTCTCTCCACTAGAAAGAGTTGGGACTCTTACTCCTTCTCGTCTTGCTAATAATACAAGTGTCTCAGAGTCAGGGGCAGCATCAGACCCTTCTGAAGATGCAACTGCAAGTGGAACAGGTACAAAATCTGCTGCATCAGACTCCATGGATGAAGATCCAAGTGACCCTAAAATAGCGGGCACATTGGAACTGCCTCTGCAATTGGTGACGGAAAAGAATGAAATGATTGATCTCTCCAAGGAGAAGGAGAAAACTATCAGTCTATCTTCATCGTCTGCATCAATTTGTGTGTTTCTTGATTGGTCAGATAAGCTTTTGGAGAAGTATGAGACACAGTATCTTGCAAATTCACCTGAAGTGTTTAAGTATGTACCAGCTACTAAGAAAGCTCGTACTGAACCACTTTCCTTATATACCTGCTTAGAAGCTTTCTTGCGGGAAGAGCCACTTGTGCCTGAAGACATGTGGTAAGCTCATTCACCTATTTGAGTATACTTTGCCGTTGACATATGTTGCTGACCCTGGAAGACTTGTAGTAACCAAATGTTAGGGGTCAAATACCCTTGGAAACCCTATTCAGTGAATCAATATGGTACCTCAACAGTGCCTGTTTTGGCTCCATGGGAAAGATCTCATACACACCCTTGTAACATGGGTGAACATCACTGCTTTAGATGGGAAGCTTCAAGCAGATTACTTAAGTATTCGAATCCCTTAGGGTGCTAGGGTTTCTATACATTTGATGTTCAGTTGGTCCAGACCTTTGGATGGTCTTGGCTAAAGTGTGTCTACTGGCAGTATGGTGCATCTTTTAAGTCTATTTATAGTTCTGTACAATCAGATCCTGATATTCTTTTCTCTGTGAAGGTATTGCCCACAATGTAAAGAGAGGCGTCAAGCGAGTAAAAAGCTCGATCTATGGAGACTTCCTGAAGTGCTTGTCATTCACTTGAAGAGGTTCTCTTATAGCAGGTCAATGAAGCATAAGTTGGAAACGTTTGTCAACTTTCCAATTCATGACTTTGACTTAACAAACTATGTTGCCCATAAGAGTAGTTCTAAGCGTCAACTCTATGAGCTATATGCATTGAGCAATCACTATGGCGGAATGGGAAGTGGGCACTACACAGCACATATCAAGGTGAGTGCACACCCTAAAACATCTTTGACCACATTTGAATTCTTTATTTGATCATCAGGCATATTTTGCAGTGGCAACTTAGGTGCTCTGGTTGGATGAGCTTAGGGCTTCTGGACCAACTGGTTTGGTCACTATCTTCTAGAGTGGTTGTAGGAAAGAGCCTTATAGGATAGCTGTTGTAATAAATGAAGGATTAATTTCAGTTACTGCAAAAAAAATTTGGACCATCCAAAAGTTGGTGCTTAATCTAGGATAATTTTTTTGCAACTTCTGGCTAATAGCTCATCCCCCTTTAAGCTAACTGACGTGGACCAAAACCCAGCAGCTTTATGGTCCATATTGCTGTACTTCTTATTGGATATGAGAAGTTATCTTGTTTACTGCCTAAAGTGGCAGAGTATCCAGTACGCTTTATCTGGAGTGCTGCTATTTTTTCTTTTGTTATTTCATGTTTTACACAAGGGGTACTTCAGTCTCCATCTTGTATGAGATGATCCCGCACTGGATCAGATGCCCATGTGCCATTAGTTGTATAGGTTTTAGATTTGAGTTCTTATTAATTTGAATGCATGTGATTGATGCAATTCTTATCTAGATGCAGCTTCTGGATGAAAATCGGTGGTATAGCTTCGATGACAGCCATATTTCCCCGATTAATGAGGAAGATGTGAAGTCAGCTGCTGCTTACGTGCTTTTCTACCACAGAGTGAAGGGTGAAGATGTCACTGTAAGCAACGGAGAGCATTCTTATGTAGGACACAACAATATTTTGACTCAGAAGTAGATTAGTATTCTAGGCAGTTGTAGGGAAATATAAGAGGGTGAAACCATTGTTGCTGTATATAAATTATCCCAGATAAGAGGTTGCCCATGCGGAATCCATAAGAAACAGAGGTTTGTCCTAGCAGAAGAATTTCATCTCTATTGTATTTTGATACGCCGTGAGATTTATTATTATTTTCCTTCTTTTGGAAAGTGCGAAGCGTGCAAGTAAATGAATTCTGCAGTACAGGACTTGTAGCATTCAAATATTTATTGAGCATCAGATAACATTTTATTTATTTTTTCTTGAAAATGATTACATCAGTCACTGACTAACCATGCTATTTCTCTTCTATTATTCTATATATATATTAGGTTTTTTTGTATGCCATGTGTTTCTTTTTCCTCATCCTTTTACTATGTGTACAATAGAATATGGGTTTCTAAAAAAATTGTTAATAGGATTTTAGATGCTCTTAACCAAAAAGATAAAAAATTCTCTCCGATAGTGTTTTTTTTTTCTCTTAAAAAAAATAAGCCTCCAATGGTGAATGGATAAAGTAAAATATGGATTAGCATGAATTTTGAGTATTTATTTTCGGAGGCTCTTTTCGGAGACTCTCGTCCAAATACATGTCATTATTTTGGGTTTTTGAGAGTTTTTAATTTTTGTGAAAATATTATTATTTCAGCCAAACATACATATCCAAACCCTGGCTTGATTGGGGTTATATCCAAATTAATTGGGGTATACCTAATGAGACAAAACCCAAGACATTAGAAGTAAAATAGCCCACCCCTTAACTACATATTTTCTAAATGAGATTAAACCTTTTATCTGTCTTATGAGTTTGATTTCGATCAAAAATTTGGTTTTGAAAATGTGAAAGGTCGGCAAGGTCTACGTTTGAATAAGGTACCGACTAAATTCCACCGGCATCGTCGCCGTTTGAATAAGGTGCCGACTAAATATAACCGGCAAGGTCCGCGGATGAAGAATACGCCGGCCGCCGGAAGGGTCTTTGAATGAAGAATATGCCGATTATATTGGGCCAGCAATCTTATGGCCCACATGTAAATATTTCCTACAATGCCGGCTATCTTATAGTCGGCATGCAAATAATTTATAACATTGTCGGCTGACTTATAGTCGGCATGCAAATAATTTCTAACATTGCTGGCTGTTGAAAAGTCGGCGCCGACCTTTGCAGAAAACAGAATATGGGAAGATGTAATCCACTTTATTCATGCAATTTTGGTTACTACATTGATTGAAACATAAAATATAACTCCTTGTCGACAGAAAAACGAATGCACTTAGCATGTGCATCAAGCCTTTGAACCCCTAGGCGACCCTAGTGGACGAGTTATAGTCTCGTGAGGGTTTACATAGAGATCTACCCACAAAACCTACACTAAAACCATCAATCTTCGTTGGAGGAATCCCAGTCATCTCCCGCCTCCATGAAGTCCGTGGCATACTCCGGGGTATTGGATACCATGAATTGATAGCTTGCGTCGAATGCGAATGCTTCCCCTTTTCCATCAAATAGCGCGCTTTGACGACTTCATGCTACAAAAGAAAAACACAAACTTACTTTGTTAGTGGTGTTTATTAGGAAGAGCAAACA
This sequence comes from Papaver somniferum, assembly GCF_003573695.1. Lineage (NCBI taxonomy): Eukaryota > Viridiplantae > Streptophyta > Magnoliopsida > Ranunculales > Papaveraceae > Papaver > Papaver somniferum. The sequence continues at coordinate 114,156,803 of NC_039359.1, read as the reverse complement.
ACATGGATCACGTAAAATAAACCACAAACAATACTTACAAATTGTTCAATAGACAAGTTGAAGTTGGTAGCGTTGAAAATCCGGGGTTGGAGAGCTAAAAAAGAGTATCGCATTTTCGATGACTAGGTGCCTATCATGAACTTGTTGAACACTTCTTCCATTAGGATTTCCAAACCTTGCCTGAATTTATTGTGTACCCTAGCCCAAAAGGTTACGACATCCACCCTTACGGAGGACTGATGTCTAACTCGAGTTTTCGCGTACCACGCTTTGGTGATTGCCAAATCTTCATTTGAGTCAAATGATGCCATTGTTGTACGTAGAGATATTGGGAGAGTTAGATAGAGTGTATGATGATATGAGCTTTGGAGAGTATATGCAAATAGGTGTGTGTTGTTTTGTAAATAGAACTAGTATATTTATTGGATAGTGCCCAAATTTGGCCATTATAGTGCCTAAGTACAAGTCAATCAATGCAATTGTACTTGCAAAAAATTTGAATTTTGAATTCGCCGACACGGTTTTGTTCCCAATATGCCGACTAAGTTTTGCCGGCAGGGTCTTAATTTTCTTACCCTACGGACCTTATTATGATTTTAGGCATCAGGAGTTCATTTTCTTCTGTTTAACCGTCAGAATGGTATTTGGTCATTAGCGTGCCGACTTGATTATAGTCGGCAAGGTCGTAATTTTATAACCCTACGAACCTTATTATTTTAAGGCATCGGGAGAAGGTATTTTTTTGCAACAGATAATCGGTAAGGTTGATAATCTAATACCTTGTCGGCTGTCAAACAACCGGCAAGGTGGTAATTTGCTTACCTTGCCGACCCTGGTAACTACACCATTTCTGCTGTCAGGGACGACAGTATGACAGTTCATAACCTTGCCGGCACTGGTTAAGTCGGCAATGTAACTTAACAAAAGCATGCCGGCTGAACTATTGAAACTTTACATAGCTAAATAAACCATTCATTCAACAACTAGAAATCCAACATTTTTTGTCCAAAATACGAAAACATGTCCCTTAAACCTTAAAAAAACATTTGTCCAACCATTAACCTTAACATTTTTCTACCACAACATAAATAAATAAATTAGGAATGCATTCATTTACCATCACGGTCACGACCACGACCACGGCCCCGTTTAGGAGCACCACCACTACTACATTCACCACCACGGGAACGACTCCTCTTTTTGTCAGCATTCATCTTGGATTGTGCTTCCTTCCTGGATTTTTCTTCCCTCTTTACTTCAGCATCAGCTTGCTTGAACAATTCATAGGCATCCTCATTGTCAACATTGCTAGAAAAGTCAATGTGCTTACTTTTGTCTTCAATCGACAAAGGCTCTCCTCTTTCTCTCGCGCCCTCACAAGGCTCTTCAAATGCTCTTTCTATTTTCAATTAAACAATAGACAATTAATAGAATGATTCGATCATTTAATCTTAAAACAGTAAGAGAAACTCTAAAATACTTACAAAGAACTTAAGACTTGTTGCTGGGTATTTCGATGCCATATTCCTCTTACGAGCCAATTCTTCAGTAGTCATTTCCCTAATCACAGTAGGACGAGCCCAATCTAAGTGGATGGAAGCATTTTGGTTGTAGGAGTTGAGGAACCAATCTGATTAGATGGAAACATCTATAGAGTCTATTCATAAAAGCACAGAGCTCAGGTGTTAGAAATAACATGATAGTTGCACCATATCTCGTTGAGTCCTTTTCACTTCTGTTTTTATTTTGTTTTGTTTTTAAACTATGTTTCTCTAAGTGATTAGGTGGGGCTCACAATTCAAGTTGTTACCAATGCTAGGGTGAATTAGAGTGATTGAGATAAAAAAAAAAAAGAGGAAAAAAAAAAGAAAAAAAAAACTAAGACCAGACCATCAGACCAACCGGAATAAATTCAATAAAGTCGACCACTGGTACCCTTGTATATGCCAGTGTGTTGACCTAGAGTTAGGATTATCAATCACTGGTTCCCTTGTATATTCCAGTGTGTTGATATTAGTCAGACTAGTATCTCAGTCCATTAGGATAGGTTCATTTTGGCGGAGGCCTTCAGACAGATATGAGAAACACCGTTCACCTAGTAAACATCAAAACCATCTATGTTTTTCTCTATATCCATCATCTTGATCTATCCATGTGATTAGTTTTGACTCCGGATATTGATGTCTATAGTGCGACTATCTGAGTAGAGCTCTGTCACTTATATATGAATTTTAGTATGCTTGAGTGCAAACTCGTGTACAACAATTGGAATTTCGCATCAGGGTACTTCCTCCTGTAGTCAATAAGTATGCCAACCAAGGAGATTCTTTAGTGCCTTCCAAGGTTCTGTGTAGATAGCTAGGGTCTGGAGTATAAAGGTTTTGTGGGTATACCTCTGGTAAGCCCTCCCGAGACTATAACTCGGCCACTAGGGACACCTAGGGGTTTAAAGGCTTATTGCATATGCTAAATGCAATCGACGATGCCTGCGACAGTGAGTTAAGATTTTTTTTTTATTTTTGCTCGAGGACTAGCAAATAATAAGTTTGGGGGTATTTGATGGACGCATTTTTGTGTCCGATTTGTCTCGATTCTATATATTGATAGTGCTCATTTTTGTACTTATTAAGGTGTTTTATGCATGTGTAGGTATTTTTGGGCAATAAACACTTTTGAAAAAATCGGCTCGAAAAGTTGTCTAAAGCACCTGGAGGAAATGATATTGGCACCCACGCTTTGGATAAGGGGCACCCACAAGACACCCCCAAGGCAGTTGTTATTCGCACCCCCACTCTGGATAGGGGCGACCACCTTTCTTCCCAAACTCAAATTTCAAATTGGCGGCAAAATACTACAGACGCAGGCAGATTTAGGGTTGGAGTTTTGAGCGATTTCTATGGAGATTCAATGGCTTATTTTCGTTGGAATGGACCTGTTAGAGCCTGACAGGGTTGGTGTGTTTGGATCGAGTATTTTGGGATGGATAACCGTGTTGGAGTGAAACAGAGGAGGTGGAAGTTTATCGAAATTCTGTTGATGACTAGGAGCAGATTTAGTCGGAGTTTGACGTGGATATTTGTTGGGATTCACTAGATTCATCAACACAGGGATGATAATCCCTCTAGGTTCGAAAATAGAGGAGGAAATCATCGAGTTGTCTAAAACAGGGAGGTGAAGTTTTTCACGGGATTTTGGTTGATATATGGAAACTATCAGATGCAGATAAGGGAAGAATGATAGTTGTTCGATTCTTAGATATCCTTTAGAATTTCTGGGACGTTGGATTTAATATAGAGGAGGAGTAAACAAGATTTAGAAGGGAAGATCCCGTACCGTGGCAGCAAAGAAAGAAGTTAGGTTTAACCGAGATTTCATCGAGTTATAATCGATCTGCTGGATATATATAGGTTGCTGAGAGGTCAAGGACGGTTACGTTCATATTGGGTAAACTGCAGAGAAAAACGAAGGCTTGCAGAGACGAATTCATAACTTGCAGAAAAGAGGAAGAACAAGAACAGAGAACAGCGCTCAAGGAAGGTCGCAGAAACCGTCACCTATTCATTCAAATTCATTCTCTTTGTAACAATTTTTCCAACAATTTTATTGAGCTCGCAACAGTTCTCTTAAGGTTTCTCTGTAACAATGAGTTATGTAACACTTATATCTGTTACAAACTCGTTGCTTTATTAGTTTTCTCTTGTTTTTCACCCTTTTGAGCTATGAACACCTATTTTGAGCACGTGAATAACATGAGGAGCTAAACCCCTTAGTCGAGGCGACGGAGGAAGCCATTGTTCCATGAAAAGTGGTATATTTCTATTTTAATTAATTCTTGCAATTTCTTTTATGATTATTTTCATGGAACTAATATTGGAAAATTGATTTTTATTGAATGATTGTGATTCGTTTTGATGGAGCATGCTTTGTTTAAGACTTTTTATGTTTCATGCTTGATGTATATAATCGTTACTTCGAAAATCTACTAGAGGCAATAAATTAGAATCACTTTAAATGCAAAGAATTGCATGAATATTGATTAGATTGAATCACTTTAATGGTCAATAGTGGAATCCCGAGTCTCGGTGCTTTTTTATATAATATTGATAACAAAAACTTCTTAAGTTTTCTATTGAGTTTGAATCTAAAATCGAGTCTTCTCAAGTCTGAGAATCGAACCACTTTTACCACTATCTACAAATCACATCACCCTCCTTCCTCATTATATATTTTCTTGATCCCAGATAATGTTTCCTTCAATTTCTTCAGATTAAACTCCTTGCTTAGATGACCATCCTTCACCACAAGCATAGACTCCGTCTTAATCTGATCAAAAACGAACACAGTTTTGGTCAATTTAAAGATACCCCACCAATAAATTTTATTACCGAAGCCCTCACTAATTTCTTTTCCCTCAACCTCGAGGCCTAGAATTTGATGAGCATCATCGGGAGTTATCGCCCTCTCACTGAATGGGAATTACATTGTATCAGTCTCTCCGTAGAACCTCTCACAGAATGTAGATACAGTAACTCTATCATGCTCAATATTCAAACTCTCCACCGCAGGACACAACCTGGAGTTCTTGACAATCGCTTGCACCTCGTCACATTCATCGTCAAGATCCCAGTTCTTAGTCACTGAACATGAAGCTTGGCGCCTCATGAGACGGATGGCATGCTAATACCAAAAAAACAAAATGAAAAGAAATACAAACACTTGACGAAAATTTAAGATAGATAGACTTAAATAAAAAACAAAGACAGATTGAGATTACTTACGATAGTATTATGGATTTGACATGCCCATGAGTCTTTGTATCCAAAAAGAACATGTCCGCCATCTTCTGGGGTTCCCTTTGGAGGCTCACCTGGTTTCAGTCTAACCATCAAGTGATAGGGAGGCATGTGGGAATCAACTGGTTTAGTGATAACCCTCTTCGGTCTTTCGATTGTGGTTGCAGTTGCAGCTTGGATTTTTTCTCCACCTTCTTCTTCTTGTTGTTCCTCTTCCTCTTCAACAATTTCATCTTATGTATCCTTTTCTTTATCTACATTACCATCATCATCATTACCTCCTCCAACATTTGGCATATCTTGATCACCATCATCATCATCATCATTGTTGCCTCCTCCAGCAGCCGAAGTTCTTTCAACAACATCATCATCATCACCTCTTCTACCAGATGGAATTGATTGGTCTTCATCTGGAGTTTCATCCGAATTATTTGGTCCGGTGGTGGTTGAGAATCATTCCGTACACGTATCTTGACATCCCCGGCTCAACGAATTCCCCTCGATGTGTTGCAGTCAAGAGTTTTTTACCAACACGAAGAGGTCTTGAAGGAGGAGTAGCAGTTTTATTCTTTCCCTTTTGTGACCTAAACAAGAACAATTTAAAAAAAAAATTCAACAATCGACAGGGTCGACAAATATAACCTTGTCAGCGACACAAAAGTCGGAAGGGTCGATACCTAAACTACATGCCGGCTAAAGCATAGTCGGCAGGGTCTTATTCCAATAACCTGCCGGCTTATAACAACTTGAACACAGGATTTTCAACATCAATAGTCAGCAAGCTCTATAATCAAAACAATACCGGCTAAAATAAAGTCAGCAGGGTGGTATTCAAATACCATTCCGACTTTCAAAATTTAAGGCATAAGGAGATACTAAAAAATTGAAATACAGCCAGCAGGGTAAAAGTTTATAACCCGCCGAATTAAAAAAACAAAACTAACGCCGGCAGGCTCCTAGGTTGAATACCTAGCCGACCCTGTAAGTAGCAGTTACATATATTAACAGCCGACAAGATCTTCAACCTATGTCGACTAAACCTATCTATGAAATGTTGGCAAGGTCGTGGAACAAACACCTTGCCGGCTATATAACTGCAAATTCAGAATTTTGATTTTTCTAACCTAATTTGACATGAAAATATGAAATTGAAGTACTAGGGTGAGCTTAAGTAGGCCCTTACTTTCTTAGTCGCACCATTTATCCTTTTTCAGCGGCTACAATTTCTTCTTCTTCAACCGTTTTTTTCTTCTCTTTTTGTTGAACTAATTTTGCAAATCCAGGGTTGTATTCATTAGGTTTTACATTAGCGTCTTTTATACGACTAGCCCTAGGTCGCGGGGGATCCATTTTTGAAGATTAATTGGAACTTTTGAATCGACGATTACGACGAATTAATCGACGAGTTTCGGTGGTGGGGGATGGAGGAGATCCGGTAAGGTAGAGGTGGAGGAGAAGAAGAAGAGAAGAAGATGAAATGAAAACTGATTTAGGGTAATAAGAATTATAAAGGGCAAGGGTAGTATTGTAACTTCACCCATTAGGACTCCCTCTTAGCCCTTAAAAAGAGTCCACTTAAAAGTGGGTATACCCCAATTAATCTGGATATACCCCAATCAAGCCAGGATCCAGACCCTGCCGGAGATGTCTAAATTTATCCTCATGTTTTGGTGACTAATACTCCGCCACTAATATATATACCCAAAATCAAGATGTTTAAATTTCTTCTTGTGTTTCAGTGGTCAATACTTTGCAACTAAGATACATACCAAAAATTATCGTAGATGCTCCAATTGTTTATGGATTACATTCAATTCACCGTACCATTGACATGAAATTCGGATAAGAACTTTTATTTCTTTATTTTGGAAAAGAATCCAATGCAACAATGTTATGCATGTTAAAGAACCATAAAATGGAGAACCACTGAGTGGTCTGGTGATTCTTATGCTCCCTCCTATAGGGGATGTAGGGGTACAAACCTGTAATTACCATAAAAAATAAATGCAAGAAAATGCTCTTATAGGGAATTAGGAGTTCAGACAATCCTTTTTTTTAAAGAGTAGTTCATTATTATTAATTTTGGACTTCTCAGGGGTAAGAAATCCCCATCAAATCATTCGTTACAATAACATTTAGGAAGTCTGGACATGTGTTGTCCCAAATACATGTGTGGATAATTCTTCCTATTTGTGTTTGTTGTTGTGCTGCGAAGTTTGCCATCCATTTGTTACCTAATTCGCCTCTCAGTACGAGTATAAGAATGTGTGTTGTTCAATCTGTTGTAGATGGTCTTGTATCTCCATTATCATATTTTGAATAATCCAAGGCGTCTGGTTGTTTACTTTCTTCAAAAGTTGTAGCAGCGTAGTTAAGTCAGTTTCAAATTAATTTTTTTTCCGTCCCCATGCTACTGCCATTCTGGTGGCCAATAAAAAGGCACAGGTCTCAGCTACTAGAGTTGTACTGATCCCAATGGGCGCTGTCATAGCCATCACCACCAAGCCTTGTGAAATCCTAGACATACATCTTGTACCTACTACCTCTGGAGGTCCTCCAGGATAGCCTTTGCTTGCTCAATATGTGTTGATTTTCAGCCAATGTTGGGGGGGGGGGGGGGTGATATCCATTTCACCTAAATGATTTTTGTATTAGGATGAGCTGGGTTGCTTGTGGCCTGCTGATTTCCTTATTGTTAGAGCACTATTCGGTCGAACTCGCAAGCGTTGCTATCTCAAGATTGTTTGTCAAGTTTAGTGGGGTCAAAACTATATACTTGATTTCGAGTCTATTTATAACTATGTCTCGGATTAGGATAAAAGTGTGTACTTGAGCATTAGACTTCACAACGTTCATCAATTGAAGAAGAAAATCTACTGAAGATCTTGGATGAACTTCATCAACAAAAGGTATGTGGAGACTAAAACTTGTTTATCACTCAGAAGTTTATTCTATTCTATATTATAATGAGACTAAGTCGTATAGCTATATAAACTTTCATTATGCACATTTAAAATTTCGAGCCGAGTTTATCTAGTTTATATATTTCTCGAAATACGTGTTGGAAGTTTTTTAACTTTAGCTCAATTTCATCATCTACTTGACGAGTTTAGTTGTAAACAATTTATTTGTTGAAAACTAAATATTAAGTCAAGATGATCTTGTGAAAATTTCCTTGGACATCTTACATGATTTGTGTGATACAATCATTTGATGTTAACTTGGGAAGTTTTGTATTGATCAATTAATCACTTGAAAATTACTTGAGGCTAGTGGTATGTGTAAGATTACCATCATTGTCTTCTAAGGATGTTTCAATGATTGAATGAGAGTTTTAGAACTACTACCAATGTCTGGATATAGCAAAGTATGCATACCTTGTATGCGAACTGTGAAGTACTAGTTCAGGTCCGGAACTCTTGTTGCAAACTGTGTTTGCAAACGGGTTTAACTGTGAAAGATCCGGAACTGTGGTTTGCGAATAATATTTGCGAACGGAAAGACTAGGCTAGGTCCGGAAATGTGGTTTACATGCTCATTTCGCGAACACATTGGTTAGGTTCTGAAATCGGTAAGTATGACAATTCATACTCATGAACTCAGGTTCGTTTGCGATCTCAGTTTGCGAACTAAAGTCCCTGGAAATTTAATGAATTAAAGTATGCAAACTTGTTTTGCAAAACGTGGCATTATGTTCATGAATTGGTTCTTGTATAATTACTTTCTACAATTACAAACCAACCCGAATATGTTTCAAATTATTCATGGATATTTCTATGAGATAGTGAACATTTGAACAACTCTCTTAAAGCACATTTATATTCATTTGATTATCTATCATGATTTATTGATCATCATAGTGTTAGATGAATATGGATAAATTATATGTGTTCGTATGGCTAACTTCGGTTAACTGTTATTGAGCCAACTAGTTATACATGTTTAGGTGTCACCAATATCTAAATATAGGTATATTTCATTTCTGTGTGCCAAGCTAACCATCTAACGGTGGAGATTGATTGCTTATTTTCTAAGCATACTTAGCTTCAATCTTAAATCAGGAGTTTATCTACAGAAACTAGCCTACTAAAAACTAACTTCGGTTTGGAATCAATCTCACACTGATCCAAGGTACAGTTATTCTCCTACGTCTCTGATCCCAACAAGATACTACGCACTTGATTCCCTTAGCTGATCTCACCCACAACTAAGAGTTGCTACGACCCAAAGTAGAAGACTTTAATAAACAAATATATATATCACACAGAAAAGTCTACGGTAATAGATAAATCTTTCTCCCACATAAATACCTACGAGTTTTGTTCCGTCTTTTGATAAATCAAGGTGAACAAGAACCAATTGATAAACCGGACTTATATTCCCGAAGAACAACCTAGTATTATCAATCACCTCACAATAATCTTAATCGACGTGGCAAAAGAAGATATTGTGGAATCACAAACGATGAGACGAAGATGTTTGTGACTACTTTTATATCTTGCCTTTCAGAGATATCAATATCAAGCCAATCGCTATGATTGTACTGAACACGATAGAATCAACAAGATCAGATCACACAACTACAAGAAAGTAGTATCGGTCTGGCTTCACAATCCCAATGAAGTCTTCAAGTCGTTAACCTAGAGGGTCTCGGTAGAAACCTAAGGTTAAAGGAGAATCGACTCTAGCTAATACAACTAGTATCACACAGAAGGTGTGGGGATTAGGTTTCCCAGTTGCTAGATTTCTCCCTTATATAAACTATCAAATCAGGGTTTGCAATCAATGTTAGCTTGGTAACAAAGCATTCAATATTCACCGTTAGATGAAAACCTGAATAGATTCAAGCTAATATCTTTCAACCATTAGATCGAAAACTTAGCTTGTTACACACAAATGAAATGCACGATTTTAGGTTTGTGTAACCGTACCCAACCATGTACATTTGTTGGTTCAACAGTAGTTAACCAAATGGTTAGCCATATGAGCACTTTCATATCAACCATATTCTTCTTCACCATAACTAGTTCAAATGACTCAAATGAACTAGTTAGAGAGTTGTTCAATTGCAAGGAAATCTTATGTAACTACACAAGACACAATCGAAGCAAAAACGATTTGATTCACTCGAATCGGTTCATGAATTTTATAGCCACGGTTTGCAATTAGCATTCCTTAGTTTATATAAACATGAGTTCACAAACAATCGTCTTTAGATATAACCTACTCAAGTTCGCGGACTTAAATTCCCGGAAGGAGTTCTCAAACTCCAGCAGATTTTCTCGGCTCGATAACTTCCGCCAGTTCGCGGAATGGGTTCACGGACTGAGTTCGCGGATTTAGTTCACGGATCTTGTTCCAGTTCTCTTGATCAACAAAGTTCGCAAACTTAGGTTCAAGGAATAAGGACTTATACATATATGTGTTTCCACAACAATGCTTATATCCATCATTGGTTATATAATCTAAACTCTCATTTCAATCATTGAAATATTCTTAGAGGACGTTATATAGTTGTTATTCACAAACCATTTTTCGTCAAAGCAATTTTCAAAGTGATTGAAACATAACATGACTTTCGTTGCTAGGTAAAGATGAACTTTGCCAAAGCGAAAGCTTACCAACACATATTTCGAGAAATAGATAGGCGAGATAAACTCGGCTCGAAATAGAAAATATGTATAATCAAAGTCTATATAGCAAAACGACTTTTGTCTCCAGATAGGATATAGAGTAGATAGACTTTTGAGTGATAGATAAGTTCAAGTCTCCACATACATTTTTGTCGATGAAGTTCCACCAGTTCCTTGAGTAGTTCTTCGTCTTGTATGATGATCCACCATGAAGTTCTTGAGCTCAACTACACTATCTATATCCTAGTCCGAGACAATCTATAAATAGGCAAGAAATCAAGACTTATAGCTTTGATCACTAACATTGACACATGCTTGAGATAGCAAAGTATGCGAGTTTGACCGAGCAGTGCTCTAACAATACCAGTGAGAAGGAAGATAGGCTTCAAAACCTTAATTTCGATTAGAAAAACCTTCGTATGGCAAATGAAGATTCATTTGATTAGTTTAATTACAAAGTGTCTGAAATTGTTAATGCATCTTTTGTATTGGGTAAGACTATTCCTGAAAAGGACATTGTGATGAAAATTCTCAGATCGCTGCCATCTAGATAAGATTCTAAGAAGCATGCCATTGTTGAAGGAAATAACCTTGATACGCTCTCCAGAAATACGTTGGTTGGAAAGATAAATATCTTTGATCATGATCATACATCCGAAGCCGGAAAGGATGTTTCCTTCAAAGCACAAAGAAACACTAAATTACTTGACAAAGGTAAAAGTGTTTGCGTCTCTGAGGATGATCTTTCTGAGACTGATTCATCAGATGAATATCTTGACAAATCTGTCTCGATGATCACAAGACGGTTTAGAGATCTCTTATTAAAGAGAAGTAAACGGTTTTCCAGAGACAAACCTAGGTCACCAGTTAAACCTCATAATCGCATTCCTCCTAAAAACAGGGATGCTGACGAGGCTGATGACGGGGATATGCCACAATGCTTTAAGTGTAAGGGTTTTGATCATTTTCCCAACGAGTGTCCAAACCGTAGAAAATACACTGGGAACAAAGATCTTGCTGCAACCCTTCATGAAACGTCGGATCACTATGATTCTGATGAAGACGGAAAATCTAGTGTTGCACTTCTTTGTGAAGATATTTATTTTGATAATTGTAGAAATACATACATCAATCTTGATATCCTTCCATAAGATTCAACCAATCTAGAAGAAAAAATTAACCCTTCCTTTGGAAACTCTTTGTCTGATTTTTCAGGCACCAATCTTTGTCTAACCGCTTGCACATCTCGGTGATCTGAATCATTGTATCCATTGACATGCTCTTATTGTTCACTCAAAGGTCATGAACTTTCTAAGTGTTTCAAGTACAAAGACAAGATGAGATATGTCATAAACTTCAACGAAGAGCAGATTGCCTGGCAGACAAGCTTAAACTTGTTCAAAAAACCGCTGAGGTATGTAAGATTTTATCGTCTTCAAAGAAGTTGGTTTCCAAAGATAGGTCAATACCACTAGAAAAAAGATTATGGTCTAAACAAGTTGATAGACAGGGGTCTATGAATTCCTCTCAAAAATGGTATGGTGGACAAATTGTTGTTCACCACAACACAACTTGATTGTGTTGTTTTTGTGTATCTTGTCTCATGTGCCTGATTAAAAGACACAAGATTGTGCACACCTCAGGCTTAAAGAAAAATAGTTGTTTTTGTTTTTCTTAGATTTATTTTGAGATTGGAACTCTTTCATGTTGGAAGAGACTTCCCTGTTGAATTATTAAAAGAGGGTTATTCTCGACAATTCTACTCTCTTTAGGGTTGTGATTGTGCGTGCGTGAACCTGTGTGGATAAAGGTTCTGTAACCCTACATTCCTTTTTCCTTCTCTGAAACTCTTTTCATCTTAAGATTGCATGTTGAGTTTAAATTGTGATTTCCTCTCACAAACCCATACACGTATGGATACTCCAAGCATCATATCTTCTGATGGAAAAGATTTTAATATGATTTTTAAGCCATCAATCATGAAGGAAAAAGAGAAATCTCTGTTGCCTCCAACTTTGAAAAGAAAAATAAGGAATGTGAGGAAGCCAAGAGTTGTCCATTCAAATTCTCAGAAGTTTTCTGGTGTTCTTGAAGAGTTGAAGGAAACAAGGAAGGAGATTCAGCAAATAAAGGATATTGTTATGAGAACTCTTGAAATTCAGAAGGCCCTGGTTCGACATCATCAGCCTAGAATGTTTGTTGGAATTGACTCCTTTCTCCACGAACCTTATGTTCCCATGGCTGTTGACGACAAGGAGTTCGGGGACGATAAAGAATTCTTCAGAGGTCTCAATGTCTAGTAAATCTTCCTATGAGAATTTTTATTCTTGTTTTTGTTTAGAAGATAACTAGGGTTTGGAATAGCCATTATTGTGATTTCACATAGCTAGTTCCAAACGTTTTTCATCTTCAATGTTTTTAGATTTATTAATTTAAATTCTAAGTTTTTTGGAAGATAATGTTTGCAATTTTAATCTTTATGGTTTTATATATGCAAATTGTTATGGGATATGTGTGTTTGCGTCCGTGAACTATGATTGTCCCATACTTGTTCAAAAGTTATCTCTATTATGTTGATATGAATGTATTGATAAAAGATAGAATGAACTTTTGACAAACAAAAGTTAAAGCCTTTTATGTCACTAGTTTGATAAGAGAAAGGATAGAACTTTTTTTCACAAGGATTAAGTTTGTTATATGTCATTATGCAAATAGTGATGAAAGATAGAATGCCTACTTGCATATTCCGCAGTATTGGTCGATCTCCGATCCATATTTTTGTGCATATACTGTGTTGCTCCATAAGGTTCCTTATGTTTGACAAATGACTAACTAAATTGATCATTCTCTTGTGGTTATTTTAGTTGTTGCTCCGTAAGTTCTCTTATGTCGAGCATGGCCAATTGAATTGATCACGTTGTGGTTAATTTGGTTGTGTAATTCCGATTGAACTAATCATGGGTTTTCTTGTGGTTAATTTAATTGTGCATTTCAATTGGATTAATCATGAATTCTTTTGTGGATAATTCAATTGAATACTTTGGATTCAAATTCATGTTTACGTGTGATTTGATTATGTCCAAAAAAATCCTTCTTTTCTTGTAAAAGTAAGGTCACCTTTGTTGTTCCTTTGGGAACGACATTTTATGGGGGAGAGTTCTTTTTGAACTTGTGCTTAATTTCCATATCTTTGTGGGGAGTGCGGCTGTGGAATATTTTAGGGGTTATCTTGTATCTTTATAAACTCCTTGATGAATGCATTTAGCTTCGGCTTTATGATTGCATCTAAATTTGTTGGTATGTTGTTCTCTTTTGGTCATGAAGTATCTCCGTGGAAATTTTATTAGGATCCCACTAATTTTCGTACCTTTGCCAATTTTATTGACAAAAAGGGGTAGAATTAATGTGTAGTTCATACTACAAATACATATGGTTTACAGATCATTATGTAAGAGGGAGTGGTTTTCATGTTGAGATAAAGTATTGACTAAGGGGGAGTGATACATATCACCGTAGTATTATTGTCAAAGTTGTGATACAATTAAACTTTGATGCTGTGTAATAATACTATGATACTGTATAACAATGATTGAGAGCATTTGTTTTCTCATTGTTATAGCTATGGATCCTTAACAACTATGAGACTAAACTTACAACCTTTGGAATCAGGGAGTACTTGGAAGTGACGAAGATTTCGAGTCATGTTGAAGATGCCAAGGAGATCAAGCATGTGGATGAAGCTTCAATTTTTATTTATTTTGTAATCCATATGTATTGATAGTTTTTCACTAAAATTGACAAAGGGGGAGATTGTTAGAGCATTGCTCAGTCGAACTCGCATGCGTTGCTATCTCAAGCATGTTTATAAATATTAGTGACCAAAACTATAAGTCTTGATTTCTAGCCTATTTATAGATGTCTCGGACTAGGACATAGATAGTATAGTTGAGATTAGATCTCTCGGCGTTCATCATTTGAAGACGAAGAACTACTAAGGGGAGCTTGTGGAACTTCATCAGAAAAAGGTATGTGGAGACTTAAACTCATCTATCACTTGGAAAGTCTATTTCTACTCTATCTCCTATATTGAGACATAAGTTTTGTTACGATATAGTTTTCTATTATACACATTTGATATTTCGAGCTGAGTTTATCTCGCTTATATATTTCTCGGAATATGTGTTGGCAAGCTTTCACTTTAGCCATGTTCATCTCACATTCGTGATGAAAGTCCGAATAAGATCATATGAAAATTGCCGAGTTACATCTAACATGGTTTGTGTGATACAATCATTTGGTGTAGCCTTGGAATGTTTCATTATGATAATTTCAATAACTTGAAAATCGCTTTGACGAAAAATAGTTTGTGAACAACAACTATATAACGTCCTCTAAGAATGTTTCAATGATTAAAATTAAGAGTTTCTGATATAACCATCCTTTGATATAAGCATATATAGTGTGTTCGCACATTAGTGTATAAATCCATAAACCGGGAACCAAGTGTATGCATATGTTTGTATACAAAATTGGTGATGGAGACTGCATAAGTATGTGTACTCGTGCGCATACTGGTAGAAGTTTTGGACCCAAAAATATTTGTTGTGTTTAGGAATTACAAACTCCTGAACTAGTCACCTTAAGTATACTTGAGGAAGTTTTCGAACCGAAAATATCTGCTGAGTTTGGAAACTTAACAAACTCAAATCCGGTTTCTTAAGTACGCATACCCGTACGCATACTTAAGCTGGTTATTTTGTCAAATCGGTCTGTTCATGAACTTAAACATTTAAATCTTAAGTAATGCAATCTTTGCAAACCGTGGATATAATGTTCATGATTGATTCGAGTGAATCGAACCGATTTTGTTTCAATTGTGTCTTCTATACAATTAAACAACTCTTTAACTAGTTTCATTTGAGTCATTTGAACTAGTTATGCTTAAGATGAATAAGGCTAATATGAGAGTAAACATATGGCTAACCTCGGTTAACTATTTTAGCCAATATGAGTGTACACGTTTGGTACGGTTACATAAATTAAATGAGGGTACATTTCACTTGTGTGTAACAAGCTATATTCGATCTAATGGTTGAAAGATATTAGCTTGGTTGAATCAAGTTTTTCATCTAACGGTGATTATTAAATGCTTTGTTACCAAGGTAACTTGGATTGCAAACCCTTATTTGAAAACTATATAATGGAGAACTCTAACAACTGGGGAAACCTAATCCCCACACCTCCTGTGTGATACTAGTTGTATAACTAGAGTCGATTCTCCTTTAACCTTAGGTTTTCCTAAACCTTGTAGGTTAAGACTTGAAGACTTCTTTGGGATTGTGAAGTCAGCCGATACTACTTCTCTTGTAGTTGTGTGATCTGATCTTGCTGTTTATATCGTACGAGTACAATTTTAAAATTGGCTTGAGATTTATTTTTTCGATAGGCAAGATAAAAAAGTAGTCACAAACATCTTCGTCTCATCGTTTGTGATTCTAAAATATCTAGTTTCGCCATCATACAATTTAGATTATTGTGAGGTGATTGATAATACTAGGTTGTTCTTCGGGAATATAAGTCCGGTTTATCAATTGGTTCTTGTTCACCTTGATTTATCAAAACACGGAACAAAACTCGTAGGTATTTATGTGGGAGACAGATTTATCTATTACCATAGACTTTTCTGTGTGATATATATTTTTTTATTATGATCCCATAGTTTTCGTACCTTTTCCAATTTATATTAACAAAAAGGGGGAGAATTATTTAGTAGTTTACACTACATACATATGGTTTACGGATCATTATGTAAAGGGGAGTGGATTTCATTCTAAGATGGAAGTATTCACTAAGTGGGAGTGATACATATCACCATATTATTTCAAAGTTGTGATTCAATTGGATTTTATATAATAATACTATGACACTGAATAACAATGATTGAGAATTTGTGTTTTCATATTGTTATTGCTACGGATCTTCAATGAGTTGAACACATTCTGAATCGGATGGAGAACTTGAAGTAACGAAGATTTTGAGGAAGTTGAAGAGCCAAGGAAATCAAGCATGATGGATTAGAAGCTACAAAGTTTATTTATTTTGTAATGCATATGTATTGATATTTTTTCACTAAAATTGACAAATGGGGAGATTGTTAGAGCACTGCTTGGTCGAACTCGCAAGCGTTGCTATCTCAAGCTTGTTTGTCAAGTTTAGTTGATCAAAACTATATACTTGATTTCTAGTATACTTATAGCTATGTATCGGATTAGGATAGAAGTGTGTAGTTGATCATTAGACTTCACGGCGTAAAAAAGAAATCTATTGAAGAGCTTGGAGGAACTTCATCAACAAAAGGTATGTGGAGACTAAAACTTATCTATCACTCAGAAGTCTATTCTATTCTATCTTCTAATGAGACTAAGTCGTATAACTATATAAACTTTACATTATACATATTTGAAATTTTGAGCCAAGTTTATCTCGTTTATATATTTCTCGAAATACGTGTTGGAAGCTTTTTAGCTTTAGCTTAACTTCATCATCTACTTGACGAGTTTAGTTGTGAACAATTTATTTATTGAAAACTAAATACTCCCTCCATTCCATTTTAGATGATGTTTTTGGAGTTTTCACGTAGATTAAGAAATGAAGAGAGGTATGGAGATTTTCCATCTATACCCTTAAAAAAAGTCTTCAAATATTAATTGCTATTAGGGCACTTAAAAATAAACTTATAGTTCCAAGACAAAATGTTAGGATGTTATTGGAAGTTTTGTGGAAAAATATGAAAACCTTCAAGTATTGTGGAACAAAAAAATAACCCTAAAATATCATCTAAAATGGAATGGAGGGAGTATTAAGTCAAGATGATCTTGCGAAAATTACCTTGAACATCTTACATGATTTGCGTGAGACAATCATTTGATGTTAACTTGGGAAGTTTCGTTTTTGTTTTTTTTTTTGGCTGAACCACATTTTTATTGATAGAGAAACTCAAAAAACCAAAATACAAGACTGACCCAATAAGAATTTACAAGAAAAACCCAAAATAGAAAAATCTAAAAGTAAACTGACTAGGCCCAATACAGACTACGCCCAAATCAACACCAAGAACATACTTTTACAGTAACAAGTTAACAGCCTACAATGACTTTCTTTTTTTACAATCAATCTCTGTAATATGTTGTATGTGGCATTTCTACTTGAGCTAAAAATGATGGTTTCCCTTTATGAGTGATAGTTATACCTTGAGATAAACTTGTACCATGCCTTGCTAAACTTACAGCTGTAAAGTTAACTTCTTTGTAGCAGTCTTCATACCGAATCTCAGCTAACTTGCTAAAAGCTTGTAACCATCTAGCCCTTAGATACCAAGGAACTGCACCATTTCTGAAGTTCTCTATTACTGATTTGTCAGATGCACTAATGATAATCTTGCTACACTGCATTTTTATAGCCCATTCAGTGGCACAAACAACTGAAAATACTTTGGCAATGAAACTTGTATCTACTCCAACACCCCCAAAAATAATACCAATGACCTGACATTTATGATCTCTAGCAATTATTCCATATCCTGCTGCACCAGGATTTCCAATTGCCATTCCCTCACAACAGAAAAGAATATTTCCCAATTTTGGATTGCTCCACTGACATACCTTTATAAAATAATTTTTAATATTCTTCTATTCTAGCTTGAAAAAGTGAAGGATATTTGTATCATAATCTATCATCCATTTTGCACCAGTCATTCTATAACTTCCATAAGACACAAGACTCAGAATTCTTCTTTTAAAGCTCTCCAAATTTGGATGTATACCTTCATGAATCACTTTATTCTTCTTGAACCACAATTCCCTTAATATGGCACATGAAGCTATAATCCAAACTTGCTTAACAAAGGGACTTTTATGCTTAGAAAACTGTAAAATATCATAAAGTGAAGAAGGTACTTGGAAGTTAAAGATTTGAACTAACCATTTCCATATATTAATACTGAAATTGCATCTCCAAAGAAGGTGGTTCATGTTGTCTTGATCTTGTTGACAAATGCAGCACTTGGAAGCTAGATGAATAACCTTTTTCTATCATCTTTTCATCATCCATGTAAACTCCTTATTGTATCTTCCAAATGTTGCTGGCTATTCCTGGATGCAAAAATGGTTTCCATATCTGAGATGGCCAATGCACTCTAGGTTCCTTAGCTCTAATTTTTTCAACAGCAGCAGCTGTAGTGAATACCCCTTTCACATCTCCACTCCACACAACCATGTCCTTTCCTCCACTCAATGAAGGTAAATAAGAAGGAATCATTCCTTGTAACTCAGTAGGTATTCTCTATTCACCATTATTCAGTAGGTCTTTTACTTTAAGATGTATATTGTTTTTCACTGTGACACTATATCCAAATATGTCAATTAAGGGACTGTCACCTATCCAGGTATCAAACCAAACTGAAATTTTGCTTCCATCACCAATACACCATCTTACATTGATCTTGAGTTCCATACAAGCCCATTTTAATCCTGTCCGTATAGAAGATAATTTCCATTGAGTGCACCATACTCCATTTTTATCTTTATACTTGGTTGTAATAAATTTTGCCCAATCTTCTTCTGAGGTAAGCAACTTCCACATCATCTTCATCAAAAGAGCTTTATTAGTGATCATTAACCTTCTAATACCCAAGCCACCTTCATTATATGGAGTACAAACCTTATTCCAATGCAAAGTGTCATACTTTCTTTCTTCACTATTTCCAGTCCATAAGAAATTTCTTATTATTCTTTCACAAATCTTGATGATAGAACTTGGCCATTTATAAACATCAATATTATAAATGGGAATGCTGCGGAGAACTGACTTGATAAGCACCAATTTATCATGAAAGGATAGCAATTTTCCTTTCCATACTTCCAAATAACTTTGCATCATCTCCACCTTGTCCATACTGTGTCACTTTTGACTCTTCCAGGATTTAGAATAACACCTAAGTATTTATCTGGAAAAGAAGTAAGTTCCATTTGCAATAAACTTGATATTTGAGCTTTTCTGAGAGGATTGCAACCATCCACATAACACTTGCTTTTGTGCTTATTTATCAACTGACCTGAACTATCTTGGTAGCACATGAGTAAATTGAGAAGAGAGTTTAAACTTTTTTTGGAACCATTGGTGAAGATGAACACATCATCTGCAAAAAACATATGAGTAAGATAAATTCCTTTTCTAATAACCATTGGCTGAAGTTTTCTTGTTTCAACAAGCTTGGTTAGTCCTCTACTTAACACCTCCTCCATCAAAACAAACAAAATGCGAGATAATGGATCTCCTTGCTTTAATCCTCTCTTCATTGAACAAAAATCCTTTTGGACCTCCATTGACCATAACAGATACTTTAGCTGAAGAAAATAACACATGAAGCCATTCACACCAAGATTCTGAAAAACCATATCTTTTAAGAACTTGAAACAAAAAATTCCAATTTACTGAGTCATAAGCTTGTGAAATATCAAGCTTGAGACCCACATTTCCTCCTCTTCTTGTGTGTCTCATTTCATTGACTAACTCTGAGGCTAGCATCACTTGTTCATCTATATTTCTACCTTTAATATAGGAAGCTTGCTGAGATGATACTAACTTACCCATTAAACCAATCATTCTTGTTGATAAGATTTTAGAGAACACCTTGAAGCTGAAATTGCTTAGACCAATTGGTCTAAATTGATTTGGCTTCTTAGCATTTTGAGTCTTGGGAAACAACACCAAAATTTTTGTATTGAGTCCTCTTGGTATATATTTCCTCCTCCAACAATATTGAATAGATTCAAAAAAAAAATTGTTAATAATTTCCCAGCAAGATTTGTAAAAAATACCTGAGAAGCTATCAGGCCCTGGTGCATCATCTGCATTCATATCCCATATTGTCTTCTTAATTTCATCTGAATCTGGAACAATGTCAAGCATATTTTGATCTTCTTCTGTTACTAATTGAGGGATTACATCTAATAGTGATTCATTGATATTTACTTCTTGAAACTGAAACCTTTTTTGAAAGAAATCAACTAAGATATCTGCAATTTTTTCCTGATCAGCTACCAAATTACCCTCATCTTCTTCCAGTTCACATATCATATTTTTTGTTTGCCTTACCTTAATGTTTGTATGGAAAAAATTAGTGTTTGCAGAGCCCTCTTTTACCCATTGAATTCTTGACAAGAGCATTCTCATCATGGGGATTACTATCTGAAATCAACATTTTTTCTTTAACCAAATTTTCTGCTTCTTTAATCTTAACTTGCACATTAACAAATTTTTTCCAGTTACATTCCTTTAAAGTTATTTTTAGTCTCTTAAGTTTCTGCATAAACACATAAGCTGGATCTCCATATATTGGTTCAGCCCAGTTATCTTTAACCATCTTCATAAAATCAGGATGCTCCAACCACATTTTTTGAAATCTTAGAGGGACATTTTTCGGCTTAGGAACATTTGCACAACCTCCCATTAAAGGTGAATGATCTGACACCACTTTAACACCCACTTTGTAACCCCAATCTCCACACATTTGCAGTCATTCCATGTTAAATAAATCTCTATCTAGATTACATAATATCCTTTTACTACCATGCTGACAATTAGACCATGAAAAATCCAATCCAACTTTAGGAGCTTGTATTAGTTCACAAGTGTTTACACAATCATTGAAATCTAACATTGATCTTCTTGAAGGAGAATTACCACCAGCTTTCTCCTCCATCGTAAGAATTGCATTTAAGTCACAAATGATTAACCAAGGTTTGTTTAACTTACTAATTAGTTGCATCTCAGACCACAAAAATCTTCTCTGCACCATGTTAACATGAGCATGAACACCAAATACTAACACATTACCCACTTCAATTGTAATCATTTGACTTGTTACTGAAACAACTGAAGGAGTTACAATAGAATTACTCCAAAACAACCATATATTATTTTTGTGATTAACTGAAGCATTGTGAATAACCATACTCTGCATACCAGGCAAATTTAGTTTACTATAAAAAGAAGAAGAACATTTGATTTTTGGTTCTGCAACCCAAAGTAATGTTGGACTGAATTGCTTGACTAAATTAAACAACTTTTTTTGTGCCCTGGCTCTTCTAAGACCCCTAATGTTCCAATAAAGAACTTTCATGGTTTTTGGTGGAGGTTTGGACCCCCCTTACCAACATTTTTCCTAAAGTTATATTTAACTGGTACTTATTTTGAAGATGTGACTGTTGAGATGTTCTTAAAGTTTGGAGAGGTATTACTTACTACATTTACCGAATTTTCAGATTTATTTTTTACAGAAGAATTCACCACTGAAGATCATGAAGTTAATTGTACTAGTTCTGTAGTGACCTTTCCTGATCCTGCATCAACAAACTTAACTTCACTCTTTTCTAGTTCTGTGACTTCTGCCATTTGAATGAGCTTATGAGGTTCTATTTCAGCCATAATTTCTTCATCAATACTCAATTCATCCTCTTTATTTTTCTCAATTGGACTTAGAGCATTAAATATCCCACCATTCACATTAACCACTTCAGGAGTAGCTTGAATATGTGGTGTTATTATATTTGATATTATTGAATCTTCCACCAATGGATTAAGAACAGAACTAGAAGTACTTACTTGCACCACTTCCTTATATGCTTCATTACAGATATCAAAAGGAATGTGGGGAGTTTTAGGAGTTTTCTGCTGAATACAAGGAGTTCCAGTTTTAGGAGATTGCTGATGATTAGAAATGTTGCCTGTCTTGATATTGCTGTGATTATGAGCTTCACCTGCTGATTGATTTTTGCTTTTTTCCACTCTACATTCAGTGATCAGATGTCCTAAAATTTTACAGGTAGAACAGAACTTTGGACAATCTGGAATGGAAATGCTTTGAAAGAAACCTCCATATTTTGTGCCAATCCATATCTTGTTTGGGATAGACTTAGCAAAATCCACTTCAACTAAAACATTTGCATAATAACCAACTTCACATTTCTCTGTTGCAGCATCAAGTTTCACAGGATTACCAAATTCCTTACAAATTTTAAGAAGTATTTTTTCAGTCCAAAATTCTAGACCTAATCCTGGAAATCTTACCCAAACCATAGATCTAGAAGTTCTTTGGTTTTCTGGTCGAAAATTAGAGATCCAATTTCTTACTTGAAGTATTTGATTTGTAACTTTCCATTTTCCTTCCTTGATATACTGACGATCTGTTGCATTATCTAATTTGATTGTGAAGAAACCCCTTCCTAATGGTATAAGTTTACATTCTCCTTTTAGCTTCCATTGTAGACGAAGAATGATAGCAGCATCAACAAACTTAATTTGTTGTAAATTTAATCTCCCAATCAGAGAGAATCTCCAAGGGTTTAATCTTTCTTCAAATAAATCATCAGGCAATTCTATAGACGGAACTGCTTGAGAATTTTTTTTCATTACCTAAACCTAACATATTGACCTTATTTATTTCAACTTCAGTGGTTTTAGGACCAGAATCCATGAAACCACCTGAATTAAAATTATTAAACATGAAAGAGATGATTAAACAACAAGATTTGATTGTTTTTCACCTGAAATTTAATGAATCTGAGCGTTGAAAACGAAAAGAATGAGATGAAAATTTCGCAGAGTCGATCGCCCGAGTTGCAGAGCTTAACTCGCCCAAGTGATTTTTATTCAACGGTCCTTTTTTTGAAGCTAGTGGTATGTGTAAGATTACCGTTGTTATCTTTTAAGGATGTTTCAATGATTGAATGAGAGTTTTAGAACTACTACCAATGTAACACCCCGTGTTTTTAGCAAGGCGCATGCTAAAAGATGCGCCATTTGCTTGTGATGAAGCTTCATCCAAATCTTCATTTGCATAGTGAGATGCATTTGGCCCGGGGCTATATTTGGTGCCAAGGAAGGCACATTGCGTAGGCATATTGGCAAAAGTCCAATGTTGCATCATCATGATGCATTAGGCCAGTTGGGTAGGTGGCCTCGAGATCGCAGCGTAATCATTGCGCATTATGAAGGCTATTGACTTAGATCCAATTTCACACAATCATTGTGCATCAGGCTAGAGCGGGATGGCCTAGAGAATATTGCGTAATCATTATGCATCAGGCCGGAGAGGGCTGGCCGAATAAGTGTTGCGCAATCATTGCGATGAGCAGTGAAGCAGGCATATCATTTTGGTCCCCTTTCCATACTTGTAGAAATTCCATTAAGATATATATATGGAGGGTACTTGGTTGAAGGTGCATATGCGGAATATGTACCAAGTAAGATTCATAGCTTAGCCGGAAGAGTATATAGTTGTGTAACCTTGCGAAGAGGGCATTTGATGCTTAGGCATCACTATGCCATGTCGTGGACCCAATGATGCATTATCATGTGCATCTTGACGGAATGGCATATACGGACCAGGCCATTACCATTATTTCTTATCCACGGCTTTGTAAACGAGTTTGCTAAAAGTTGTTGTCCCTTCGTGGATGAACTACATTCTGTGCTTGATCCCTTTAGAGTAGGGAAGGGTACGTAGGCAGCCGCAATGATTTGCAGCATTGTCGTTCCAGCACGTTTGCCCCTCATATCATCTAAGCTCGATACCTTGATGCAAGAGATGATTGCGGACAATCTTGATGAGGCAAGTTGCATACCAACCAGTAGATGCTCATACTTCCTATAAAGCCGTTTGACGTAGACATGTACCAATGGCGCATTGGGAGTGGCCTCAAAGGTAAGATACATCGATATGCAAGTTAGCGGAGCTTGCATAAGCCTAAGGAAAGTACGGCATGAGGCCTGCAATGGCCTATGCGTAAGCCCAAGGCATATGCTTTATTTCTGGACAAGACTTGAAAGTATGACGGTTGCTCAGCTAGATAGGAAATTCAATGATGAAATTCCTACGGTAAGGCAAAGCCAGTGATGCATGCAAAATGCATTAGCGTTGGCCTTATGGCCTTACTCCCTTTTGCGGACAAGGGTAAGTATGCAACGGTGTGGAAGCTAAGTTATATGCATCATGCTCCACGAGTATTCTTGCAAGGGTGATTGATGTATTTTCAAATGGTTGTAGTGATAGTGGTAAAAATGGGTTCTTTTCAGATTTGTGAAGGGAATAAAATTTTTATATATTTTTTTTTAAACTTAAGAATGTAGCAAAATTAAATAGCAAAGTGATGTGAAATTTTATGGACAAATAGGGGTTTAAGATTCCACCATTCAACAATACTTATACGCTCTAATATATTTTTTACTATGATATTGCCAAAAGCAGATTTCCAAAATATCAAATGTTAATCACAAGTATAATGCATCAAGAGTCTAAAACTAAGCATGCATTATCAAGGAAAAACATAGTTGATTAATAAAAATCATTTAATTCATTTTTATCAATGCAATTAATCACATAAAAATATTGCATAAAAAAATAGAGATTACCACATAATTATTGTGAGAATGGCTTCCTCTGTCACCCCTGGGATTGGGTTTAGCTACTCATGATGAAAAACCTCTCAAAATATTTCATTGATGCTCAAAAGTGTTTTACAATGAAGAGAAAGACAAGAAAATGATATAAAACAGGATTCTGCGACCCACAGAAGGCGTCCAGAATCAACGATAGAGATGAAGTGTTGTTGTCGTTGGAAAACTATGACCCACAAGCGACAGTCGTTGTCTTTGTGGTAAACGACTGCCTTTGGTAGTCTGTTCTTCCTCTTCTTCTTCCTCCTCGAGCAGCAGCAGATTCAGAACCAGAATCTCTGCAACTTCAATTTTCTTGCTTTGTAGTGCTCTAAACCTCTCCCAATTCTCTCTCTCCTCTTCTATGAGTCCCTAGCACTCTATATATACTCCACAGGATCAAGAAGTCTCGCTATAACTCGAGATAATTCTCTCTTAACTCGGTTTGATGAAAAAATATTCTGGGAATATTTTCTTCCCTGATTTAGCTTCTCACGCGTAGATTTTCATCCTGGTCACTCTAGAAATGTTTACACACGACCCACACTGTTGCTAGAGCCCTCATGCATGAGCAGAACACGCTCAAATCTTCTCCAATCCCGTGTCCAACCCGTGTTTCATTGTTTTGCATTCCGTGAATTATCCAACTAATTCTGGCCAAATTTGATCGAACCAAAAGCCCAAAACGTGTTTGCTAGGACATATCACAACTTCCTACCAAAAATCAGCCATTGAATCGCCCTAGAACACGTTCAAAAATTCCAACAAAACATCTGCCAGTTGATAGTATTTTTTTCCCGCCAATTTTTGGTTTTTGAATTTGGGAAAAAGATGTCCTCCCCCCTAAACAAAACTGGGGTGCGAATAGCAGCTGCCTTGGGGGTGACCTGGGGGGTGCTCCGTGCAACTTTTCGAGCCGAATTTTCCAACAATAATTATTTTCCAAAAATACCTACAAATACACAAAACACCATAATAAGGACAAAAACAAGTACTAACAATACGAAACATTGAGGACAAATTAGACACATAAATGCGTCTATCAGTGATGAACGTGCATTTTCCTAGATTTAAGGCCCAGATCGTAGCCTCATCATGGCGCACTGGGGAGATTACGGTCTACGGGGCAACGCGCCAAAATCGTAATGTTCCGGTCCATCACAGTTGGTGTCAGAGCAAGTTCCGAGAAAACACTAAGGACTGTGCAGAGTGGACTCATTAGGGAGTATTTTCCTTAATGGAAAATTAAAGTTGGAGAGTATGCCAACTTTTGCGCGGAAAGAGTTGGTAACTGCTATGCCAGTTACTTTGGGAATCGAGTTGAGCTTGTTTGAGTGCTATGAGTTTGCCTGGACTTAGTGGCACCCCCACTAACAAGTGGATATCTGGAATACCGTCTGGGACGGTGGGTAGACAATGGGATTGATCATCCCGACATGTTGGAAACTGGCCAACGATGTGCGTTGTCAGGCCCGGCTAGCATCCCACTTACGAGTGACAACCTGTATGACTGTCAGGGACGGTGGGCAACTGGAAACTATTCCACACAGTACTGTGCTAAAATCTTGTCATTTCGATGACACCTTTCAACTTGTGAAACTTAGGGATTCCTGGGTGGTAGTATGGGATGCCAGCTAGGATACATGGTTGAGATATCCTCTTGGCACTCGCTAATTGCGATTCTTGGTATTGTTGTGGGAACTTTTGGATTCCTGGGCAGGCAGTATGGGATGGTTGCTCAGAAGGTCTAAATTGTTGTTCACGATAACTTGAAGAAACCCGTGATTTATGAGCATCTGGTATGGGACTTTTGCTCAGGAAATCCAAACCGAAGATATTATCCACAATAGCTTTGATTTTGAATTTCGAGGACGAAATTCTTTGAAGGGTGTGATAATGTAACACCCCGTGTTTTTAGCATGGTGCATGCTAAAAGATGCGCCATTTGCTTGTGATGAAGCTTCATCCAAAGATTATTTTGCATAGTGAGATGCATTTGTCCTGGGGCCATATTTGGTGCCAAGGAAGGCACATTACGTAGGCATATTGGCAAAAGTCCAATGTTGCATCATCATGATGCATTAGTCCAGTTGGGTAGGTGGCCTCGAGATCGCAGTGTAATCATTGCGCATTATGAAGGCTATTGGCTTAGAGCCAATATCGCACAATCATTCTGCATCAGGCTAGAGCGGGTTGGCCTAGAGAATATTGCATCATCATTATGCAATACGGCAGAATGAGTGGTGCGTAATCATTATGCATCAGGACGGTGAATGAGTGTTGCGCAATTATTGCACGCAATAATTGCATGCAATCATTGCGATGAACAATAAAGCATGCATGTCATTTTGGTCCCATTTTCATACTTGTAGAAATTCCATTAAGACATATATAGGGAGGGGTACTTGGTTGAAGGTGCATATGCGGACTATGTTCCAAGTAAGCTTCATAGCTTAGCCGGAAGAGTATGCGCATAGCCTTGCGAAGAGGGAATTTGATACTTAGGCATCATTATACCATGTCGTGGACCCGATGATGCATAATCATTGTGCATCTTGACAGAATGACATATACGGACCAGGCCATTACCATTATTGCTTAGCCACGGATTTGAAAATGAGTTTGCTTAAGTTGTTGTCCCTTCGTGAATGAACTACGGTCTGTGCTTGATCCCTTTAGAGTAGGGAAAGGTACGTAGGCATCCGCAATGAGTTGCATCATTGTCGGTCCAGCACGTTGGACCCTCATATTATCTAAGCTCGGTAGCTCGATGCAAGAGATGATTGCGGCCAGTCTTGATGAGGAAAGTTGCATACCATCCAGTGCATGCTCATACTTCCTATCAAGCCGTCCGACTTAGGCATGTACCAATGGCGCATTGGGAATAGCCTCGAAGTTAAGCTACATCGATATGCAAGTTAGCGGAGCTTGCATAAGCCTAAGGAAAGTACGGCATGAGGCCTGCAACGGCCTATGCGTAAGCCCAAGGCATATGCTTTATGCCTGGACAAGACTTGAAAGTATGACGGTTTCTAAGCTAGATAGGAAATTCAGTGATGAAATTTCTACGGTAAGGCAAAGCCAGTGATGCATGCAAAATGCATTAGCGTTGGCCTTATGGTCGTACACCCTTTTGCGGACAAGGGTAACTCTGCAACGGTGTGGAAGCTAAGTTATATGCATCATGCTCCACGGGCATTCTTGCAAGGGTGATGAACGTGCATTTTCCTATATTTAAGGCCCATATCATAGCCTCATCATGGCGCACTGGGGAGATTACGGTCTGCGGGGCAACGCGCCAAAATCGTAATGTTCCGGTCCGTCACAGTTGGTGTAAGAGCAAGTTCCGAGAAAACACTAGGGACTGTGCAGAGTGGACTCATTAGGGAGTATTTTCCTTAATGGAAAATTAAAGTTGGACAGTAGGCCAACTTTTGCGCGGAAAGAGTTGGTAACTGCTATGCCAGTTACTTTGGGAATCGAGTTGATCTTGTTTGAGTGCTGTGAGTTTGCCTGGACTTAATGGCACCCCCACTAACAAGTGTATATCCGGAATACCGTCTGGGATGGTGGGTAGACAATGGGACTGATCATCCCGACACGTTGGAAACTGTCCAACGATGTGCGTTGTCAGGCCCGGCTAGCATCCCACTTACGAGTGGCAACCTGGATGACTGTCAGGGACGGTGGACAACTGGAAACTATTCCACACATTACTGTGCTAAAATATTGTCATTTCGATGACACCTTTCAACTTGTGAAACTTAGGGATTCCTGGGTGGTAGTATGGGATGCCATCTAGGATACCTGGTTGAGATATCCTCTTGGCACTCGCCAATTGCGATTCTTGGTATTGTTGTGGAAACTTTTGGATTCCTGGACAGGCAGTATGGGACGGTTGCTCAGAAGGTCTAAATTGTTGTTCACGATAACTTGAAGAAACCCGTGATTTTTGAGCATCTGGTATGGGACTTTTGCTCAGGAAATCCAAACCGAAGATATTATCCACAATAACTTTGATTTTGAATTTCGAGGACGAAATTCTTTGAAGGGTGTGATAATATAACACCCCGTGTTTTTAGCATGGCGCATGCTAAAAGATGCGCCATTTGCTTGTGATGAAGCTTCATCCAAAGCTTCCTTTGCATAGTGAGATGCATTTGGCCCGGGGCTATATTTGGTGCCAAGGAAGGCACATTACGTAGGCATATTTGCAAAAGTCCAATGTTGCATCATCATGATGCATTAGGCCAGTTGGGTAGGTGGCCTCGAGATCGCAGCGTAATCATTGCGCATTATGAAGGCTATTGGCTTAAAGCCAATATCGCACAATCATTGTGCATCAGGCTAGAGAGGGCTAGCCTAGAGAATATTGCATCATCATTATGCAATACGGCAGAATGAGTGGTGCGTAATCATTATGCATCAAGACGGAGAGGGATGGCCGAATGAGTGTTGCGCAATTATTGCACGCAATAATTGCATGAAATCATTGCGATGAACAATGAAGCATGCATGTCATTTTGGTCCCCTTTCCATACTTGTAGAAATTCCATTAAGACATATATAGGGAGGGCTACTTGGTTGAAGGTGCATATGCGGACTATGTTCCAAGTGAACTTCATAGCTTAGCCGGAAGAGTATCTGCATAGCCTTGCGAAGAGGGCATTTGATACTTAGGCATCACTATACCATGTATGGACCCGATGATGCATAATCATTGTGCATCTTGACAGAATGGCATATACGGACCAGGCCATTACCATTATTGCTTAGCCACGGCTTTGAAAACGAGTTTGCTTAAGTTGTTGTCCCTTCGTGAATGAACTACGGTCTGTTCTTGATCCCTTTAGAGTAGGGAAAGGTACGTAGGCATCCGCAATGAGTTGCAGCATTGTCGGTCCAGCACGTTGGACCCTCATATTATCTACGCTCGGTAGCTCGATGCAAGAGATGATTGCGGCCAGTCTTGATGAGGCAAGTTGCACACCAGCCAGTGGATCCTCATACTTCCTATCAAGACGTTTGACTTAGGCATATACCAATGGCGCATTGGGAATGGCCTCGAAGGTAAGCTACATCGATATGCAAGTTAGTGGAGCTTGAATAAGCCTAAGGAAAGTACGGCATGAGGCCTGCAACGGCCTATGCGTAAGCCCAAGGCATATGCTTTATGCCTGGATAAGACTCGGCAGTATGACGGTTTCTCATCTAGATAGGAAATTCAGTGATGAAATTCCTACGGTGAGGCAAAGTCAGTGATGCATGCAAAATGCATTGGTGTTGGCCTTATGGCCTTATACCTTTTTGCGGACAAGGGTAAGTCTGGAACAGTGTGGAAGCTAAGTTAGATGCATCATGATCCACGAGCATGCTTGCAAGGGTAATGAACGTGCATTTGCCTAGATTTAAGGCCCAGATCGTAGCCTCATCATGGCGCACCGGGGAGATTACGGCCTGCGGGGCAACGCACCAAAGGCGTAATTTTCTGGTCCGTCGCAATTAATGTCTGGATATAGAACAGTATGCGTACCTTGTATGCGAACTGTGAGGTACTAGTTCAGGTCCGGAACTCTTGTTTGCGAACTGTGTTTGCAAACGGGTTTAACAGTGAAAGATCCGGAACCGTGGTTTGTGAATAGTGTTTGCGAACAGAAAGAATAGGCTAGGTCCGGAACTGTGGTTCACGTACTCAGTTTGCGAATGCAGTGGTTAGGTTCTAAAATCGGTAAGTATGACAATTCATACTCATGAACTCAGGTTCGTTTGCGAGCTCAGTTTGCGAACTAAAGTTCCTGGAAATTTTATGAATTAAGGTATGCGAACTTTTTTTGCAAACCATCGCATTATGTTCATGAATTGGTTCTTGTATAAGTACTTTCCACAATTACAAACCAAGCCGAATATGTTTCAAATTGTTCATGGACATTTCTATGAGATAGTGAACATTTGAACAACTATTTTAAAGTACATTTAGATTCATTTGATTATCTATCATGATTGATTTATCATCATATTTGATCTAGAAATGTTAGATGAATTTCGCTAACTTCGGTTAATTGTTATTAAGCCAACTAGTTATACATGTTTCGGTACGGTTCACCCATATCTAAATATAGGTATATTTCATTTGTGTGTATCAATCTAATACCATCTAACGGTGGAGATTGATTGCCTATTTTCTAAGCAAAATTAGCTTGAATCTTAAATCAGGAGTTCATCTAACGGTGAATATCAATTGCTTTGTTACTAAGCTATCTTAGCTTTGATTGTAAGCAACCTAAATTTGAAAGACTATATAAGGGAGAACTATAGCATATGGGAAACCTAATCCCGACACTCTCGTGTGTCCTAGTTGCAAACTTGAGTCGATTCTCCATTAACCCAGGTTTACAGTTCTTCTGAAAACCATTATTAGGGTTAACGACTTATAAAGACTTCATTTGATATTCGTGAAGCTAGATCCAACTATTTTCTTTGTAGTTGCGTATTCTGATCTTATTTTTTATATCGTATTGAGTTTAATCTTCTCTAAGATTTTCTCGAGATTTATCTATGATAGGTAAGATATAAAAAGTAATCACAACAGTTCTTCGTCTCAGACTCTTGTGATTCCGCAATAACTTCTTCTATTAATCAATTAGGTTATTGTGAGGTGACTAATATTTCTAGGATGCTTTTCGGGAGTATAAGACCGGATTATTAGTTGAGTTTCCTGTACACCTTGATCTTTATCTTAAGACGGAAACAAAAACTAGAATAGACTTATCCGTGGAAGATAGATTTGTTTATAAGTCTTTGATTTTGGGTCGTAGCAACTCTTAGTTGTGGGTGAGATCAGCTAAGGGAATCAAGTGCGCAGAGTCGTGCGAGATTCAAGAGGCGTAAAGAACGCGACTGTACCTTAATTGGTGTTAGACTTGGTTAGGGCTCAACTACATTCCAGTCTAAAGTTAATTTGTAGTAGGCTAGAGTCTGTAGCGGCTCAGTTATATTCCTGACTCGAAACCAATGCAATTTGGAAGATTTGTTGTAGCGTCTGGATTTTGTTGTTATGTACCACGGAAGTTCTAGCGATCCATATGTTCCACAGTGTGGAGCATCACATGGTGAATGCTTCTTTTCTGTCTGCCAAATTCATAAACTCCTAAAAATCTCTTGGAACCCTTGTTAGAGCATTGCTCGGTTGAACCCACTAGCGTTTGTATGTCAAGTTAGTTGTCAATTTTAGTTGCCAAAATGCATTCTTGATTTAGTATACTAAAGATAGTTTCGGACTAGATTAAGTCTAAGAAGTAGAATCGAAGCTATCCTTGAAGGATGAAGTGAAGACTACAAGAAGACGTCAACAAGGACTTCATCAACAAAGGTATGTGGTAATTGATTTATTTGGATTCTTGTTCAATTCTACCTTTCTAATCTATAGAACAATTCCTATGACGGTAAATGTACATTTTTGTATATATACTCGAGGTTATTTGATCCACGACTTTTGTGACAATAACCTTTATCCCTGGAAAGGTTCTCATGTTATGGTGAATGAGCTTACGAATTCAACGATCCAAGTGAAAAAGCGGGGGTCTAACAACCTCACCCAATATTTCGATTAGCAATCTGTATGGACTAACTCCAATATACTTTCTAGAGAATCAACTAGACATTCAGACTCAATCTAGATAAAAGTATATCAAAGAGTTAATATATATCTCAATCTCTCGATTTGATCTTTACTAAAGCAAATGGAAATCTGCGAGTCTTTATCAAATGCTAGAGAGATAAACTTGGATGGTACTAAAGACCAATATCCAAGTGTCAATCAATTTAAATCAACAACCAAAGGTTGGATATTCTAATTGATTGATCTTAATACACAACATGTGATATTTCAATTATCTAACAAAAT
Organism: Papaver somniferum; assembly: GCF_003573695.1. NCBI lineage: Eukaryota > Viridiplantae > Streptophyta > Magnoliopsida > Ranunculales > Papaveraceae > Papaver > Papaver somniferum. Next base: position 114,123,978 of record NC_039359.1, on the reverse strand, counting down.
ATAATGCGGAATAGAAATAACACAGACACCAGAAATTTTGTTAACGAGGAAACTGCAAATGCAGAAAAACCGTGGGACCTGGTTCAGAATGAACACCACACTGTATTAATCCGCTACAGACACTAGCCTACTACAAACTAACTTCGGTCTGGACTGTAGTTGAACCCTAATCAATCTCACACTGATTCAAGGTACAGTTGCGCTCCTTACATCTCCGATCCTAGCAGGATACTACACACTTGATTCCCTTAGTTGATCTCACCCACAATTAAGAGTTGCTACGACCCAAAGTCGAAGACTTGATAAACAAATTTGTCTCAAACAGAAAAGTCTGTAGAATTGAATAAATCTGTCTCCCACAGAAATATCCAAGATTTTTTGTTCCGTCTTTTGATAAATCAAGGTGAACAAGAACTAATTTATGAACCGGACTTATTTCCCGAAGAACAACCTAGTATTATCAACCACCTCACAATAATCTAAATCGTATGGTAGCGACACTAGATATTGTGGAATCAATAACGATGAGACGAAGATGTTTGTGATTTCTTTTTATCTTGCTCTATCGGAGATATAATCTCAAGCCAATTATTCAATTAAACTCGTACGATAAAAAATGGAAAGATCAGATCGTTCAACTACAAGAAAAGTAGTTTCGTCTGTCTTCACAATCCCAATAAAGTGTTTCAGTCATTAACCTACAGGGTCTCGAGAAGAAACCTAAGGTTAAAGGAGAATCGACTCTAGCAAACCAACTAGTATCACACATGAGGTGTGGGATTAGTTTTTCCAGATGCTAGATGTCTCCTTTATATAGTTTTCAAATCAAGGTTTGCAATCTAAGTTACCTTGGTAACAAAGCATTCAATATTCACCGTAAGATGAAAAACCTGATTCAACCAAGCTAATATCTTTCAGCCGTTAGATCGAAACTTGGCTTATCACACACACAAATGAAATGTATTCATTTAGGTTTGAGTAACCGTACCTAAACGTGTACACATAGTTGGTTCACAAATAGTTAACCAATGGTTAGCCATATGAGCACTTTCATTTTAACCGTATTCATCTTTCTCATAACTAGTTCAAATGACTCATAAGAAATAGTTCAAGAGTTGTTCAATTGCTTAGGTATTTATTCATAGACACAATTGAAACAAAATCGGTTTGATCCACTTGAATCAATTCATGAACAATATAGCCACGGTTTGCAAAGATTGCATTCCTTATAATTTATTGTTTTAAGTTCATGAACTACCGATTTAAGATATCACCGGCTTGAGTACGCGTACTGGTATACATACCTTAGGTACCGGATTTGAGTTTACAAACTCAGCAAAAATTTTCGGTTCGAAAACTTCCGTGAGTACGCGTACCTTAGGTGACTGGTTTACTAGTTTGCAAACTTACAAACTCCAGCAGAAATTTTCGGTATGAAAACTTCCATGGGTACGCGTACTCAATCTGTCTCTTTCACCAATACCGCATGCACACATATGCACGTACTTAGTTTCCGGCACATGGATTTATACACTAATGTGCGAACACACTGTATATAATGTTATAACAATCGTTATTCACGACTATCTTCATCAAAGCTATTTTCAAGATTGAAACATCATCATGACTTTCGTCACGAGTAAAGATGAAAATGGTTAAAGCGAAAGCTTGCCAACACATATTTCGAGAAAAAGATAGGCGAGTAAACTCGGCTCGAAATAGCAAATGTGTATGTATGAAAACTATCATATTGTTTGTGGGTGAAAACCGTTTTTGCTGATTTTGGTAATTTCGTGTGTGTGGAAGAGAAACTAGTCTAACCCTAAACAATGTACTGCATGGGAGTACTTTTGATTCAAGAGATCAATCTGTACAACCCTGGCCTAAACCAAGAAATGGTCGTTCCAGGCTTGCTTCGGTAACAAAGTGAAGGATAAGGGTTGGTCTTAGGGAGGGAAGCGAAGAAAGTGTTGAGACCAGAATAGTTGATTCCAGAAGTATAGGTGTTTCGTGACTTGTATCAAAAAGTTGACTGGCTACCCGAATGAAAAGCTATCAGATGATTTCTGGATGTTGTATTTTTCTCCTGACGAAAACTTTTCTTTGGTGGAAATAGGTGAGACCTATTTATACAAGTCGCAATAAAACGTCCCTGGTCTCGTAGGAAGTGGAAACGATTGAATAGTGTAAGAAGGGAGTAACGGATAACGCCTGGAATTTATGTTTCCATAATGAAGGATACGTTACCCATTACTTCTTGCCATTACTAACCGCCCCGCTTTATGACAATTTCTTGTAACGAGCGTATTGCACGCCGCGCGTTGTAAATCGCCAGACCAATACCCTGATGAGTATCCCCTAGTTTGTGACATGTTTTGATGTCTCGAGTGTTTTCGTATAAAATATGTAGCACTTTGCTACGTGTGGCAAGTTGAAATTGAGAGGCTTGCCGCAGGTAAATAATATATGATATTATTAGGCTCGTCTTGGCTGGTCGCCTAAAACTTTCCACAAGATCGCCGGCTTGGTGGCGAACTTCGATGTCTGAGATCGCATCTCATGAAATAAGGGTAGCCGTTGATAGTGGCTACCTTTTGTTGGCGCCTGAAGATGGCGCAGTGACGTTTTTGGTGCACGCCAGTAGCAATGCGGCATGGCTGGCATGGCTCGTGCATGCTAGTAGAACGGTCGTACAAGTGGTGCTTGGCGTAGCCATGGCCATTAATTTTAGGCGGTTGGTCGCCTGAAAGTTTCCACAAGTCTATTAGCTCGGTGGCGAACTTGGATGGCTGAGATTGCATCTTATGAGGAAGTATAGCCTTTGATTATGGCTACCTTCTGTCGGTGCCTGACAACTTTTTCTAAATTAGGGTTTAGCATGCTGAAACCCTAATTAGCGTATATGGCATGTCATTTGGCATGTGCGCCTGGCATGCACGTTTTTGGCAAGTTAAGCATGTCGTTTGGCATGTGCGCCTGGCATGCGCGTTTGGCAAGTTAGGCATGCCGATTGGCATGTGTTCCTGGCATGCACGTTTGGCGAGTTTGGCATGCTGCTTGGCATGTTTGGCATGACGATTGGCATGTGTGTCTGGCATGCGCGTTTGGCGGGTTTGGCATGCTGTTTGGCATGCGCGTTTGGCGGGTTTGGCATGCTGCTTGGCATGATTAGCATGACGATTGGCATGTGCGTCTGGCACGCGCTTTTGGCGGGTTTGGCATGCTGCTTGGAATGTTTGGCATGCTGATTGGCATGTGCGTCTGGCATGCGCGTTTGGCACGGGTTTTGGGAAGCCAATTAGTTTTGTGACCATCTGGCGTGGTTTCCTCCTTTTTAACGCTGTGGCGAGTTTGAAGCAACCTGATTGGTTGATGTAAGAGGGTCGGCCAAGCATGGGCGTGGCTACACTTCTGTGTGAGTGTGGCGGATTTAAAGCGACTTGATTGGTCGATGGGAGGTGGGGCCGACAAGCTAGGGCGTGGCAACACTTCCACTGTGTTGTGGAGGATTTAATCGCCTAGTTTGGCTAAGCGTAGTTTTTCGACCAACGAGGTCTAGTGTACTGCGCGGGGCGCGAAACCCTAATTTTGCAAATTAGTCGGGTTTATGAGTTTTTCTTAAGTTATCACAATAATTGGCTGGATTTTGCATGCTGCCATAAAAATCCTTATCTACAGAATGCAGTGTGCTTCCCGTTTGAGAATTTCGTGCAATGGCCTTAACTTCGGTACTTGGAGGTTCATGCTACTCCGCTGCGAGTGAACACAAATCCGTCATGTCATACCGATATCAAGGGTTCTGCTGGGAACATAACACAGGAAAGTACTCAGTGAGTCTTGTATTGGCGAGGTGCCAAAATTTACAGAGTGTTTGGGATGGTTGCTACATTCGCCAGTCTGGAATATTTCATGTAAATATATTGAATGGCTCAATAAATATGTTGGTGGAGAGGTTAGCACTCACGGCGCCGTTTCCTTGCAGAGTGACGTCAGATGCAAGGTTTTACGATTTTAACCCTAAGCTAAAAACCACCATCAATATTAAGTCCCCTACTTAGCACGTAACAGTGGCATTGTTGCGGGGTAAGCATGAGATAGTGACAGACGAGAGTAAAATCGAAAGAGCAAGACGTGAAGAAATTGCCACGAAAATTCAACTAATCTTTGGCGGAAGGCATGAGGAATATGTGCTCCTTGTGTTGGTGACTTTTGCATAAATCGTCTTGGCCATGGGATGTTGGCACCAGTGTGGCATCTTTGGCTACTGGTCGAGGAATGGTTCATGGTGCCGCTGTCTAAGGCATTTTTTAGAGCATTGCTCAGTCAAACTCGCATGCGTTGATATCTCAAGCATGTTTGTCAATGTTAGTGATCAAAACTAATAAGTCTTGATTTCTAGTCTACTATTGCTAAGGTCTCGTACTAGGATAGAAAGTGTAGTTGAGCTCAAGAACTCCATGGCAATCATCATACAAGACGAAGGACTACTCCAGGAACTGGTGGATCTTCATCGACTAAAAGTTATGTGGAGACTTGAACTTATCTATCACTCAAAAGTCTATTTATCTCCCATCTTGAGACAAAAGTCGTTTTTCTATATAGAATTAGATTATACACATTTGGTATTTCGAGCCGAGTTTACCTCGCCTATCTATTTCTCGAAATATGTGTTGGTAAAGCTTTCGCTTTAGCCAAGTTCATCTTTACCTAATAACGAAAGTCATCTTATGTTTCAATCCCTTTAAAAATTGCTCTGACGAGAAATGGTTTGTGAATAACAACTATATAACGTAATATGAGAATGTTTCAATGATTGAAATGAGAGTTTAGACTATATAACCATTTGGAGGATATAAGCATTGTTGTGGAACACATATATGTATAATTCCTTATTGCTTGAACCGAAGTTTGCGAACTTTGTTGATCAAGTGAATCGGAGTAGCACGTGAGCTAAGTCCGCGAACATAGTCCACGAACCCAGTCTGCAAACTGGCGAAGTTCTCAAACCCGAGAATTTCTGCTGGAGTTTGTGAACTCCATCCGGGAACTTAAGTCCGCGAACTTGAGTAGGTTATGTCTAAAAACGATTTTTAGTGAACTCATCTTTATAAACTAAGGAATGCAATTGCAAACCGTGGCTATAGAGTTCATGAACCGATTCATGAGAATCAAATCGTTTTTGCTTCAATTGTGTCTTGTGTAGTACATAAGATTTTCTTGCAATTGAACAACTCTCTAACTAGTTCATTTGAGTCATTTGAACTAGTTATGGTGAAGAAGAACATGGTTGATATGAAAGTGATCATATGGCTAACCATTTGGTTAACTATTGTTGAACCAACTAATGTACATGTTTGGGTACAGTTACACAAGCCCAGGAACGTGCATTTCATTTGTGTATAACAAGCTATGTTTTCGATCTAACGGTTGATAAATATTAGCTTGAATCTAATCATCTTTTCATCTAACGCTGAATATTGAATGCTTTGTTACTAAGCTAAAATTGATTGCAAACCCTGATTTGAAAGACTCTAAAAGGGAGAACTCTAGCAACTGGGAAACCTAATCCCCACACATTCTGTGTGATACTAGTTGTGCTAAGCTAGAGTCGATTCTCCTTTAACCTTTGGTTTCTTCTTCTAAACCAGGTTAACGACTTAAAGACTTCATTGGGATTGTGAAGCCAGACCAATACTACTTTTCTTGTAGTTGTGTGATCTGATCTTGTTGTTTCTATCGTACGAGTACAATTGTAATAATTGGCTTGAGATTTCGATCTCCGATAGGCAAGATAAAAAGTAATCACAAACATCTTCGTCTCATCGTTTGTGATTCCACAATATCTTTTTTCGCTGCGTAGATTAAGACTATTGTGAGGTAATTGATAATACTAGGCTGTTCTTCGGGAATATAAGACAGGTTTATCAATTAGTTCCTGTTCACCTTGATTTATCAAAAGACGGAACAAAACTCATAGGTATATTCGTGGGAGACGGATTTATCTATTATCATAGACTTTTCTGTGTGATACAAATTTGTTTATTAAAGTCTTCGAATTTGTGTCGTAGCAACTCTGAGTTGTGGGTGAGATCAGCTAAGGGAATCAAGTACGTAGCATCCTGCTGGGATCAGATACGTAGGAGCATAACTGTACCTTGGATCAGTGTGAGATTGGTTGGGGTTCAACTACAATCCAGACCGAAGTTAGTTTGGAGTAGGCTAGTGTCTGTAGCGGCTTAATACATTGTGTGTTCAATCTGGACTAGGTCCCGGGGTTTTTCTGCATTTGAGGTTTCCTCGTTAACAAAATTCTGGTGTCTGTGTTATTTCTTTTCCGCATTATATTTGTTTATATAATTGAAATGATACAAGATGTGTGTTGTTCAATCAATTAGAATATCCGACCTTTTGGTTGTTGATTTAAATTGATTGACACTTGGATATTGGTCTTTGGTACCATCCAAGTTATCTCTCTTTGATAAAGACTCGCAGATTTCTATTTGCTTGAGTATAAATCAAATCGAGATATTGAGATATAAACTCTTTGATATACTTTTCTATTGATTGAGTCTAACTGTCTAGTTGATTCTCTAGAAACTATATTGGAGTTTGTCCATACAGATTGCTAAGCGAAATATTGGGTGTGGTTGTTAGACCCCCGCTTTTTCAGTACTGGTTAGGACGCGGTTGGAGTTGGCTTGGGCTACGAATGACACTTATCGGGACCGGAAAAGTTAGCGCTGATAAGGATGCTAGCTGTTGGTGATGGCTAGGGCGTGGAGCCGTTGACGTCGCTGGATTGGCTTGGCTTGGCCGTGGAGCTGCTGGCTTGGCTTGGCTTGGTCCTGACGCTGCTGGCTCGGCTTGGACGTGGAGATGATGCCGGATTTGGCGTGGAGCCGTTGGCGTTGCTGGCTTGGCTTGTGAAGATGGCGCTGCTTTGAACGACTAAGATGGCGTCGCTTCGGCTAGTGGAGACGGCGCTGCTAGCTGGAGTAGCAGATGGGTGCGTCTATCTTGGCGGTACAGAGATGGTTCCGATGGCTTGGACGCGAAATGGTCGAGATGGCTGCTGGATTGGACAGGAAACTTTGGCACGAGGCTTGAACGTGGATTGTTGGCGCTGGCGTGGTGCTGCTGGCTTGGCTGCATCCGTGGCGTGGTGGATGGCGTGGCTAGCTTGGAGTGGGCAGAGATGACGTAGGCTAGGAGTGGTAGAGATGGAGTCATGGAGCGTTGGCGCGGTGTTGGCTTGGCCGTGGATATTAGCGCCATGGAATGTCAACACCACGGGCCCAGCTACCTTATTCCGTGCGTGTCCCATAAGAGAAACCTTTCTCTAGTCGAACTTCAAAATACCATGCATATATAAGGCGTTACCTATCCTCCTTAATTTCGTATTGTTGTCTTTGTTTCCAAATCTTGGTGCTAGCGGCAAAGGCTTGGATCAGCGGAGAGAACAACAAAAAAAGTAGGCGAGCGTATTTTAGGTATGTTTCTCAACGTTTCTTATTTTGTTAGCTCTTCTATGTTGGTGTAAACCCTAGCCATAGGCATGACCTCCATGAATTTGTAAAATATTTCAATATGACTGATTCCTCTTTGTTAGTGGCCAAGCGTGATTTTGCGTTAGTCACAGCAACGAAACCAGTTATTGTGTTAGGTAAGCATGTATGGGCGGAAGACTTCGTTTGCTCTTTTCTCCATCAAAACCTATATGTAGGGTTTAGTTTTATCCATGAGCATAATTCCCGTGGCCAAGCGTAATTTTTCCGAGGGTAGGCTTCCCGCGGCTTTACATATTTCTCGCGGCATCGTCTAGTTTCGTCCAAGAGCGTATCCCCCGCGACATCACATGTACCAGTCCCCATTCCTTTTAGCCGTGAGTGCCATGACATGTGGCCAAAAGAGGAATTTTCGTAAGAAACATGTTATCGACTCTTGATTATTGTACCCAAATTTTGACAAAATCCCTAAGTATGCTTTTCTTCAAAGTAGTAATTTTTTGTCATGTTCCATTGCAGTTACTTCAAAAGCATAAGGAATTTTTCTAAGATGTCACCTGAAAGCAATTCTGCCGCCGCATCGAGAAATGCTAACAACTCCAAGCCGAACATGGATGATGAGTTCTTTACAAAGTCTGCCACAATTACAAGGACTCATCCCAAATTTGTGGCAACTCTTCTGACTGATTCAGAAAATGATGGAGAAGTTCAATCAGTCTCTCCAAGGCGTATAATGAGGTTTTGCCTTCATAAGAAAGAGTATCCCGCTTCTCCCATAGACTTCAAAATCTGTCATAGTCCATTGCGCTCTTATGAAAAATAAATGAAGTTCATGATGAGCCGAGACCATGTAAGAGCTAATATGACCGGGGCGCAAATCGTGAATGCTGGCATGGCTTCTGCGACACTTCAAATCAGAAAAGACGTTGCAGGCTTGATTACTTTCATCTCCAGATGGTGTCCTAAAACTCACACGGCTATATGTAGATGGGATGAGATGACTATTTCTTTGGAAAGCATAGCCGTTCTGTTGAGTCTTCCAATAATTGGGAAACTTGACGTTGTCTTGTCTGAGGAAGAATAAGAAATGCATGCCGCTTTGGTCATGAAAGCAACAGGGTACATTCAGAATAATTATGAGGAAAAATGCTTCTATAACTGGTGGGTGTCTGAGTGGTTCCCTGGTGAGCCGGAGTCGGATCAAGTGCTAGATGATACACTCCATGTTGCTGCATTTTTAGTTCTGTGGCTATACAGAGATATTTTTGATGATGGTTCTGGCAAGAAGGAGATAAGGCAGAACCTCATCAAATTTGCTGTCAAACTAGCGAAAGGCATTGATCTTCCCATAGGCAGTTTTTTTTTGGCTCTTTGTACACCCATCTGGATCGTTTGGTAGCGCACATGTACGTCTTTAATGGGTACATAAAAGTAGACTCGTATATCCATGTCGCCTTTCTCCAAGCATGGTTGTGGGAGCATTTCAAACATTACGCCCCTAACCCGAGAACCTCATTTCTTGATACATATGACGGCTCTATGATACTTCGTTGGTTGGAGAGGCATCCAAGACCTGGTGCAAAGCTCGTTGATTTTCTCGACAAGTCGCATGTATTTAACTTTTGTCCTTGGGCTCCGGCCCACGCCTCCATAGTTCAACCAGACACCTTTGTTTCGATATTGCATTCTGCTGGCGAGAATATGAGTATTGGAGAAACTGTGTTCTTGCGAAGCTGCATACCGGGGTATGTGCCATATTTTCTCAAAGGGTCTTGCGGAGTAGTCCCTTACAACATTGACAGGGCTGCTCGACATATGGGCTTTGATCAGGGAGTCCCATTCCGTCTCCCATCGTCAGCTCCAGATGAATTGCTACCCGCCATTCTTGATTACAATGTCTTTGCACCGGATAAAAGCCTTCCCTTCTTGCTCCCGAAACGAAAACCTGTGACGACTCCGAAATATGATATCTTCTGGAAAGTTGAGTTTCTCTCCATTCATCAGTTCGTGCAGGATGTTGTGACGAAACCACGTGAAAAAGCTTCCTATGTGGTTCTATCGAAGCATAAATTGTTGAAACAGATTCCTTGGGGAAAGCGAAAGTCCTCTAGATCAGATGCAGACATTCCCCATGGAAATGAGCGAAGGTTGAAAAGTCGTGCAGGTGGCTTCCAATCGGATTCGACGACGCTTGTGACTTTCAGTTCTTTCAACACGCAGGTGTGTATGATTCCCTTACTGACTTGGCCGAATTACACAAATTTTCCATTTCGTCACTGACTTCTCTTATTTTCTTTTTTTGACTCAGGGTCTTGAAAACTCGAATATCTTTTCTAGGCTTACCCACGACCAAAATACGAAGCCTCTTGAGGAAGGAGACGACAAGACCGAATCTCTTGAAGAAGAATCCGAAGAGGAAGAAAGTTCGAGATCCGGTGGTGAGAGGAGCACTCCTGAATACAACAACGAGTCTTCTTCTAGTGGGCCCACAAATGAGTCAGTGAGTTTTCCCTACCCTTTTTCTTTTAGGCCATTTATTTGGAATAAATACTCAATCGGTGTTATCACAGGAAGAAGCCGTCAAAGATAACCCTGAGATGGAGATTCATCGCAATGAAGATGTGGTTTTGTCTCCGATCATGGAAGTCGTACCTGCTAGCAATCCGGAGATGGAGATTGGTCGTCGTGAAGGTGTTCTCATGCTTCGGATGCCCGAAAACGCTCTCATGGATGCAGGTGAGATTGTTGTCAAGGTATCCCTGCCGGTTGTGGGATCAGCTGCAGGTGCCATTTTCGACCCTCCATTTTTGACTCCTCATGAAGGTCATGTGCTGATCGGAGGTATCAGCATACCAGTTAAGTATGAGGTGATGTATACCAAGATATGGGAAAGGTATGGACATATTGCCACATCCAAAAAGATCACTAGCCGATTTGCGTTGGTCAAGCGCGTGGAAGAAGCTTTATCTTCGATTTATGACATATGCAATGTGACTGGCCATACGATTTCTGAAGATGTAATATCAAGCTGGAAGTTTCACCGGGATGTGTGCATGGGCTTCGAGTTCAACATCTCCTGGTTCTGTGAAGGTCATTCTGAGGTCCAAAGGTTGCAGGATGAAGCGGCTGACGATCCTTCCACGGATTTGATTAATCAACGAGAGGCAGAAGTTGTCCCAGGAGTTGAAGTTGAAACAGGCGGCCCTCCAAAATGCGAAGGAGGATTTCTCTAAGAAGATCAATCCATTGCTGAATGATTTTCCTTGAATATCTTCTGTCTTCTGGACTTCTTTTTGCTTAGTTTTCTTTTTTTGAAAGGCAAACGAAACGTCTAGTTTATAGTTTGATTCTTTTTTTATTTTATTTTTGGATTTTCGGATTGATAGATAATTGTTACCTATGAGGGTTTTTGATTATTCTTTGGAATGAATTTTAGAATAATGTTGTTTTCATCATGACTTCTAGTAGCACAAATATTCCAGGAGAGTCATGGAACCGTGAATGTTGTATGGCGGTAGAAAGTATGGGATGCAATTTTGGGGATAACATGGCTATCGGTTCCTATTATCAACGTGAAAAATTGAAGTAGCAGATTATGTACTTTGTCTAACAAGACTTACTCGCTTTTAGGGTCTACCAACAAAATGGATCTTCCGGGCGTAAGTCTGAGTTTTGTGGGCAACGCCGTTGCGACTGTGAGAAGTCCCCAGCCATACCTCATCATGTAATAATTGTCAACTGAGCGTTGAACCCTGCATCGTTTGCTTCTACCATATTGATATCCGGGTTGAAGAATGAAGTTTGGAATTGTAAATTGACATTGTAGCCAAGAGATTAATCTCTCACTGTGGTCGCCAATTGTTTGTGAGTGAAAACCATTTCTGCTGATTTTGGTAATTTTGTGTGTGTGGAAGAGAACCTAGTCTAACCCTAAATAATGTACTGCACGGGAGTACTTTTGATTCGAGAGATCAATCTGTAAAATCCTAGTCTAAACCAAGAAATGGCCATTGCAGTGCTTCGGTCACAAAGTGAAGGAGAAGGGTTGGTCTTAGGGAGGGAAGCGAAGAAAGTGTTGAGACCAGAATAGTTGATTACAGAAGTGTAGGTGTTTCATGACTTGTATCAGAAAGTTGACTGGCTAGCTGAATGAAAATTAATCAGATGATTTTTGGATGTTGTATTGTTCTCCTGACCAAAACTTGTCTTTGGTGGAAATAGGTGAGACCTATTTATACAAGTCGCAACAAAAATCCCTGGTCTCGTAGGAAGTGGAAACGATTGAATAGTGGAAGACAGGAGTAACATATAACGCCTGGAATTGATGTTTCCATAATGAAGGATACTTTTCACCATTACTAACCCCCCGCTTTATGTCACTTTCTTGTAACGGGCGTATTCCACGCCGCGCGTTGTAAACCGCTTGACCAATACCCTGATAAGTATCCCCCAGTTTCTGACATGTTTTGATGTCTCGAGTGTTTTCGTGGAATACATGTAGCACTTTGCTACGTGTGGCAAGTTGAAATTGAGAGGCTTGCTGCAGGTAAATAGCGTTGATGTTATTAGGCTCGTCTTGGCTGGTCGCCTAAAACTTGCCACAAGCTCGCCGGCTTGGTGGAGAACTTCGATGGCTGAGATCGCATATTATGAAATAAGGGTAGCCGTTGATTGTGGATTCCTTGTGTTGGCGCATGAAGATGGCGCAGTGACGTTTTTAGTGCACGCCAGTAGCAATGCGGCATGGCTGGCATGGCTCGTGCATGCTAGTGGCACGGTGGTGCAAGTGGCGCTTGGCGTAGCCATGACCATTAATTTTAGGCGGCTGGTCGCCTGAAAGTTGCCACAAGTTTGTCAGCTTGGTGGCGAACTTGGATGGCTGAGATTGCATCTTATGAGGAAGGGTAGCTGTTGATTATGGCTACCTTCTGTCGGTGCCTGACAACTTTGTCTAAATTAGGGTTTAGCATGCTGGAACCCTAATTAGCATATATGGCATGCCGTTTCGTATGTGCGCCTGACATGCGCGTTTTTGGCAAGTAAGGCATGTCGTTTGGCATGTGCGCCTAGCATGCGCGTTTGGAAAGTTAGGCATGTTGATTGGCATGTACGCCAGGCATGCGCGTTTGGCGAGTTTGGCATGCTGCTTGGCATGTTTGGCATGCCGATTGGCATGTGCGTCTGGCATGCGCGTTTGGCGGGTTTAGCATGTTGCTTGGCATTTGCGTCTGGCAGGCGCATTTGGAATGCTGCTTGGCATGTTTGGCATGTCGATTGGCATGTGCGTCTGGCACGCGCGTTTGGCGGATTTGGCATGCTGCTTGGCATGTGCGTCTGGCACGCGCGGTTGGCAGGTTTGGCATGTTGATTGGCATGCGCGTTTGGAGGATTTGGCATGTTGCTTGGCATGATTGGCATGACGATTGGAATGTGTGTCTGGCACGCGCTTTTGGAGGGTTTGGCATGTTGATTGGCATGTTTGGCATGCCGATTAGCATGTGCGTCTGGCATGCGCGTTTAGCGCGGGTTTTGGGAAGCCAATTAGCTTTTTGACCATCTGGCGTGGTTTCCTCCTTTTCAACGCTGTGGCGAGTTTGAAGCAACCTGATTGGTTAATGTAAGAGGGTCGGCCAAGCATGGGCGTGGATACACTTCTGTGTGAGTGTGGCGGATTTAAAGCGACCTGATTGGTCGATGGGAGGTGGGGCCGGCAAGCTAGGGCGTGGCAACACTTCCACTGTGTTGTGGCGGATTTAATCGCCTAGTTTGGCTAAGCATAGTTTTTCGACCAACGAGGTCTAGTGTACTGCGCGGGGCGCGAAACCCTAATTTTGCAAATTAGTCGGGTTTATGAGTTTTTCTTGAGTTATCACAATAATTGGCTGGATTTTGTATGCTACCATAAAAATCCTTATCTACAGAATGCAGTGTGCTTTCTGTCTGAGCATTTCGTGCAATGGCCTTAACTTCGGTACTTGGAGGTTCATGCTACTCCGCTGCGAGTGAACACAAATCCGTCATGCCATACCGATATCAAGGGTTCTGCTGGGAACATAACACATGAAAGTACTCAGTGAGTCTTGTATTGGCGAGGTGCCGAAATTTACAGAGTGTTTGGGATGGTTGCTACATTCACCAGTCTGGAATATTTCATGTAAATATATTGAATGGCTCAATAAATATGTTGGTGGAGAGGTTAGCACTCACGGCACCGTTTCCTTGCAGAGTGACTTCAGATGCAAGGTTTTATGATTTTAACCCTAAGCTAAAAACCACCATCAACACATACTTATATGAATTTGTCTCAAGAGTAAGAGATATAATATAATTTGGAGTGATAGATAAGTTCAAGTCTCCACATACCTTTTAGTCGGATGAGTTCCACCTGTTCCTCGAGTAGTTCTTCGTCTTCGTAAGATGACCGCCATGGAGTCTGGAGCTTCAACTACACTTGACTATCATAGACCGAGACTTAGTCATAAGTAAACTAGAAATCAAGACATATAATTGTGATCACTTATATTGACAAACATGCTTGAGATAGCAAGGCATGCGAGTTCGACCGAGCAATGCTCTAACACCAAGAATCACTCAATTCTGAGTTATAACGATGAAGTTATGAGTGATTCATTAAAGTAATAATTATTAGTGTTTGTGTAATTGTTACAGTTCGTTAGTAGAAAACAATCCACGAACTGTTTGTAACGGTTCACGTACTTGAGCCCAATTACGTGACTAGAAGCCATTTTTGGTCAAGTTTTTGATGTTTCCTTATCTAGGCAAGATAAATATTACTCCAAACATATTTGATTATCATATTAAAGTGTTTGTGATTCCTTCCTAAGATAAATTGTGATTTACTCACATAAATACAATATTTGCTAAATTAATTATTTTGGCAAGAGTTGTAACTTAGGAAAGACTCCCAAAATTAGGAGAGTCTTGAAAAAGGAAAATATCTTTGCTTAGCTTCTAAGCTATTGTTCACTATAAATAAAGGGTTCGTATGTGTTACACGTTTTTTACCCCCTTTGGAAAATTGGTGTAAGCTTCATAAGGTAGTTTTTCATGTCTTCTGTTCTTCGTGAACAAGAGTGAGATAAAAGTCTTTGTATTGGGGATCACAAAGCTGAGTTGGATTTAATCTTCGTGATTGATTATACAACTTGTAATCTAGGTTTTTCACCTCTTGTCTATTATATGGTTTTCTCTTCTAATATAGAACCATTCAAGAGTTGTTGATCATAAACCCTAGGTTTTGATAGACTTCAGTTTCCGATTGTATACCAACACTTGCTAGTCGAAATCGGAGACTAGAAAGAAAACTTCGATTAAGGTATCTCGTAAAAATCCTTAAGAAGTTTTAAACAAGATATCTCTATATTTATTCTAGTTGTTCTTCTTGTAGAATCATTAGGTTTCTCTTCCTATTTTTGAAGAGTATAATAAATCCTAATCTACAAGTTTGTTTTGATATTACTTTTACCTAGTAATTGTTTTTCTCAAAACAAATACAAGATTTACAAAACCTTGATTCACATCTAAAGGGAAATCAAACCGGTGTTTTGTGTAAACAAAAGATCAAAAAATATCAACGTGTTGTTGTATCTTCTAAACAGAGCCTTGTGTTCTGCTAGAAGATTTACGAGAAGAATTCCTAAAGAGAATCGGTGTTCTGCTAGGAGTTCTATAAATGCTTGAATACAGCTGAAGCAGGTATTACATCTAGTCCGAATAGGTAGTAGGAAATTGGTGTAACGGATTATAATCGGTGTGTGTTTATTCTAGACTAGGTCCCGGGATTTTTCTGCATTTGCGGTTTCCTCATTAACAAAATTTCTGGTGTCTGTGTTATTTATTTTCCGCGTTATATTGTTTATCTTTATAACTGAAATATCACAGGTTGTGCGTAATTCAATCAATTGGGAAATCCGACCTTTTTTGTTGGATAGAAATTGATTGACACTTGGACATTGGTCTTTGGTACCGTTCAAGTGATTCTCATATCAATCAGTTCACGGATTCCTTCCTATTGATTTGTTGATTGATTTGATAAAGAGATATAACTCTTTGACATCTTTCCTTGATTGAGTCTGACTGTCTAGTTGATTCTCTCGGAATTATATTTGAGTTAGTCCATACAGATTTCCAGACGAACTATTGGATGTGGTTGTTAGACCCCCGCTTTTTCAACCCTAATCACATTTCATGCTGCTCCATGATGTATTCTTATCGTATGTTGATGTTGCCTATTATTTGGAATGTGTTGTTGTTAGAGATGTCAACCGGGCAATCTAGGGTCAACCCGGCCCTAGCTTGACAAGCCATGGACGGGTTAGGGTCAGCCCTAGCCCTAGTAATGTTCATGTACAAGCCCAAAACCCCAACCCTAGCTCTAGACGGGTTGTCTCTGACGGGTTGCGGGTTGGCTGGTAAATTTGACTTTATTATTTTTGTGCTAAAAATATGAATATGGTAAACAACCACAAGTCTAAATACTAAAAAGTGCATACTGAAAACAGATTACAGATTCCACAATACAACTAAAACATGATTGAAATGAACCAAACCAAAGTTGTGGAGTGGAATACATATAGACATAGTTACATACATATATAAAACCAAAAAAAAAATACAAACTTTCACTTTTACTGCCTACCAGTTTACCACAGTATCACCTACTAAAAGTCTAAAACACTTCGTCACTAGTGAAGAGGAGACCATAATAACAACCAATTCCTGCACAAAAAGTATCATATTCATTAATAAGGAATTAAGGATATAGGTCCAGGATTGTGATTCATATAAGAATCCTCAAAGTGACAGTAACTATTATCCATGTTTGTCCTTTTATATACAAAAGTGGACAAACTGAAGTACTGAACTGAAGCTACCGTCTACTGAACTGACTTTGAAATATTGAATCACAACCTAAACCCTCATATGCAGTCACATATACAATATATATCGTTAGTGTCTCCCTTCATATTTATACAAAAAATAGGGTACAATGATATCATATGGAAGTCCAAAATATTTCCTAAATCAGTGCCCAAAAAATGTTCTTTTTCCATGTATCTTTGTAATTGTGTGTCTAGAAGTGTATCACTTCAAGATGCTCCAGTATGAATCTGTAATTTCCAGCAAAAAGTATATCAAACAAAAGGATGTGTTAATGTAAATAAATAGAATTTTCATAATTACCCGCTTTATATCGCTGAAGTACAGATACTAATTAGACGCATAAGAACTTACTGCCTCATTGTTTTTTGCTGGCTCAAATGCCAATACATCCTCACTAATATCATTATCTTTCACTTCCTCAACATCAGTTGATGCAACTCCTACATATAATTAAAAATAAGTAATTATCAATCTCATATATATTGTTAAATAGACTTACAACTAATTTTAAATATTACTCAAGACACTTAGCCTCTTACCGATTCCATATATCCAATCACGAGTTGTTATCAATGCCTCGGCACTTTCAGGTGATAAGGAGCTGCGACATCTGTCAAGTACCCTTCCCCCAAGGCTAAATGCATATTCCGAAGCAACAGTTGATATAGGAATTGATATAATATCAGTTGCCATTCTTGTAAGATTAGGGTATCGTAGTTCTTGGCTTCTCCAATACTTCAAGATGTCAAAATAAGTTGACATTGATCCTGATGACTCACTTAGATATTGTTCTAGTTCTGACTTGTCAGATTGTTGACCACCATTTTTTTTTGCCGCGGCAAATTCCTGCATCAAAAAACTTCAACAATTAACTACCAGTTCTACAGTTATAAAAATGTTCAAGCAGTTAAAACTTAAAGAAATATCATCTGCATAAAAGCACTTCCATTGCGTCCAGAATTCTCACCATTTACAGTACCCGAATTCTGAGTTTCATTGGTTGTCGAACCTCTTAAAGTTGACGCCGTATGATACTCTTTATAGAGTGCCGCCATCCTTTTTCTAATAATATCAACTTCCTTCTTCATTTCACGCTCAACAGGATACACCTTTTCTAAAGTAAACTCTACAAATTCAAACTTCAATCGAGGGTCTAAAACGACTGCCATTGCCAATATTGGACTCAATTTTTTCCAATACTTGGCAAATTTTTCTTGCATTTTCTTCGCCATGTTTCTGATGAACTCAATGTCATTAGTTGTCTCTTGATTTAATAATACTTTAATCAGACAAACCCCATCAAAATAAAAATTAGAAGTAGGATACTTGTTTCCAGAGAATAGAGTCGTGAGGTCATAAAAGACCTTGAGAAACTTCGTGACCATTTTGATTTGCTCCCATTCTTCCCCATTAGGAGACTCTGCATAGTCAGGGTCCACCAACCTCAAATGAGTGGAGACTTTTTCATACGAAATACAACTTTGCAACATAAGATAAGTAGAATTCCATCCTGTCTTAACATCTTGTCGAACACCCATCTTTACTGACATTCCTAAATCGCTGACAGTATCCAAGAAATTTTGTTTTCTTCTTTGTGAACCTTTAAGGTACTTCACTGCTAACCTTATCTTGATTACTGCTAGATCAATCTCTGCCAGTCCATCTCTTACAATAAGATTTATTATGTGAGCACAACACCTTATATGAAAGTTTCTTTTCCCAGTATCCGACATAGCATTCCTTGCAATGAATCGACTCTTCATTATCTTAACACATGAAGTATTTGATGCAGCGTTATCCAAAGTGATGCTGGTTACTTTTCCTTCAATTCCCCAATCATTTAACATAATAAATAACTTATCTGAAAGTGCTTGACCAGTATGGGGTGGTGGCAGTGGAGAAAAATTTAAAAGAAACTTCTGCAATACCCAATCTTGATCAACAAAGTGTACTGTTAAACTTATGTATCCAGTGGTGTTGACGGAGGTCCACATGTCTGATGTTAGACATATTTTACCTGGAGCACATTGTAATTTCTTGCAAATAACTTCTTTTTGGAACTTATGCATTTTAAGAATATCATACCTTGTAGTATTCCTTGATATGGTTTCAACATCGACATTCAGATAACTACATAACTCCCTAAACTCAGTCCATTCTACACAATTAAAGGGGAGATTTTTACCAATAATTAGTCTTGCAACTAAATCCCGAAACTTTGATTGATCTATTTTGCGTGCACGAGTAGCCAGTTCTCCATTATTTGTAGATAACAAAAGTTTCCCCACATCTTGCATCTTCAGTCTAGGGCACTTCTTTAAATGCCTTGACATAGTTGATGTTCCTCCTTTCTGACTGTCATAAGCATATTCCTTCCCACAATGCTTGCACGTAGCCTTTTCTTTACCATCTTTGTCTCGTGACCAATCAAAATCATTCCATACTTTTGATGTAAATTTCCTTTTCTTTGAAGCATGCTCTTGAATTGTCATCGACTCTACTACTGTGATATCCTCTTCACTCATGACATCGTTATGGTCTTCTTCAACTGACATTTTAGGAAGCTACATAAAGAATTCAAAAATCAAAATTAGTAAGCCTTGAGCTACATCACAAGGGACTAGAGCTGTCAATAATTAAAATCCCAACAAGTACACATCCCAAACTGGCATAGGCAAAGCCAACAAAAGTATGCTTCTTTACACTTTCATGTAAGCCAAAATAAAACATGTGCTTTCTGATTCTGACATGCTGCATATGGAGTTCATTTCCATTTTCAGAATCAGTAAACCTTTGTAATTCAAATAAATATTCACAAGCATAACGTAAGCAAGCTATGCATTATTAATTTATTATAGATTGACATTAAGAGATAGATTGACATTAAGAGACATGAGTTAACAATAAATGACACAAATTCGTGAAAAGGGGATTGGGGTTCTAAGAATCATTTCCACAAACACCTAACAGTACTTAAAACAAGTTATGCATTAAAAACTTAGAACTACTCACCTAGATTAGGAAAGTAGAAGTAAAATCATCGGCCAATTTTTCCTATTCTTCTTCAACGGTAGTCTAAAGAAAGCCCTAACCCCTGAAAATCAAACAGATAGTTAGAAAATTACAAAAAAAAAGATCATTAAAGTTAAAATTAAAGATCAAAATCTAATCTATAACTTAGAAGTGAAAAAGCAACCCAAAGGATAAAACTTGGTTAGTTGATTACGAGTAAAGCCCTAACCCTAACCCCTGAAAATCAAACAGAATAACAGATAGTTAGAAAATTAAAAAAAGAAAGATCATTATAGTTAAACTTAAAGATCAAAATCTAATCTAGAACTCAGAATAGAAAAAACAACCCTATTTAGTTTTAAGTTAGAAAAAGAGACGAACACGAATACCTCTGCCTCCAGTCCAGACTCCAGTCCAGATCTAAAACTTGAAGAGAAGTTTTCTGATTTCTCTTTCTTTAGAAAACTTAGATAAGAATGAGAAGTACCCGGTTACCTGGGTAGCAGGTGAAATACTACCGATACCTTCGATAACAGGTTATTATCATAATTTAACGGGTTGGCTGGTAACCCGCGGGTTAGACCTAGCCCGATTTGTTTTCTATTAGGGTCAGATATAACAGACCTAGCCCGGCCCGTTTAGGAAACAAGCCCAGCCAAGCCGGGTTGAAACAAGCCGGGCTAGGGTCAACTCGCGGGCCGGGTTACTAATTGACAGCTCTAGTTGTTGTGGTGGTGTCTGTTAACATATTATGTTTGGCAGTGGGTGTGCCGGTATGATGAGCTGGTTGTAAGGGCTATGTGAATTGTTTCTCCCATTCAGATATGAGCATATGAGTGTCCACGTTTGTTTTGCTCCATAAAATTCAAACAAACAATGTTGATTCGATTTCTCATGGTGGTTGTATCTTCGAAAATGTTGGTACTGCTGATGTTCCTGGTATATAATGTCTCAAAGGTTGGAAGTCCCTTGTGACTGACTTTCCACATAAAAAGTCGAATTTTTTATGGGCAATTTGCTTGCCACTTTTTTTTTTATAACTCTAGTTATTTAGTACGACTATTTTATGGTAGGGTATTTTTGATATGTTGGGATAGATTTTTTTTTTATATCTGATATCCACTTTTTACCGTGTAATGGCCATTTCTGTTGTGAGGCCAAATTGGTTTTTCCGGGATTGGTGGTTCTGGGATGTGCATACCTCTAACTGTGTTGGTTATGGTCGGGTGAATATGTGTTTGGTTAAGCAATTCAACATTCCAATTAAAGGAGTGGGGATCAAAAAGCTTACTGACCAAATTATTTCCCGCATCTCCGATTATTATGTGTCTGCATGCATGAGAATCCAATTTTCTTTTATTTTTGTTGATTTTCCATCTCCAATTTGAATTGCATGATTCCCCTGCATGAACGAAGCCACCTTATGAATGTTTTTCCACGTGGAACTTGCTCCGTCCGGTGGGGTTTGGCATCGCTGAGAAGCTCTGGTTGGTTTTGCAGATACTTTTCCTTATGCATGTGATTGCAGATTAGCAAGCATCTTCCAAACTCTCTTATAAGGCAACATTGTGTTTCTTTGAGTATCTTATCCCTAAACCCCCATGTCTGATAGGGAGATTGAGTTTTTCTTTATCAATCGTATGAAACTTCTTTGTATTTGTATCATGTCCCAAAAAAAGGTTATGCGCGATCTTATCCAATTTGTTGTGGACATGGCATGGTAGTAGTTGAATATATATTACATGATTTACTGTAGGTACTAGAGACGATTTGATGAGCGTACATCTTCCTGCCTTGTTGAGACATTTTTCCATCCATCCAGCCTTTCGCTTTCTTTTCTAACCTTTGGAGTAGCTGAGAAAAAATTGGTGACGAATTCCTCCCTTGTTTAAATTGTATCCTAAGTGAAAAAGCGGGGGTCTAACAACCACACCCAATATTTCGTTCGACAATCTGAATAGACAAACTCCAATATACTTTCAAGAAAATCAACTAGACAGTCAGACTCAATCTAGAGAAAAGTACATCAAAGAGTTTATATCTCAATTCCTCAATTCAATCTGCAACCAGCAAATAGGAATTTGCGATCCCGATCGAATAAGAGAAATAACTTGGACGGTATCACAAACCAATATCCAAGTGTCAATCAATTCAATCAACAACTCAAAGGTCGGATTCAAGAACTTGTTGATCTTAAAACACAACCTGTGATATTTCTATTATATAACAAAATATAATGCGGAAAAGAAATAACACAGACACCAGAAATTTTGTTAACGAGTAAACCACAAATGCAGAAAAACCCCGGGACCTAGTCCAGCTTTGAACACCATACTGTATTAAGCCGCTACAGACACTAGCCTACTACCAATGAACTTCGGACTGGAATGTAGTTGAGCCCTAATCAATCTCATACTGATCAAAGTACAGTTGCGCTCCTTACGTCTGAACCCCAGCAGGATTCTACGCACTTGATTCCCTTAGCTGATCTCACCCACAACCAAGAGTTTCTACGACCCAAAGTCGAAGACTTGATAAACAAATCTGTCTCACACAGAAAAGTCTATTGGAATAGATAAATCTGTCTCCCACAGAAATACCTCCGAGTTTTGTTTCGTCTTTTGATAAATCAAGGTGCACAGGAACCAAGTGATAAACCAAACTTATATTCCCGAAGAACAACCTAATATTATCAATTACCTCACAATAATCTTAATCGTATGGAAGCGAAACGAGATACCTTGAATCACAAACTATGAGACGAAGATGTTTGTGACTACTTTTAATTTTACCTATCGGAGATAAATCTCAAGCAAATCTTAGCAAAGATAATACTCAATCACGCTAGTATAAGTAAGATCAGAACAAGCAACTCCAGAGAAAATAGTTGGGTCTGGCTTCACAATCCCAATGAAGTCTTTAAGTCGTTAACCTACAGGGTTTCATGAAAAACCTAAGGTTAAAGGAGAATCGACTCTAGTCGCAACTAGTATTACACATGAGGTGTGGGTATTATGTTTCCCAGTTGCTAGAGTTCTCCTTATATAATTTTCAAATCAGGGTTTGCAATCTTAGTTACCTGGGTAACAAAGCATTCTATATTCACCATTAGATGAAAACCTGATTAGGTTAAAGCTAATATCTTTCAACCGTTAGATCGAACTTAGTTTGTTATACACAAATGAAATGTACATTCATTTAGGTTTAAGTAACCGTACCTAAACGTGTACACTATGTTGGCTCAACAGTAGTTAACCGAAGTTATCTATATGAACACTCTCATATCAACCTTATTTATCTTAACCACAACTAGTTCAAATGACTCAAATGAAACTAGTTAAAGAGTTGTTCAATTGCTATATTCTCATAGAAGTATACAAGAACACAATTGAAGCAAAATCGGTTTGATTCACTCGAATCAATTCATAAACATTATAGCCAAGGTTCGCAAATAATGCATTCCTTAATGTATAAATGTTTTAGTTCATGAAAAAACCGATTTTAGAACTTTAACCACTCAAGTATGCAAACGGGTACGCATACTTAAGTACTCGGTATGAGTTTGGGTCCGCCAGTATGCCAACGGGTACGCATACTTCCAAACACAGCAGAAATTTCAGGACCCAAACCCTTCGCTAGTACGCCTACGGGTAGGGTACTTAGGTACCCGTAATTTCACAACTAACAGGTACGCATACGGGTATGCATACTATAGCTCTGGTCATGGATCACATACATGGAAGAATGCATACTATATTTATAATCCAATGATGGTTAAGTGTTCTAAACTCTATTTCAATCATTGAAACTTTCTTAGAGGATGAAAATAGATGTTATTCACGAACTATTAGCATCAAAGCAATTTTCAAGTTATTGAAATAATCATAACGAAACATTCCAAGTCTACTCCAAATGATTATATCGCACAAACCATGTAAGATGTTGCTCAACGATTTTCACATGATTATATTTTGACTTTCGTCAAGAATATAAGATGAACTTGGTTGAAGCGAAAGCTTACCAACACATATTTCTCGAAATATGTAAGCGATTTAAACTCAGCTCGAAATCTCAAATGTGCATAATGGAATACTATATAGTTATACGACTTTTGTCTCAATATAAGAGATAGAGTAGAAATAGACATTCCAAGTGATAGATGAGTTTTAGTCTCCACATACCTTTTGTTGACGAAATTACACAAGCTCTTCTTAGTAGTTCTTCGTCTTCAATTGATGAACGTCGTGAAGTCTAATGCTCAACTAAAAAATCTATCCTAGTCCGAGACATTACCATAAGTAGATTAGAAATCAAGATTTATAGTTTTGATCACTAACATTCACAAACAAGCTTGAGATAACAACGCTTGCGATTTCGGACGAGCAGTGCTCTAATACTAAGTATGTAGGCGGGTTGTGTGTTGTCGGTATGTTCAATGTGTTTGCTAGCCAATCTTTCACTGCTTGTGTTATTTTTGGGTGGTGGATAAGTATTGATTTCTGGGTGTTGATTCTATGGCCAGTAGATGTGGAGTAGGAGTGTAAAACGTTGTTGAGGTTGTCACATGTCTTTTGATCAGTTGAGCAGGTTACGTCATCAACATACATCAAGTGGAGTATTTCTTGTGTCTTCGTGGAGATGCTTAAGCCCTTCAGTTTCCCTTGATGCTCAAGTTTTTCCAGATTAATAGATATAATTTCTGCATACAAAATGAAAATGTATGGTGATATGGGGTCGCCTGCCGTAGTCCCCTCTTTGGTTGGATGGGTTTCTGTGGTGTGCCATTCACATTAACTGTGTATGTGACTGAGGTTATACAAATCATGACATATTCTACGAATTTTTCTCGAAACTCTAGAGAACACAAAGATTGTTTCACAAATCCACGGCCAACACTATCATATGCCTTATGAATGTCCAGTTTTAAGGCAATTTTGGGATTTGTTGTTGTTGTTGATGTTCTTATATAGTGGAAATTTTTTGTGGCTATGGAAATGTTGCCATGTATTGTTATGTTTTGAATGAGGTACTTTGGTATGGGCTGATCATGTATTGTAGTAATGGTTTTAGTCGATTGATTAATATTACAAAGTCCAATTGGCCTAAAATCCTTTGGTTTGTTTGCGTTTTCTGTTTTGGGAATCAAGGTGATGTTTGTGTGGTTGTATGTATTTTCTAACATTCTTCCTTTTCAAAGAAGTTTTGCACAAGATCAATAATTTGCGGGCTTGTTGTGTCCCAATAAATCTTGAAAAACTTACTTGTACATCCATATGGACCCGTGGATTTTTCTGATCCAATGCTGAGAAGTGCTTTGTGAATTTCCTCATTGGTTGGATGTCTAGTCAGCGTCCTGCGCTAACTATCGGATATTCTTGGAGCAAGATTGTTGAACAGGTTCATATCGATCACAGTTGGTGGTGCATTATATTTATGTTCAAAATTCTTCATAATCATATTTGTTATTTGTTATTGGTTGTCCACCCAAACATTATTTTCATCTTGAAGCTGATGTATGGTTGATTCTTCGATTGATAGTTTCTTTTGTGTGAAAGAACTTGGTATTTAGGTCTCCATTTTTCAGCCAATCTATTCTTGATCTTCGTTTCCAATACATGTCATGGTAGTGTTGTAGCATCATATGTGAGTTACGTGTCTCTCTCTCTCATGATGTAGCCAAGAAATGAGTACAGCTCCATGTGAAGATGCACATTTGGATTGTGCCAGTTGTATTTGGAACTCAACTTGTTTAATTAGTTATGGTAAGTGGCTAAAGGTGTGTTTACATTAGAGCTGTAAATCTATATCAGTCTCATTCATTTTGAGTTGTAGGTTACGTGCCAAATCTTGGTCATTATTTTGTTGCCATGCAGTGAGATCGAATTCTTTCATTTGTGGGTGGAAAAACCATAGATGTTCCATGCGAAAGTTTGGTGAAATTCATCTCGACATGGCCTTTTCTTATATCAACAATAAAGCATGGTCCGAACCAATTCTTGGTAGATGTCTTATTATGGCACGAGGATGTGAATCAAGCCATTGTTGATTTTCCACTCCCCTGTCCAATATTTCCATGATAAAGGAAGCATCGACTTGTCTGTTTGTCCAACTGTAGGAGCTCCTTGGAATCCTAGGTCGATAAGTGCCAAATTGTTAATGAAGTCGTTGAAGTTCTTTACTTGACTGTTTTTCACAGCTCTCTCATATTTTTTTCTTCATGGTGTACAATTACTTCATTGAAATCTCCCATGAGTACGTATCCATGGGATGTCTGGGGTTGTAATGATATTGTTGAAGTTTTGCCATAAATCCCATCTTGCAACCGGTTGGGGAGGACCATAAATTCCGGTGAAGAACCATGGTTGTGTTGATTGTGATATAGTTGGACGGATATAAACATGCAAAATACTTTGATTAGCTACTAAAACAGAGACATCGAGGTGGGATGTCCACATCAAGAAAAGAAAACCTCGATGTCCTATACAAGGTACATAATACAAACTATGAAGTCCTAGATTGGTTTGTAAAGAAGACATATGGGCAGTAGTAGCAATAATTTCAGATAAAAACAACAAATTTGGTTTGAGCTTGCGTTTTACTCACGCAGTTTTGAAACTATCAAGGAATTGTGGATTCCTTGGAAGTTCCAATCTAAGAAACTCATGGTTGGTGTGAGACAACATCTCGCAAGGCGTTTAGTGACTCTGCAGCTGCAATCTCATCATCTACGAAAAGCTGCCAAACAGGTTTTGTACCTTTGTTGTTATGAGTCCTGAAATTGGTGGTGGAAGCAGTGGTTGTTGTATTAAGTGTCTTTGGTGGGAGATTAGCCGTTGTTTGTTTTGGTTGAGATTATGTCAGAGTCCTGTAACTTCTTGGTTTTTTTGCTCTTGTTGTTGGTATCTTCAAATGCTGGACTTCTATCTCTATCAACATGTTGTTCAAGCTCTGCAATGGATACATACTTCCTTGTCTTTGCTGGTGGTGGATGAGCTGCGAGATATGGTGTAGCTAGAATGGCCAGATGAGATGGTAGTTTTAATGGGTGCTTGTATATTCTCCTTTTGTAAGTACTCAATGGTAAAAGTGCTCTGGTTTCTCTTTGTGAGTTACAATTACCTATGGTTTGCCGTTGATGTTGTGTATCAGTAGGTTGACCTTTGTATCACTGCGCTACAACAAAGTGTTTAGTATACATGTTTATGTATTTCAGAATGAAAAAAGCTCTAATTATATTGAAACCTAGTTTCAAGCACAATTTCGAGTTTGGATCCGAAACCGACGCAGAATATTGGGATGCAGAAGAGTTAGTTGTGTTATGGGCTTCTGCTAGAGACACATCTTCCCAGGCTTCATGTTGGCCCACCTTTTCTTTCCTTTTAGATGATTGTTGTTGTGGCGTTTGGTTGTGGATGATTTTTCTGCCATATGTGATGTGAATCTAGATGGAGTATCACGTGGTGTTGCTGACGTGTCATGTCGAGGTCTCATAGTAGATTGCTTTTCTACGACATTCCTGACAATGTGCTTTTTTTTTTTTGAAGCGATTGCATGGGCATTCTCTTTAGTGTTCTGTTTTATCGGCTGTGTTGTTTGCCTTGTTTCAGTTTCTTTGTCAGTCATGTTGCGTTCTTTAATAGAGTTCCAAGATAATCCTCGACGAGTCATTTCCTCATCCAGGTGTGTTGGTACCGAGTTGATGGGTGCTGAATCGAAAACCCTGGTTGTGGCGTGTCTAGTTGCCTGAGAGTTTCCTACCGGTTTTTCTGAGCTTAGTTGATGTAGAACTTGCTTATCCTGTTTCTCCATATGCCCTGATTTTTTTGTTGAAGCTTCTCCTTCATGAAAGTTTGAATTGTTGATTGCTTGCATATGTGATATTCTTTGTGACTTTGTGATGAAATCTTTCATTTTTGAATTCAATCTCCCATAATGATAGTTGGTGAAGGTGATGTTCTTCATAGCTTGTTCAATACCAAGGAAGTTTGTGCAGTCGTTGAAGACACGGCCTGGAAAAACACACAAGAAATATATTAATGATATATTTTCATAAGATATTTGAATCCAAACTCCCTTGCCAATATTAAGCATCACATCAGGCACAAATGGTTTAGATAAGTCCACCATGATATATGCTCTTGGTGGTGAACTTGTTAGGTCCAGTTGCAGAACCGTTCCGGTTTCTGACATTTCTGTTAATTCATGTATTGTTTTCTCATTAGCAAAAAAACCAGGTAAGTTGAGTAGGTGATAAGTGATTTTTGGTGGTTGTAGTAATGATGATAAGGGGTATCGTTCAAACTCGAACTTGTGAAGGTAATGGATTTTTAGATTTAAAAATATATATACAAATATTGACAAATTGGTAGAGAGGTACTGGGACTAATGATTCGGCCAATCTTCATAACATAAGGCTTAATGATTTATTCTCAACAATAATAGCTCAAAACATATATGGACTCTTATTTTGCCAAAGTCGATTCTCAAAACATTGGTTGTAAATGTTAAGCATGGAACATCAAATCACCTAAGCTAAGCATGACCCATCTAATCAAATAACACCCAATTTAATCAAATCATATTTCACTTAATTTTTAATGCAAAAGTCTTAAAAAGAATTAATAAAATTACCCATTTATGAAGCTCGGCCTCCTCCATCGCCCCAGTGTTGGGGTTTAACTCATCATAGTAAAAATGCTCTCAAAATATTTCATTGATGCTCAAAAGTGTTTTACAATGAAGAGAAATACAAGAAATTGATGTAAAACAGAACTCTGCGACCCACAGAAGGCGTCCAGAATCAACGACAGAGCTGAGGTGCTGTTGTCGTTGAAGAACTACGACCCACAGATGACAGTCGATTTCACTGTTGAGGAACGACTGCTTCTGCGAGTCCGTTCTTCGTGTTCTTCAGGCGTGTTAATGGCAGCAGCAGCAGCAGGTAACTTCTCTGCAACTCCTCCTGCGCCTCTCTGCTCGCCTCCAAACCTCCCCCAAACTCTCGACAAA
Source organism: Papaver somniferum (assembly GCF_003573695.1). Classification (NCBI taxonomy): domain Eukaryota; kingdom Viridiplantae; phylum Streptophyta; class Magnoliopsida; order Ranunculales; family Papaveraceae; genus Papaver; species Papaver somniferum. The sequence goes on along the minus strand of NC_039359.1, from coordinate 114,095,548 downwards.
ACTTTCTATCACTTCCCACCAGCCTTTATATACCAATAGGGTCCAAATAACTCGATTAAATCCGAGTTTATCTCCCTTTTTTCTTCACGTGCAGTTGAGAGAGAAATCTCTTTTCTGTTGCTTTGTACGCGTCTTCTGGCAATTTCTTACGCTCCAAAATTCTCCTAATCCTTAAACAAGACTAGATACACTTTACTTCAACGTAAAACTCTCCCAGAATCTCTAAATATATTTGAAAACTTCACAGAGAACACATATTCTGTTTGGACTTTGATCGCTTCTCACGGCCATTCCAGCCCAATTCGATCAGCCCAATCACTTGCATAGGGTCTGTTTAGGTCTAACAGGATTATCCCAACTGATTTCCGGTGTTTAATCGCATTAAAACTCCTCCAATAATCGAACCAAAATCTGCCAGACGATGCATGCATTTTCCCGCCAAAATTTGCTTTTAAATTTGAGAAGTTGACCTCCCCTTATCTGTGGCTGGTCTCCCTTTAGCAGTTGCCTGGAAATGGGTCACCCCTTAGTAATTAGGTTACCCCTTATCCAAAATCAAGGATCCGTATAGCAAGTGTCCTCTGGGGCATTTTCCGCACTTTTTCCGGGGTTCCTCCGGGGTATTTCTGGGGTACTTCCGGTACACTTCTGGGGCGCTTCCGGTACTCTATCAACGGAGGTCCAAACGCCGCATTTTCAGCCAATTTCGCCGCAAATCCTTATTCTTCTAAAAACACCTACAAATAAATAAAATAACCAAATAAGTATAGAATCAAGCACTAACACTATATACAATAGAGATATATTAGACACATAAATGCGTCTATCAGTAGGTGCATCCAGAACGGTGCAAACTTGAAACAGATGCTAGGGTTGTCTTCAAAAATATTTCAATCCTCTACCAAAATAACTTGGTTTGCAGTCGTCCATGGATGGTTGTTAAGAATATACATCTTATCTTCTTTGTGTTTGATAGCTACCTTAATACCTGATGGGCTGTGGTTGTATCTATGAGATGAAAACGAACTGGGAACCATCTTTTGTTTAGAGCTTGCTTGAGGGTGTAGAACCTTACATTTCTTCCCAACACCTTGATCGCTAAGCAATGTTCATTGTGGTCTTTCACGAGGTTCTGCATTCTTTCAGTTAGTTGAAAAATCGGAGTTTCAACCTCTTTCTGATGTTTGAGTAAAACTGCTTGAGAGGTTTGGTTGGTTGAGGGTTTTGAAGTGGCTGTTTGATTTTTAATCTTCTAGTAATATGAACTGAAGATTTCTTTTGGAAAGGTCTTTAATTTGGGTAAGATTTGTTAAAAATGGATATTGTAGAGAAGAAAGTTTGAGATGATTCTTGATGTAAAGTTTTGCGTTTAACTATTTCTTTGTTTATCTTTGAATTCGAACTTTCCGAGTGGGTGTGTTGCAGGTTTGGACACATCTATTGTTGGTTCTTTTCAGGTGAGATAAAGTCTCTTTGGAGTGATATTTGTTTTTCAGGTGTGTTGATAAACAAATTGGTAGTTTAGGGTGGTAGATGCGAACACATTAGTTGAATAGGAGGTTGCAACGTAAATGGTGGAGGAATAAAAAAGAATTTCAGGAAATACAACCACTACTGTGTCTTGGTTTGAATATATTTAGACAAATTGTGTTTCCAAATAGCAAAAAACTTGAGCCAATTAAAGAGGAAAAACTAAGTTCATCGGTGGTTTGATCGTCATCCCATAGAAACAAAAGAAACGGTGATGCGTAAATTCTTTAATATCCTGATTCTAATCAATCCCAACGGCCAAAAACTACTTTTGAAGTTTAATAAGTCTACTACGACAATACAAGAGTTCCAACCAGGAGCGGAGCCAGCACATTGCACCAAAGCCTATTTTAGGCCTAATTAGAGAATTTTTTTTATATATAAGCCTATTTTTGCATTTCTACACCCTAATTATTTTTTTGTTGCACCCGGTAACAAATTTTTGCACCCTCATCCCATAATTTTTAGCTCCGTCCTTAGTCTAACATGGCAGGATCATCACATTGCAAGGATGTGCACTTGCACCTAGAGCTGTCAATTTATAACCCGGCTTGCGGGTTGACCCTAACCCGGCTTGTTTCAACCCGGCCCGGCTTGGCTTGTTGTCTAAACGGGCCGGGTTAGGGTTGGCATATACAACCCTACTAGAAAACAAGCCGGGCTAGGGCCAGCCCGCGGGTTACCCGTCAACCCGTCAAAATTAATAAATATATCCCTCAATCCCACCAACTCTTTAAAATCCATGATTTGCAAACATATATTAGAATTAGTTAATTTTAAATCAATAAATAAAGCTAATTTTGGATCTACCCAAACAAATATAACAATTTTTAGATTTTAAATAATCAATCAATAAATTAAATTACAACTTAGATTCATCAATCACATATTTATTCGGGATGTCCTAAATTAATAAAAGGACTAGCATGATTTAAACAGTGAGTTAGTCTTGCTCACATTAATTTAAACTTATAAAATGATAAAAAAAAAAGTAAAATGCTTAGTTGATGTTAGGGTTCTCTGCCTAAGAAAACTAAAGCGCCGTAACCGGCTATATCGTTGATTAAGTGGCAATAAAAACGTCCACTTTACAACTCAGTGGTGGGGCTTCTAGTTAAACACCAAATTGACCTAGGTTCGACCTTTTACTAAATGAATAATCCTAAACAATCCTAAATTTTAAGTTTAATTTTTAAATCGATAACATTAACAAGCCAACCCGTCAGGATTGACCGGTCTAGGGCTAGGGTTGGGGTTTTGAGCTTGTTCATGAATAGTACTAGGGCTAGGGTTGACCATAACCCTAGTACGGGTTGACAAGGTAGGACCGGGTTGACCTTAGCTTGCCCGTTTGACAGCTCTATTTGCACCCCTGCCCAGCTGGCTTCAAAGCCTATTTTAGGTCCAACTAGAGAAAAATAAAATGAAAGATCCAGGAGATAGAATAGGCTCAGTCTTCCATGTAATCAACAAAAAAAAAACGTAAAAAAAACATGATTGATATGGGCTGATACCAACTCTATTAGGGATTGATACCAATCCATCGATCCAATGGTCAGAATCGTTAGGATCTTTTTGTCGTACGTGGACTGGTATGAGCCGTTAGTAGAGCTGGCATCAGCCCATATATATCATGAAAAAAAGGGTTAAAAAACCAAAGTACAGAATTGGCGGGAAAATACAGGACCCTACAGTCGTATCGTAATATTGCGGAACACCGAGGGTCTTTCAACCTACTTAATTGACTAGTAAGCCCCTTAGTCTTTTCCCCCGTTTTAGGAACCTAATAGGGGTAGCTACTGTAATTAACCAAGAACAGTACAACACTGACTCACTGAGTCTCCAACCTGTCTATACTAACTGCGTTTCACTTTCAGAGAGAGAGAGAGAGAAAGGAAGAGATATACTCCAGTATGACTAGTTTCGAAGATGATAAATGTTTTCTTCCTATTAGAGATGCAATATTAGCCATTAATCAAAAAGTTAATCTCATCGGTATGGTTTCTGAGTTTGGAACTCCTCAAAAAAGTAATGGAACTGGTAAAGTTTCTTCACAAACCCAAACTTCGATTGATTTTTTTTTTTTAATAATATTTAGGTCATTCTTGTTTTTGGTATATAACAATATGTTGGCTGATCAATAGACTAAGAGGAGGGTTGAGATCACTAACATGTCTTAGTATAAGGGCAAATAGATACCTAATTCAATTACCATTGTTGATAACGACCATTTTATTTCATTTTGACTCAGATTATTTCTGCACACTCAAAATTATGGATGAGTCTTATCACATTTATGATTCGGCTAAGACAAGAAAGTTTTACGGTCTTGTGGTGAATATGTTTGCTTCAAGCATAGAAGACCTGCCGCAGATCAACTCAGTTGGAGATATCATATGTTTTTCTCAAGTTTTGGTATTCTCCCTAGCCTTACTTTTAGTCCCATATTGTTCGATGAAATATGCTCTTGTAGGGATTTTTTTCCTAATGCAATGCAGCAATGGTATTTGCTTCATGTTTTAGTTGCATATAATCTGCTTCTACCTAATGATGCATTTGAGCGAATGTGACAATAGAAATCATCTAAATCATCCCTTTATTTGTTAAGTTAGATTGTTAAGTTAGAGAAATAGTTATGAACGATATTATATATTCAATTGGTTGATATTCGCCATGGTGTTGAGATGTTGAAGCACATACTAGACTGTCATTGTTGGTGGTGGTATTTAAGTATTAAAAATTTACCTAATGTACATTTGAATCTATCTACATTTGTCCTTAATTATATTCAAACCAACAATATGTCTTGTACAGATGAAAACTCATGATGGAATAACTCTTGCATCGTATTCAAAAAAGGGGTCTTCATTTGCCTTGTTTACAGGAAAGTCTAGAAGCTTAACTTCATATCAATCTTCTTCGAATTTTCGCCTTAGTAATCTTAAGAAATCCTTATCCCGACTCAGAACGTGGATGCTCGATTTTCAACTTGATTCAGGTATAGTTTTATGAATGTACTAAGTTATACTAATATCTAGCATTTTTTCTTTCAGCTTCTTTTATTGGAAGACATATCTAAACTGACTTCAAGTTTGTGGTTAGTTCTATTTTGTATCACTAGTCAAACTCATAAACTTTACGTGCTTTAGGATTGGATGAATCATTAGATTCATTACCGTTGAGGGAGATCAAGGAAAAAGAAACTGATTTAGGGTCGAACAAACCATTACTGTTGAGGGGGATGAAGAACAACGCGACTTTTGATTCAGGATTAAGAGAATCATTACTATTGGGGAAGATGAAGAACAAAACGACTTTTGATTCAGGATTGAAAGAACCATTGCTGTTGAGGGAGATCAGTGAAAATCAGACTTCTGACTTAGTATGTAAGGTAGTTCTCTAACCAGTATTTGGTACATTGCATCTGTCAAAGCTAGGGTTTATTGTCAAGATGGATTTCTTTTTGCCTTTCTTCTTTTTTAGTTTATGGTACTTCATTTATAAAGTTTCTTTCTTTTCCTGGTGGAAAGATTCTTCATGTTTCTGAACTATCGAAAGGTGTGAAGATGCTCTATGTATGGGATGGTACTGATGTTCCTCCATTAATTTGTCAGTCAGTGTAAGTATATATCAAGGTTATCTTGTTTTTGTTCATTGACTGTTACTTTATTCCCTATTAAGTCATAGGTATTGCAAGTCAGACTTTAGTGGTAAGTTATGTACGTATGTTATGTTAGTTGCATTGTTATTCATAATAGTAAACGAGGGCAAAAACTGAAGGAGTAAATTAGTTTGTTATGTTAGTTACAGTGTTATTCTTGGTCTGACTATTATCATCTCCAAACATAAATAATATTTATGTACCACAGGCTGAGTACTGAAATGGAAAATCCGCTTCCACTGCAATTTGAAGAATTACCTTTACCAAGAGAGGTCTTGTGCACGTTTCCATCTGTGGGAACTATCATGAGGGTGATGGCTGCTAAAACAAAAGATGAAGGTGGTCCTCTGGTACCAAACAGCGGTACTTGGGTAAAGATTCTTTGCATTCTCTGTAAAGCGCGATTTGGATTGTGGTATGGTGAGTGCACATCTTCCACAAAGCTCTGGATTTTGTCCAATGAAGACAGCTCTGTAACACAACGGCTGCGGTAATCAATGTAGTCAGAATGTATAATTTCTATATGCTGTGCTACTTGTGGAGTTATAATGTGTTATATATTTCATTTATTGATGCAACAGGATTTCTGAGGAGCGTTTATCTTCTGTTTCGGGTCGCATGCCCTATTCAGCTTTTCCTTGGCCATCTCATATCACTGGTATTATTCTTAGTTTTGTTAGTTATCTAGTATCTTTGTGTGGTAATCACTACTTCCTTTCTTAGCTTATTACATCTTATTGTTGGATCTTGGTGCTCTATACATGAACTACGTGTAACCTGTGCCATACGGGAAGCACACACTCTTAGACACCATCCATCCATGATCACGTAGGAAGTGATTAGATTCAGTCTCAACCTCTATTGAAACTACAACAGCGCCTCTCTATTTTCTAATTACTTGATACGTTGAACTCAGATCTACTGTTTCTTTTTGTAGAGATAAATCACGAAAATGTGCCAAACTGTACACTAATGGATGTTCTCACCTACAAGGAGGTGATCTATTTACTTTTCTATAAGTATTTTACACAGAAATAGATTTTCATCTAGTTTGAGGTTGTTTGTTCTGATTTTTTCATTTTCATGCACCACATAAAAAATTGCCTAGTTTTTTAAATTTAGTAAGACTTTACGTTGTAGGTAACATCAAAATTCAAATGCGTGGTTCGGGTTGTGGCAATGTGCCCTGGGCAGGTCGAGAAATTCCGGTCCCCAGAAGATTCAGACAGGTATATGATTAGGTTCACACTGGAGGATCCAACTGCAAGAATTCACGCTTATATCTATGCTGAAGATGGGGTAAGGTCCATTTTTCTTTGCACTTAAAAACTTTTATCCATCGCTCACTACCATGTCTGCTCTGCATGAACTAAATAATTACTCCAGAATTTATGCATCACTAAATAGCCCACTTTTTTTTATAGGACTTCATTGTTTCTGTATTTGTGTCAATCCATGACAGGAGAACTTTTTTGATGGTTTTCACTCCACGGAAGTACTTACGAATGCGCGCAACCGACTTCTCGGGGTCAGTGAAACAGATGATGGGGCCACTCTTAGAAATCCACCTTGGGTACAATGTTGTTTAAAATCTTATTATCTTGACAAATCAAATCCCTGGTCAACCAGAAATTATAGGATCTTCCACACCAGGCTTGTCTTATAGGAGCTTGAAGATCAGACCAGATGCCCTTATTTTTTGTAATTGAAGATGAACATCATATCGGCATTTGTTTTTTGTAGAGGTCGCATCCTTTTTTGCGAGGGAAGTCATGACAACACCTGTATTTATATGCACGCCCATGTTATTAGTCACGAAGATTAGCATAATCCTTTTTGTACACAAACCTAACCTTTTAATTCTGTAATCAGCAGTTTCTTTATATCTTTATTGTTCTACCCAGTACCCAAACTTGTTATTACCTTGAATATATTAGTAATTTTCCTTTTGTGATTCTGTCAGCAGGCTCAACACTGCTTTACTTTGCTGATTTTCTCCCTGATTTTCTAATTAAAAATATTATTAAAGATGTAAAAGCTGATGCATAATTTGATTTCTCATTGTCCTTGGAGCAGTATGACTCTTGCCACTTGTGTAATCAAAGTATTGCACCTTTTGCCAGCAATTTTGTAGCTGCACATGAAATCTTCAACAAAGTAAATAGTAATTGGTGGAGAAGATGCTCGTGGCAATTGAATTCCACAATTCTCAAACCTTGTTAGCAATGAAGTAGTTTTCTGGTAACCTGAAATAATGTCAGTCCTAATATATCTAAATATAGTGAAACCTCGTTAAATTAGTAGCTTTGTGAGTTTTGTGTCCATATTACCTGGTGCGAATTTAGGGATTAAATATTTTTTATAAAATTGGACGTTTACGCATTGTAAATTCTGGTACTAATTAGTGTTTATCCATGGATGGTTTTAAAGATTTTTGTTAGAGGGAAAGCAAAAAGTGATCGGAAGAGAAGGAAAATTGTTGTCCGCTGGCTAACTCAGTTGATTCCGATATTTGAGTCGAGTCAAATATTTTTTTTGGACTAGAAATATCCCTGTCTCCTCGACCATCACGCAAGAACACTGAAAATTATTTTATTCTAGTCTAGTTTGTTTACACTTTTGCTTTCCATTATCATCGACCATAAATGGGTGTATCAGTTATAACAAAATGCAAGTATTACCGTAATAAGTTGTCAAGATGGTACGATGAATTTTCTAAAGAGGGGGGAAAACAATGCCAACGCAGCAAACAAATCAGATTTTAATTGAACTATATAGTGTTTCTTCTTTCTGCAAAATGATGTGCAAAATGGCGAAAAGAAAATGGTGTGGGTCATGGGTATCAATTATAACACTAAAAGACCTAGGCAAATAAGACTCCTACATATTTTACTTCATGTTGGCCGAAATAGATTATTAAATATTATTAGGTGTGTATATATGGGCCCACACATATCAAGAAGATTTGCATACATAAAGATCAAAATATATTGAAGATATACACACCATGATCGGAAGATACCGAAGATAATGCAATATATTTTGTATCATATAAATTAGGAATAGTAATTATTCTATTTTATTTTCTCTTAATTCTCCTTTATTTCTTTTATATTTTATCTTTGTTAATCAAGTAATGTAATTACATATATATATGTGAATATAATTCTTAGTCTAACAAAGTTGGGAAGACAAGCAAACAAGAGGTGTGTTATATTTGTGATGGTATAGCAGAGCTAGTGAGTAGAAGATCCACAATCCAATTAAGTTTCTCCACTTTTTTGTTTAATCAATTGAAATGGTGACTCCTCCTACTTCTCCAGCCAAAAAATCAGATGATTCTGAAATTCCAATCGGACCCACATCAAAAGTGGGGATTAATGATCCTTATGCGATTCACCGTTCGGATAATACCAGTCTTGTTTTGTTCACCCCTCTCTTGAATGGCGACAATTATGGAATTTGGGCACGTGGAGTCACAACGGCTCTTTCCGCCAAAGACAAGATGAGTTTTGTGAATGGGGCAATTGAAAAACCTAAGGATACAACTTTGTATGCTAGATGGAAAAGATCTACTAATCTTGTTAAGATGTGGATCACCAACTCAATAGAGCCAGATATAAAATCTAGTTTTATGTATTGCGATTCGGCATATCAACTCTGGAATGAACCCCGTGATCATTTTTATCAAACTAATGCTCCCAAAATTTTTGAGTTGAAACTTGCAGTTTTCACTCTAAAAATTGATGGGATGTCTATATCGATGTTTTTCACAAAGATGAAAGCATTATGGGAGGAGTTGGATGCAACTTCCATGGGCACTACTCCATGGATTTGTGCAGCAGGAAAAGAAATTGCTGAACACCGCAACAAAGATAAGGTGATGGAAATTTTGCAAGATCTTGATGACAGATTTGCGAATGTAAGAAGTTCAGTTTTGTTGATGGATCCTATTCCATCAATCAATAAGGTTTACAACCTTGTTCGTCAGGAAGAAAAACAGTTACATATTTCTACATCCTCCAATGTTCAAGTTGAGAGTGCAGCACTTTTTAACCAAAGAAGTGAGTCAAAGTATTCAAAAGATCCAGCGAACAAGAAACCTAGACTTTTCTGTGACCATTGTAATATGATTGTTCATTCCCGAGAAAAATGTTGGAAGTTGAATGGTTATCCACCGAATCATGTTCCAAAGCCCAAAGAAAGACAAGGGACAATACTTGCCACATCAAGGAACGAGAAAGAATCTTCGACAACAAAAAAGAGTCGTTCACAGCTAATGACTATCAAAAGTATATGAAGTTTAAAGCTTTTATGGCTTCCAAAGGTGGTGATTCTTCTGTTGTTTCATCAACAAATCTT